>NC_045559.1:7875752-8181187 GCF_009819795.1 Aythya fuligula
AGTGCCCTGGGATGGATCATCTGTTTGTGCCCTGTCCCCTGGCCAAGTGTCTCCTGGCCCATCGTGAGGGACATCTGCTCTACGGGGTCCCTCTGGGCATGGCCACAGCCTGCCCGTCTCCAGCTGGGACGAACACCTGAATCAATGTTGCTTGCATTGGTGAATTTTTTGCCTGGCTTTTGGGCTCCCCTGTTGCTGGAAGAGCAAGCTATGTGATGCCAGGAGAGGAAACCATCCCAGCACTCGTGGTCTTTCTTCCCTTTCCCCCTCCAGCCACTCTCCACTGCCTGGAAGGAGCCCAGACGAGGCATCTGTTCCAATGTCAAAAGCGGCTCGTGTTGCCATTAGCCATGTTCAGCCCCAAATTGAACCTGTCAAGCAGCTGGCATGCTCAGAGCTTAGTTTGCTTGCACACCTACGTGTTTTGATGAGAAGTGCTGCTCCCTCTGAAATGGGATTCTTAGAAAAGAGAAAAAAGGTAATTTTCAACCTAAAAAGGCTCATCCCTCACACAGAAGGTGAGTGATGGATGGCAGTGCTCTCTGTGGCAGCTTGTTTGATCTCTTGTACTCTGTTTTTCTCTCTCTAAAATGATTGGGCTGCAAGGAGTTAAAAGATATTAGTCCAGTTAAAGCAATAATCTCTGCTCAACCTCGCTCAGTTTGAAGAGGAGGCTCTGCTGCCTGCTGCGTCTTCGTTACGGCAGCAAAATTCTCTCAGTTACTGACTCCTTATTCGAAATTCACAAATATGGAACGTGTGGTTAAGCAGCACTTTCCATTTCTTGCTATTTAACTTTCTTAAAAAACATGTTGGAGCTGTTAAAGGATTTGAATGTCAGGATGGAGCTCGCTTTTTTATTTCCCTTCCTGATGGTTTCTCTCCGCAACCTTCAAGGAAAAAAATAAGGCAGGGTATATTAGCATTGCCGAAACAGTAAATTTACACTTTTAAGGTGAAAAGGTGAACTGTCTGTGGTCTTGATTCGGGCAGGCACATGGGGAAGTGCTCTTGGCTTGTCTCTGGGAGGCTGAAGAAAGCCGTGCTCCCACTGCAGCAGGATTTGCTTGCGTACACCCAGCACCCATCCCTGCTGGCTCCTGCTCACTTTCAGTCTCAGTGCGTCACCACTGAGCAATGGGGTTAGAAGAACAGGTTTGTTGACTTGACTTCCACTGGTTCAGGTTGAGAGTATGTCGATATGACCAAGAGGGGATAATGGCCCTTTGGCAGAGCTTTCCATCAAAAGGGACCTTTTATCTGCATTCCGGTGCTGCCTGTCAAGGGCAATTACACAAAGAAATGTCGTGGGAGCGGGCTTACAAATGGGAGCCTGAGCTGCAGGTTGGGTTCGGATGGAAACTGCTGTTACGCAGCCACATCTTTCTCAAAATTCTTACTGTCAAACAAGTTTTTCTGCAGTTAGATAAACATCAGCACATCTATAAAACCACATATGCCGGGACTTCAGCTGGCGTCAGCTGTTTTGGGCCAGTTTCACTGCTTTGGCTAGCAGTCTGATCTCGTCCCACGGCTTCTCAGACTGTGAGCTTCTGTCTCTCAAAGTGAGTTTATGGAATATCTGTCACTGCACAGTGTGGCACGTGTGAAACTTTCAGTAAAAATTCCCAGCATCTCTTGGGATGTGAGTTGTATGCTTCGCTCTGTGTTCTACTTGGGTTGAGTGGCACAGTTATGTTTATAAACCCTCCAACCACCCAAGACATATTTTGTGCTTTGGAAAGTGCTCATTTGGTTTCCATCCAGGGCATCAAGTCTCGGAGAGGATGAGATGCAGCACAGGGCTGTGGGAAAGCAGGATTATCACTTCACACACGTCTTCTATATTATACTTCCCCTAGTTACATACATTAAACTCCTCTTTGCTATGCTGGAAATGAGCGTTTATTTTTTCAGCATGCTAACAGCACCCCAGTCAAACTCATTTGCTAGACACAGGCTCATTGGTGGTCTTTCCGAAGACCACCTGGTCTATCAGAAGACATGTGCAATGGTTTATAGGCAGTCCAGAAGAAGAGAAATGTGGAGAGAGCTTTGGATTAGGTCTGCAGCTTTCATCCAAGGTTTGTACGGTTACATTAGAGCCTGTGTGCCACTGTGTACTCTTCATAGTACAAGTGGGTAATGTGAGTCTGCTCTCTCAGGTGCTGCTAATTTTAATTGAGCTCAAGGTATAACAGGTGAGTGAGAGTGAGGGGAACTGTATTACAAGCCCTTATTTTCACAAATTGCTTCTGAGCATAGTTTGTGGGTAGAGATTTAATTTCTAAATCTTGTTTTGACAATGGAGACAAGCTGCGAATCAGGAGCCCTCATCTGAGATTTGGTTTCAGTGCCACCACATTGGTGAGAAAACAAGCACTGGGGAACATCTGAATTTCACATGCCATGCTGGGAGTTCAGCTGTTGTGTTCCTGGGGTTTGGACATTCCCGTTTAGTTCCTGTTAGTGTCAGTTCACAATTAATTAAGTGGCAAAAAATTAATGGAAACTATTTGGGATTAATTTTTTCCTTTAATACATTGGAAATGATTATCTCCCCAGCTTTCTCCTGTGCCTCTGGCGAGTACCTGGAGATGAAGAACCAGGTGTGCAGCAAATGTGCTGAGGGGACCTACTCGCTGGGCAGCGGGATCAAGTTTGATGAGTGGGATGAGCTGCCAGCAGGATTCTCCAACGTGGCGACTTTCATGGACACGGCAGTTGGCTCGTCTGAGAATAAAGCTGACAGCTGCAACAAGTAAGAAGTGCTGTGTGTATCTGGGTTACCTTGCTTTGGGTGAGCCTTGAGACAGCTTAAAAAGAGCTCCCACACCTGTGTGCTACAGGTCTTTGCTCAGCAGTGGGTGTGTGGTTGGAGGTGGGTTGTTGACATGGACAGAGCTCCTGCAGCCAAGCCAGCGAAGGGATCTGTCTTGCATGATTTTGGGGAGTGACTTAAATTATATTTATGCTATAGAACATCCTCAATCCAGAAGTGGAGTGGTATGGACTCTTGGGAACAGAGTCTTCAAAATTTGGGGTTTGGCAAAGGCAGTGCCATTAGGCAAAGCTCAGCTCCATAAACACAGAGGGAAATATTTCTCTGTCAGAAGTGAAAATCTGTGTAAAACTACACAGTGCAGCAGGAAGGATTGGTAGAGAGCGCTGTAGACACTGCAAAGCTGCACTGTGGTTACCTTGAACCTCTCAGCTGCACAAAGCCAGCTTAATGATTTACCTAAGCTCTCCAGAGGGTAAACAGCCCTAGTAATGGCAAGCAAGAGTTGCTGGGAAGCAAAGTTTTTAGCCATTTCTTTGCTGTCATCATAGTCTCCATGGACTCATCAGCAGCTAGTGAGTCTAAGACCAGCTTGGAGCTGTGCTTATTTGTAGCTGGAAAGCTCTCAGGTCACGGTATAGTAAATGCAGCTAAAAGTTACTTTCACAGCCTATTTAGAGACTGATGGTGGTTGCAGGAGACTGTTTCTGGATATGACTGAAAGTATGTTGGACCTATTGATTACAAACCTTTACTGAGTAGGCTGGGGCTCTAAATTACTAGTACCATACCTCTTCCTATGAACAGATTTAATGATAAATATTATTTTAAAGTGAAAATTAAATGGGAATCTAGGAACAAATCCCCTGCATTTAGCTACTGTGGGATTCTGGGTTCTTTATTAAGTAGTATGTTTTTGTATTGTGCTGTAAGAAATGTTTCCTTGGTGCCTGTGATCTGAGCTGAGGTTTGTTTTGTTTACCTTCATCAGCTCTTCGTGGACGCCCCGAGGGAATTACATAGAGTCGAACAGGGATGATTGTACAGTTTCTCTCATCTACGCTGTGCACCTGAAGAAATCCGGTTCTGTCTTCTTTGAATACCAGTATATAGACAACAACATCTTCTTTGAATTTTTTGTAAGGCCTTTTATATGATGAATCCAACCTTACACTGTAAGATTTCAATCCAGAAAAGACTACCAAACCCAGCTTTTAACCTCCCTTTACATAGCTCTGGATGGGAAAAGCCTGGCATGGCTTCCACCACGCTGGATCCAAATTACTGAAATGATTTGATCAGATGGGACCGAAATGAGAAAGGCATCCTGGTTCTGCCCTTGTAGATAGAAAGGTTGGGGTCCAAAGAGCTGGGGGGTTTCCAGCACTGGGTTCTGCAGTGCAGTGTATGTGCCCCAAGCTGCTGAGGTGCTTTAGAAGCTCCCACCAAGAGCTGCACTGCTTTTCCAGGCATCATTGGACCTGCTCTCTGGGACAGAGAGTGACTTAATGGGAGGGCAGCTCAGGACAGGAGAGGACTGGAAATCTTCAGTCTTATCCTCTGTTACTGCTCCTCTCCCTGTCTGGTGAGCTCTGTTTTTTGTCTGAAAAACACTGCTCAGGCTATCACACAGGAGTGTGAGGTCTTAGCTTGTGTTGGTAAAAGCTTCTTGGAGCTCTGACAAAAGTGCAAAGTGTCCTTATCCTTAGTAAGGATGAGAAAAGGAAATAAAAACAATGCGCTGGAAGCACCCTCCTAATGCTATATCAGTGCAATCTATCGCACTTGGATAACAGACAGTGCAGGTAATATCATATAGCCATTTCAGTTTTGTATTAGACCATTCTGCCTTCTTCAGATGGCAAAAGCAGCAAATATGCTTTCTGCTGTCAGATGAATGTAACAGGATTATGAATCCTAGCTTTAGTTTCTTTACTGGGTGACTGATCTGCTCCCGCAAAGGAGAGAATATATTTTTTCTCTGAATGCTATATTTGAAAATGGCTCTTTGTTACTTTTATCTGTGTCCCAGTGATTCACCTCCTTAAATTTGTCATTTCCTTCTCAAGAATCAGTGAGTGGTGCAGCCCTGTATAACCTTTATAGAAATGCCCAAATAAATAACTCTTGGTAGTTCTCAGTATTGCATATTTAACACTCCTCTAAAAGCCATTTTTATTTATTTGTTTGTTTGTTTTTCCTTAGTATGTCTTTGTACTTAAATATATCTAAGGATGATTTTGACCATCCTTAAGGGATGGAATGAATTGGAAGAAGGGATGCCATGCAGAGAGACCTTGACAGGCCTGAGAGGTGGGCCTGTGCGAACCTCATGGGGTTTAACGAGGCCAAGGGCAAGGTCCTACATCTGGTCCCAGGCAATCCCAAACCCAAATACAGGCTGGGTGGAGAATGGATGGAGAGCAGCTCTTAGGAGTTAAGGAGAATCTCAACATGAGCCAGCAACGTGTGCCTGCAGCCCAGAAATCCAACCGTGTGCTGGGCTGCACCAACACAGTGTGGGCAGCAGGGCAGGGAGGGGATTGTCCCCCTCTGCTCTGCTCTCTTCAGACCCCACCTGGAGCCTGCGTTCAGCTCTGGGCCCAGCACAAGGACAGGGATGGATCAGAGCGAGTCCAGAGGAGGCCACGAGGATGCTCAGAGGCTGGAGCCCCTCCGGGGAGACCTCCCAGCGGCCTGCCAGGGCCTGAAGGGGCTGCAGAAGAGCTGGGGAGGGACTGTGTGTCAGAGGGTGTGGTGGTAGGACAAGGGGGGATGGCTTTAAACTAAAAGAGGGGAGATTTAGGTTGGATATAAGGAAGAGGTTCTTTACTCAGAGGCCCTGGCATAGGTTGACTACAGTAGCCGTCGTTGGGGAGAGTATGGTTGGAACTAGCTGATCTCTAAGGTCCCTTCCAACCCAAAGTATTCTATGTTCCTATGAAACTTTGGACAGTGGCATTTCAGTAGCAGTGGATTGCAAATTGCCAGGAAGCGGTGAAGTTTTCAGGTTTGCCAGGCACAGGTTCCTGCACTACTTGTCTGAGATCAAGCAAGATGTTCTCAAATGGTGGAAGCAAGTGTGGATGCTTCTTGTTAGATACCCATTGATTCTGCCCTTCCTTACCGCCCTTCCCAAACTCTTTTTACATATCTAATCATTTTACATCTTGTGAGAATAGACTATCTTATCTCCATTTTCCAGATAGGAAGTCAGACACAAAGGTGTTGAGGCTGAGGCTGTGCAAGATAATCGTGGATCTGCCTCCTGTTAAGGTGCTCCCCTCTTCAACCCCGGGCTGTAGGTCTGGGTGGGAATTAAGTGTGCAGGTGATCTGGAAGATGTGGGGTTATATGACGTATTTCAGGTGGGATGTCAAGCAAGTTTGAGGAAGACACTTGACCCCAGGTGTTCTAAATTGCAGTGCAAAGCATTGAAATGGCCTCTCTCCCTGTTGGAATAAAGGCTGAGTAATTGAAATCATACATCAAAGGGACTTGGTACTATATCTTCAGAGAAGACAGCGATGAGAAGAGTGGAAAGCTCTGAGGCCAAGTGTCAAACCCTGCTGTAAGGAGAAGCAGTAGGGCTGCACTGGGCCTGCCCAAGGGACAGCTGGCCTTGTACCTCTGCCAGGACAGACCCCATGGCAAGTGCCCTCTCTCTGGAGAACATCACTCTCATCTCTGAGGTCAGGAGGCAGGGAGCCAAAGAGGTAGTATATATTGGCTGCACCAGAAAGCATGTTGGAGAAAGCAGCTTGTCATCTAGCCTTCGGCTGTCCACTCCTAACTCTCCCCTGATATAGGGGCTTAGGACCTCTAGGTTTAAGAACTGGCTCTTGTGAGCTTGGGTGAAGGAGGAAGCAGCCACAACAAGATGCTCAACATCCAAATCTAACCAGACAATGAGAGAACAAGGCTGAGATCTGCTCCTCCTGCTCTTTTTTTCATCTGCGTCAGGATTGCTGTTATCAGAAGCACCGTAAGCTTCCAGCAGGTTTTGAAAGTTTCCCACCCCCTCCCCCCAGTAAGGCAGCTGATGTCCTAAATATGTAGACAACAGGAACAAAGCTGAATTTTATCATTCCCTGCCAGCAGTCATTATGCTGACGGAAAGATGCATCTGATTGTGATCACTATCTTGTGTTTTAACTAACAGATACAAAATGACCAGTGCAAAGAGATGGAGTCTACGGCAGACAAATGGGTGAAGCTGACAGACAATGGGGAATGGGGCTCTCATTCTGTAAGTGTGCAAAGAATTACTTCATCAAGTGTGTTGTTTTTTTTTTTTTCTTTTTTTCTTTTTTTTTTTTTTTTTCCATTTATAAATGCCTGTGACTTCCTCTGAACAAACAAGGTTCAGATCCTGTGAATGCATGTGAAGAAGCACAGCTTGCTGGTACTATGGGAAAAATCACCAAGATCTCTAGGGGGCTGATCCTGAAGCAGATGATAGAGATGAAAAACTTTCTATCGATTTCCTTGAATTGAGTGCTTTAAGAGGCTAAACAGATTGATGCAAATCCACATTCCACAATCACTCGGCATGACTGTAATTGCAATCTTCTACAACAGTTGTTTGCTTGTGAGGCCATGAGATTATTCCCTGTCACTCAGCCAAGGCTGCGAGTGGTGGGCACGTGTGTGATGTGTAGGCAGGCGGGACTGGTGTTTTATTCCCAAGTGCATGCACCCAACTTGTGCTTTTGAACTTATCCTGTTAAAAAGCAAGCTGGCAGCACCAGGGTGGCTCCTGTGGCAAACATAAGTGTGTCCACGTTGGGAGCAGCAGCTCTTTTCCTGGCCGATAGCCCAGCCAGCTGAGCTTGTTCGCTGCGCAGACCATGTGTAGACTCATTAGCTCATGCTGACGCCCGTTTTCCACTAGGCCATCATACCCTAATTCCCAGAGCCATGCCAGCAAAGGCCCAGCGTAGATGACATTACGCCAGAATAAAAAGGTTTTTATTGGCATAGAGAGCAGCCTGCTCTCTGTTTTCCATTGTCTGCTTATCTTCCTGGAGGACAAGCTGTGTTCCTGAGCCAGCTCTGGTTGGCAGAGCCTGCTAGCTCAGGTGCAAACCCTGCCTGAATCACGTTGGGAGGCAGGAAAGCTGTGTCAGAAGGGGTGACTGGCATGGACTGAGAGGTGGACCTGAGGCCAGGCCATTGACTTGGGTGAACAAAAAGAAGTAGACTGCATCTGCACAGGATATGGTGCCATATGAGCTCCTCGTTCGGGATGTGCAAGTGCAAGTCCACTGATAGGAAGGCTGCTTGCATGCCTGGCTGAAATGTAAATGTGAGCCAGGTGAGATGGCTGTTCTGGATCTCCTTGAGGCATTTATCTGTTCTGCAAATGTAGTCATGCCAGCTTCTCTGGCCCCAGCATTCCAGTTGCTGCAGCTCTGCTTTCAGCATGCTAGTCCCGCTGCACCACGGCTAATGTTAGGTATCTACACCATGAACAATGGCGAAGTTTGAATCAATGTGGTCCAAGTTCTGCAGTTGCCCAGCTCCCAGTGCTTCCCTGGATTGTAGTTGTCTGGGAAGTGGGGGCAATATGTGCTGTGTCTCTACTTTGCTGAGTTTTTGGACTCTTTATCCTAAAAGAACAAAACCTGTAGCCCTGTCAGGGCTGCTCAGCAGAGCTTTAAACCTCAATATGCTGGACTGTTATACTGGTAGAGTTTATCTCTCTTCTTGTGTAATGGTAGTTATACAAAGGTAGAACACCTTCAGGCCAGCATTGCTGTGTTGGCAGAGAGCATCTTGTACTAGTAGATGTGGTACAGCTTTATAGGCCAAGTAGGGTCTCAGTAAACCTGCTGCTCTTAGTGGCTAGAATGATGCAGTAGTAATATAGGCGAGTTGAAGTCAGCAGGCACCATCACACTACTGAAAGTAGTCCTGCCTTCCTCCTTCTGCTTGTCCTGGCCACGGTGCCACCAACCCACCACCCAGGCTTGTACAGCTGCTTGCTGAACCACATTGTGAAGACAAGTAGGTCAAAGCAGCTGGAAGCTGGGTGGTTTCCTGTGCCTCCTTTGTTATTCAGGGTCAGTAATGAGCAGGAAGGATGGGACTGCAGACTGGGACGTCCATGGTTTGTGCTGATTTAGTGCTCATGAAGTTGTAGTGTTAGGCAAAGCTTGATTTTTAAAGCTTTGCCTGTACACAAAACTCACATGTGAGCCTGGATTTTCAAACATTTGTCCCCCCCCCCCCTTTTTTTTAAATGTATCTCAAGGCTTTAAAAACAATGAATATCCAGCTAGAGGTAAATGTTCCTGAGTGCCAGGGGTAGCTGGATAAATGCAGGAGCAGATTTTCCTAGCTCTTTTTACCAGTTCAAAAGCAGCTTTGGTGTTTTTCCATTAAACTGGGGTGTCAAGTAGCTTTTTTATTACTTCTACTTTGGCACTCTTCAGAGATGTCTCTACAGCATCTGCCTAGGTGTCTCCCCATTACTTCCTGACTCCCTAAGCAGCTCAGGAAAAGCCAAGATCATTGCTTGGGTGCAAAAAATCTGAGTAATGGAAGTAAGAAATAATTCCTTGGTGAGGGGGTGCCTGCTAACTGTCATGCGTATTTTTGCAGGTAACTTTGAAATCAGGTAGTAACATATTATACTGGAGAACAACAGGGATTCTCATGGGGTCCAAGGTGGTAAAGCCAGTTCTGGTGAAAAACATCACAATTGAAGGTAAGAGATACTTGCCTTTTACATGTTATGTTACTCTTTTGTCACAGGGTTTGTGAAGTGCTCTTTCTACTGGTGTGCTATAAACACCGAAGTGGCTTTTTTAGTCTCCTTGTCTCCCCTGCCTTTCTTCTCTTCTAAAATACAAAAGGAGCATCAAAACTTCAGTCAGGGAAAAGGCTGAAAATTTAATTTAGCTGGTAAATAATGCCATCTACTGGAGAAGACTGGGTTAGCACGTAAAGAGAGGAAAAACTAATCAAGTTATCTGTATGTGTTATACAGAGACCGTGTTTATTGGCAAGCCTCCCAACAGTGAAAAATAGACATATTTATCATAACAATGGTAGTTAAATTACTGCTTAATGAATTTATTTAATCTTGGATTGCTCTTTTGGTCCCTTTCTAAGTGTAATCAAGCTTGGGTTGCTGTATAAGGTACTTACACAGGTCAGACTTGCGTTGAGCAAAGATTAATCAAGAATCAGTAAAAACAGAGTTTTTAAAGTGCTGAAAGTCTGTGATTTTTAATCCAGCTGACAGGTTTTCCCAGATAAGCTGGTTGGCTGTAGTAATGGAGCATGCCTCTCTGTATTTCAGTGCTTTACCTGCAGTTTACCTTACAGGAGTTGCATATACATCTGAATGCTTCCCTTGCAAGCCTGGAACCTTCAGTGACAAACCAGGCTCATCTGGCTGCCAAGAGTGTCCAAGAAACACTTATTCTGAGAAAGGAGCTAAAGAGTGCATCAAATGTAAAGAAGAAATCTATTATGCAGGTACATAAATCAAATGGGATAAACAAACCCAGGAGAGTCTGAGTACTTAAGGTCATAAGAGACATGTGGTTCTGTGTGCAGGTGTAAGAATGATTTTATCCAACAATGTTTAGTCTCCAGTTGATATGAAAAGTGGAAATGAAGATGGGGTTTCCCAAAAGCTGCAGAGGACACTTGTGTACATAATGGGTCACACACAATTGTGGCCAAGGCCACATATGCTAACGTGAAGGAACAGAGATGATTTTTCAAATATATCATATGGGGGAAAATAACAGTCGTGTTGCGCCCTCTTGTGGTAATTTCTGTTATTGGTTGGCAATTCCTGTATTTGCTTCATCACTGCCCTCAGACTTGTGTTTCTAGGAATCCAATTCCCAAATCTTCCTCTGGCCCATCCCTGCTGCCCCTCTGGCTGGAAGATGTGGCACATCTCTAGTGCCTAAAGTCCTCTGTACTCCCAGTTGTTGTTGGCTGATGATCATGAAATAACGTGGGCAAAATCCATTCTTAATGGTCAAAATACCTTTTTGTTTGTTTGTTTGTTTGTTTTCTTGAAACTGTTTAATACGAAAGTTTTTGAATAATTGGTTACCAACCATAGCACCTGCTCTCACAGTTTACAGCAAATGCTTGGGGAATCTGTGCCTGTGCTCATAATGGGAACAGGAATTTTGCAAAAATATCTGGTGAAAGGAAAAATTGGGCTAGTTTTGTAAAGGACTTTCCAATCAGTCAGAGTGTTTTCATTCTTTGTAAGTAAGGAAATATTTCCATGCTTGGACAACTTACATGAATTACTGTGTGAAAATGAAGGGTTACAGTGACTCTGGTTATAATGACTTACTGAATGTCACAGTGACAGTATAAGCTTAGGTAGTATTTTCCTTGTTCCCCCTGCAGTTCAGAGGAAGTTTCATGTTGGCTTCATGTAGAAGTTTAATTTTTCATTCTGTTTTTGTATTTTTCTGCTGACTCACTTTGCTCACCAGATTTCAAGTTTGTTACTATTGTTTTCAGGAATCATCTGATAGATTAACATCCTGTTCCTCACACTTTCTTTTTAGAAGAGGGATCCAGTACGTGTATAGAGCGTCCTCCATGCACAAGCAAAGACTTTTTCCAGATCCACACCCCATGTGATAAGGAAGGAAAAGTAAGTAGAAAGTGTGGTATTATTTATAAGCTCTTTGAGCTTTCTGTGGTGTCTTGATTTGAAAACAAGGTTTTCTTTGAATTTCTTTCCCAATTACTTTTCCAATTTGCTTCCAGAACTGAGTCTCTCTGAGTTGTGGGCATATCCTTTAGTTGCTTTCTCTGTAAAAATCTGCTTGTCTTGAATCTACTTAAAAAATCATTGTGGTAAATGCTAAGCTCCTTGCACTTGTGATTTTTCTTACTGGGTCCTTGATGCTGCCTCTGTGCTCATACAAAAAATCAGCGTTGGAGCACAGGCCGAAGTGCTGTCCCAGAATACACCTTACTGTTCTGTCTTGAGCAATCTTTCCTGGCAAATGTTTGGCTTGTGCCAGTGTGCCCTGTCCCAGCAATGCCCTGGCATAATTCAGGTGCTGGCATAGCACAGGAGCACTGGATGTGACTACACCCATTTTGGGTGGAAGAGTGTTTGATATGTGCCATGCCCCTTGGTTTTAGTGTAAACGAAGAGTCTATGATCTGTTTAAATAACAGTATAGATATAGCCTGGGAGTGCATGTACTGCAGCAGAGCCTAACTGCATATAATATGCTTGTCTCATGCCCCCAAAAGCCTGACCTCTCAGTGGGTTGTTTCACCCAGGGGTCTTAGGTCTACTGAGTCTCTCATAGGAGGATCTCTGGGTGGAGCAGCCTGAATTTGGAGCTCTCCTGCTCTTAGTCCCAGCAGTCACATGGTGGAATTTGGTGAAGTAACTCCCACTTATTGGGATGTGAAGCTTAGAGGTGGATGGGCATGTGGTCAGGCCTGTTTTGCCTCTTTTCTTCCCTTTCCTATCTCTTAGAACTGATTGGGACAGCAAGAAGACAAAATCTGTAGCACCCATGGGTTGATGGCCTAATACTTGTTGGCAGGGTGGACTATTTTGAGATCTCCTCATTGTCTGGTTCCAAAATGCAACTGAGAGACTGAGTGCTTTAATAAGGAGAGCATCAGTGAATTTAGTCCCAGAGCTAGCAGGCTGCACAACCTGTTCTTGTCTTGCTAATTCTTGCTCTGTTAACTTCTTGCAAGGACTTGAGGAATTAGCAGCAGTATTCACTCTTACACCCCCAGGTACTGAATCTTCTGGTTGGAATAAGAACATGTCATTAATGCACAGATACTGGCTGAATATTCAGGTCTGCTTGGTGCTTGGCATCTCTGGAAATCAGTCAAAGTTTGCAGTGCTCCCCAGCCTTTTCTCCAACTGACGCAGTTCAATCAGAGGACCTGACTCTGCAGCCAATCTGCAGGTGAACAGTGGCTGAAAAGCACCAGCCTAAAGGTGTATTGATCCATGACTTACTAAAATCAGACAGGTTTTTCACTGGACATCAGATTGTTGTCTGCCTCCTGCTGTCCCCACTTCATGTGTAAAGTGGATTTGGGAGATTTAAGCACTTGACTCCTATTGATTTTCACTCACCTTCTGCTTTAAAAATCCCAGGCTGGTTGCTTCAGCCCCAGCCTTAGAAACCCTCACTTTTGTAGCAGTGGGCACTCTGACCCCTTTCTTTCTGCTCAGCCACAGTAGGATTACCTGAGTGTGTATGGTGTGTTTGGGCTCTGGGCAACCACACAGGCACTTTGCTAGCTTCTGATCCTTTTTATTTTAAATGCTGTGTACCCTTGATGCTGCTAAAGTAGACAGCAATACTTCAGGAAATCCTGTAAGTGTTTGGGCAGGCTGATCAACAAGGGTTGAGGAGATGGGAGCTGAGGAGTACAGCAAAGGGTGCAGAGAGAGATGTCACTCTGACAGAAGGAGCAGTCCCATTGTACCTGAGCAAAGTGATCAATGCAGATCCAGCACCAGCAGCCAGATTCAGTCAATGCTGCCAAATAAATCCATAGTGATGAGGTAGGACAGATGTCAGGCTGGAACATCAAGTCCACGAGGAATGGTCAGGATATGGATCAGCAGGGTACATGGACTGGCATGGACGTGGTTGTAACACAGCTCAGGCAGAGACCACAGGTAATATCCTCAGTTTAATTGCAGCTCCCAGGAGCCTGTGCATAGGCTTCTTCAACCTTTTTTACTTTATTTTTTTGAACAGCTTTAAAGCTGGTCAATACTTCTTGAGCAGGTCTGTGTTATCAGAGGGCTAGCCTTGAGCACAAGCAGCTCAACACCCATGGTGGCAGCGGCATATGCCCTGATAGCAAGGATCAAATTCAGAAGCTAAAATCTCCTCCACCAAACTCTGTACTCATGCCTCTGGTCTCAAGGACCCCTGATTGCACTGCTGGGATCAAAGGGTGGAAGAATCCAGAGTGGGAGCTCTGGCCAGGTTATTGTCTTAGCAATTGGATTTCTCTGAAGCTCAGCTAATTTTCCTTTTGAGATATTAAACCCCATGAAGGATAGACCTAAAGGCAGATGAAAATTTGAGACCTGACTCTGCAGGTGATCTGTCTCAGCCTCTTCCTGAAAACTTGTGTTGCCTTCAAGAAAGGTGATGGTGGAAAGGCAATACCTCTGTATACGGTAACGTTAAGGACTCACTCATGTTTGTGTTTGTAAATTACTCCTTATGCAGCGTGGTGGGTTTGGAGAAGAGTTGGGACTGTTCCTGTGTGTTCCTGGAATTTGCTCAGTAGGTGGAAATGACCCATGAGAACTTTAGATATTTGCAAAGAATAGACCAGTGTGGAGAAAATGCAAAGCTTGTGACATTCTCTGATAAGATACCTTTCAGATAAAGGGATTTTATAGTTGAGAAGTAATATGTAAGGTAAGTATGGTCAAAATGCAGAGATTCCTTGTGGAGTTATTAGAATTCTTAATCTGGTGTTCCTCAGAAACATTTTTGTGGGAAAATCCATTAGATAAATAGTAATTGTGTGGGAAAACTAGATAAATAGCAATGAACTGTAGTAGTTGTTTTAAGCTCATATTTTTGCTTTGCTCTTTAAGACCTGACATCTTGGAATTGCCTGTGAGCCCAGTCACTTCTGTTTTCCTGTTTTGCCTTTTCCTTTATTGTTCCAGTGTGCAAGGTTCATATTTGGCATAAAATGTTGGGAATACCCTCATTTAATATACAAAGGAGACTTTGATATGTGCATCTAGCCCTAAAGCTGCCTAACACGTCATGTGAGCTCAGTGTCTTCTCCTTTCAGACTCAGATCATGTACAAGTGGATTGAACCCAAGATCTGCAGAGAGGATCTCCCTGATGCATTGACCCTACCTCCTTCTGGAGAGAGGAAGGATTGTCCACCCTGCAATCCTGGCTTTTACAGCAATGCCTCGTCTTCCTGTACTCCTTGCCCACAGGGCACGTTTTCAGATGGTACACAGGGTAAGAGTCCACAAAAAACTGCTTGTGTCCCCAGAAACAGTTGTCTGTTTGCATGTGGCTGAATTTAAAGACGCATCATTATAAGCTGGAATTCGTTTGGTATAAAATTCTCAGTAAACACCATTGGAGAGAGGGTATTGAATATCTGTTTTCCCTCTGAAGTCTTTTCTTATCAGGGATTGCTACTCTACATTGACCTGCTGTGTTCTGGATGCATTTCTTGGCTGGTATAAACATCCTAGGGGGAATTTTAATGGTTTCTGAGAAGGGAATCAGAACTTTTACAGTCAGTAATTCTTTTTCATCTATATTTTTGTCCATGCCAAGCTCTTCCCTGTGCAAATCTCATTTCAAGCACTGTCAGATGAGCACTCTGCCAACAACTTCCAGCTTAAATTATGTTTCATTGGTTCTGAGGTGTGTTGACCCAGTGGTCACCTACAGAATTTTGAGGGGACTTGCATTTACCACAAGTAGGGTCAACCTTTAAACTGAAGCCACTAAAAAGGAAATACAGCTTGGGGGATCAGTTGCAGTTCACTTACTGTGAAGTTATGATCTGCGATTTATAAAATGCTAGTCTCATTTACACTCTTCTGGTCCCCATATGTCTTTGACTATTTGATTATAAATAAGTTAATTATATTCTTAGATTATTATTTGAGATGTAGTTTCACTGCATTATTTCATTTTCCTACTCTCTCTCACTGTAGAGTGCAAAGCCTGCCCTGCTGGGACTGAACCAGCTCTTGGCTTTGAGTACAAGTGGTGGAACATTCTGCCAAGCAACATGAAGACTTCTTGCTTTAATGTTGGCAACTCAAAGTGTGACGGGATGAATGGTGAGCCAACGCCCTGTACTGTTACATGCTTGTCTTTATCCTGTGCTGGTCACTGTTGTGATGGAGCACTCATCAAAATGAACATGCTCTTTGCTGTGAATCACAAAGAGTTTCTCCCTCTTTTCTTTTATTTTACCAAGCTTGATAATTCCTGCAGGAAGCAGTGTCATTAAATATCACAAAGAGGAAATAAAACATTTTTTATACCAGAAGAGGGCAGGAGATACAGCTGACATGAAGTTCTGAGCTAAAGACATCCCACCATATACTTTGATGCATCTGAATAGCCCTGTTGATAAAAAAAAAAAACAGTTTGAATTCTCTCTAATTTCTCTCTGTTCATGTTTTGTGGTAACTATGACTTTCAAAGACACACATAACTCTTTTGGAAAACTTAATTAAAGTTTGTGGTCTTTGTTCATTCAGCTCTCAGAGCTATCTCTCTGCGTATTTACTAAAATAGCAGCAGAGAGCAGTCACAGCTCACTTGTGAAAATGATCCCATTCAGGACTTCTCTCACCTCCAGCCTTTGCTGAGAGATTTCCCTCCATGTGATCTGCCTGGCAGGTTGATGTAACTCAAACTTTGAATTCTACATTTAGAGAGGTGCACTGAAGTATATGCTTAACGTTTAATGCACAGATTGATTGACTGATTGAGTTTTAAAGCTGGAAGAGATCAGATGGATCATTCCTTCTGATGGGAAGATTGGCACAGGTTAGGAAATGTTAAATGATTCCAAGCTGACATTTGCTTATGAAGTCAGCAATTAATGCAGTTACTATTTTTTTTTTTCTTTCAAAAGTGTTATTATACTGTTCTACAGCTTATACCAGACATCTGGTAGTAATGCACTGAACTGTTTAAAAACATATGGTAACACAGAATATATATATATATATATATTTTTCTGTATGACCAATGAACCATTTTGAAAACCTGTTCTTTTTTGTCCCATGAAGGTTGGGAGGTGGCTGGTGACCACATCCAGAGTGGGGCAGGAGGCTCTGATAATGACTACCTTATCTTGAACCTGCACATCCCAGGATTTAAGTAAGGAACAGGATTTTTTTCCATTTATTTCTCATTTACCTCTGCCTCTTACACCTAGTTCACATTACCTCTAGAATGAACAGAGTTTTCCTTTCTGAAGTGTAAAGATCATAGAATCCAAGAATGGTTTTGGTTGGAAGGGACCTTAAAGCCCACCCAGTGCCACCCATGAGCCCAGGCTGCCCAAAGCCCCATCCAGCCTGGCCTTGGGCACTCCCGGGGATGGGGCAGCCACAGCTCCTCTGGGCAGCCTGGGACAGGGCCTTACTGCCCTCTGAGTGAAGAATTTCTTCCTTATATCCAATCTAAATCTCCCCTCTTTTAGTTTAAAGCCACTCCTCTTGTTGTACCACCATACCTCCTGACATAGAGTCCCTCCCCAGCTTTCCTGCAGCCCCTTCAGGCCCTGGCAGCCCACTGGGAGGTCTCCCCGGAGCCTTCTCTTCTCCAGGCTGAACATCCCCAGCTCCCTCAGCCTGGCTCCACAGCAGAGGGGCTCCAGCCTCTGAGCATCCTCGTGGCCTCCTCTGGATCGCTCTGATCCATCCATGTACTTGTGCTGGGCCCAGAGCTGAACGCAGGCTCCAGGTGGGGGCTGAGGAGAGCAGAGCAGAGGGGGACAATCCCCTCCCTGCCCTGCTGCCCACGCTGTGTTGGTGCAGCCCAGCACACGGTTGGCTTTCTGGGCTGCAGGCACACATTGCTGGCTCATGTTGGGCTTCTCATCCACCACCATGCCTTCTCCTCAGGGCTGCTCTCCATCCATTCCCTACCCAGCCTCGATTTGGGTTTGGGATTGTCCCGGCCCAGGTGCAGGGTTTTGCCCTTGGCCTTGTTGAACCTCATGAGGTTCGCACAGGCTCACCTCAAACTTGTAAAGGTCCCCCTGGATGGCATTTCTACTGTGAAAGATCTCATGAATGAGACAAGAAAGAACTTAGATTTAGTCCTGTGTCTCCAGTCATTCCATAGCAGCAGACAATTCTGTAAGACTTTGGTTTTCAGTAGTGTTTGCTTGAGTCTGAGATGCCAGCTGGTCGGTTGTCTGGAAACGGAGAAAAGATATCCCTCTGTTTCTAAATCATCCCAAATTAACCAACTTAAACATGCCATGGAGTGGATATGGGTCCCATGTGACTTTGCACTGCAGCTCCAGACAGCCTGTACAGTCTGTGCTTGCCCTAGAGCCAATGGAGAGATGCAGGAACCTTGGGAAAACAGGACATCCCACCTCTCATGGATCCTCAGATAGGATGAATTACCTTGTGCTTGTGTCTCTTCTTTTTCAGAAGAGTGAGCTTAGACTCGTAGCTCAGACCCAGTATCAAATATTATTTATATTATTATTTATATTATTATTATATTGTTACATATTGCACCTCAAATATTGTGTTCGGCTTTGGGACCCTCAATATGAGAAGGAAATTGAGTTGCTTGATCATGTGCAGAGAAGAGTAACAGAGCTGGCAAAAGCACTAGAAAATGAGTTATAAGGAGTGAGTGAGGGAATTGGGATTGTTTAATATGGAGATGAGGCTGAAGGGGAGACCTTATTGCTGTCTCCGAGTACCTGCAAGGAGATTGCAGCAAGAAGGGTGTTGGTTTCTTTTTTCAGGTGACAAATGACAGGACATGGTGCAATGGCTTCAAGTTGCTCCAGAAAAGGTTTGGATTGGATGTTAGGAAGAATTTCTTCATAAAGAGGGTGGTCAAGCATTGGAATAGGCTGCCCAGGGACATGGTGAAGTCTCCATCCCTGGAGGTATTTAAGAGACGTATGGATGTGGCACTGAGGGACATGGTTTAGAGATGGGACTCAGTAGGTCACGTTGATTGTTGGACTTGGTGATCTTGAAGGTCTTTTCCTACCTAGATGATTTTATGATTCTATGATTAAGATGAATAAGGTATGGCAAAACGCACCTCACCTTCCCTTTGCTGTATCTCAGCTGAGTGGGGTTGTGATTTCTTATATCAGATGAGCAAACCCTGCTTTTTATTTCACAGTATGGCCAAAGAACAATGAAAATAAAAGAGAAGCAAGGAATATATCCATGGAAAGCTCAGTGTGTCCCAGCATTGCTCCACTGCAGTCATTTCTGAGCTGCAGTCATTTCCATTGCAGGTGTTTCCTAGTATTTCTCTGCTGTAGTCACAGGGGATTCTCCAAAGTGGTCCCTGCTGCTGAGTGCTTGGGGGAGTCAAGGGTATTTTTAAGCATTTAATACTTAGCAAGGGAACACTCTGAATATTTCATGGTTTGCATGAAACTCCTGAATGCATCTTCTAGCGGTGAAATGTAGATTCAAATGAATCAGTGCAAATCACTTAAAGCTACTCCTATGTAACAGATTTAAGTGATGAGATTCCCTACTGATACCTTCAAATTTGGGTATTGATTGTAGGGAGGGAACTGTACCATAAAGAAGTCAAACCCTTAAAAATAATCCTGCTGTGCCCAATACTCAGTGCAGAGCTGCTGTGCAGACCTGGTCTCTGTGGTTCTGCAAGGGCAGGTTTTATGTGACAGGATTTCAGTGGTTTCTCTGCTGTACAAAAAGCAATTGGGAGGATTGACTATTGCATGTCTGGAGAGCACCTTGTAAATGTTTCATTCCGTCTCTGTTAAATAGACCACCGACATCAGTGACAGGAGCAACTGGGTCAGAACTAGGACGGATTACTTTTATTTTTGAGACCATCTGTTCAGCAGACTGTGTGCTGTACTTTATGGCGGTAAGTGAGACCTCTCTCTCCATGACTGACGACTGAGCCTGGTATTCCACATGTCACTTTAATACCTCTACATTGGCGTGATTAGTTGCACTTGGTTTATCATGACTAAGATTAAGCATGACATTATTTTAGTATCTGCAGTGCCCTTGCAGAAAGGATTTAATTAATGATCTAGCAGAGTTCCTCCACCGCTTGAATTGTGAGCCATTCTTGGTTGTCTGTTTAATTTTAAAAGACATCATTTGACATCAAAGAGCCGAACTTCCCCTGTTAAAACTCTCAGTGGCTCTTGTGTGGTCAGGTTTTCCCCCAGAAGTTCAAAAGCATTGCAAGTCAGGGAATAGGACAGAGGGATGGGAGAAGGCAACTTTGGAAATTTAGTCTTGGTCCTGCCAGTGACCTGGAGAATCTGTAGTACAGCAGACATTTGTCTGTGAAAACAAAGTGCCATTGTTTTTACTTTTGTTATCCATCAGCTGAGGAAGGTAATGGAATGTCTGACCACTCTCTTGCCCCTTCCATTGCAGTGTGATGCTGGTGCTTTTTTTTTTGTATTTAGTGGTAATTTAATGAAATCTACTCCATCTTCCACTGGGTCATTTACAGCTGATGGAGAATAAGAAACAAAAAGATAGACGGCACGTTTCTTTTTCTCACATAAGTATTGATGCTGTTACACTAAAGACACCAGCAAACTGGATATCCAAAGGTGGTAGAAGCTACAATATTTCTTTGAATTTTAATCTTCCCTTCTCTGTACACTGGTACCCATGTATTTTATACATAAACAGAATTTGAAATCTGAAAGAACCATTGTGCTGAATCTGTCCTCATAATGTTCATAATTTGCCATGGGACTTTAAATTAACTGCTGTGGGAATAAGAACATCTTTTTGAATAAACACTTATTCTCAGCTGAAAAATTGCCAGTGATGAAAAGCAGGATGAATATGTTTTCTCCTTTATTAAATGTTAAATGCAGTTGTAAAGTCCTTTATATATATATTAATTACTATATTATAAAATACTAATGTTTAGTATAGTATAACCCCACTTTTTTCTTTTTAATTTAACTGTCTCTGTTTTATAGGATATTAATCGAAAAAATACTAATGTGGTGGAATCATGGGAAAGAAGTAAAGAGAAACAATCCTACACTCACATCATCTCCAAAAATGCTTCCTTCACATTTACCTGGGCATTTCAGAGAATAAATGAGGGCCAAGATGTAAGTATTTCTTTATACATAGGCCTTTAATCACAGCTTTCCTTGGACACTCATTGTGAGAGCACTTGCCTTCCCTCAAAGCTCACAGTCTTCTTGTAAGGGGTCACCATATAGCATCACTTGGGAGGCAGTTGTAGATAAGCCACCCACGCTGAAAGGCAGCTGCATGCATAAGTCAATGCCCACATGCAATGGCATGATGGAACCACTGTGGTTTCTTTGGCTCTCATTTCAGAGCAGGCAGTTCATCAACGACATGGCAAAGATCTACTCCATCACGGTGACCAACGCAGTGGATGGAGTCTCCTCTTCTTGCCGGGCCTGCGCGCTAGTCTCCGAGCAGTCAGGCTCATCCTGCGTGCCCTGCCCGCCGGGACACTACATCGAGAAGGAGACCAGCCAGTGCAAGGAGTGTCCGGCCAACACCTTCCTGTCCATCCACCAGGTCTATGGCAGGGAGGCCTGCATCCCATGCGGGCCTGGCAGCAAGAGCAACAAGGTACAGAAGCTGTGATTGTCTCAGAGTGAGGGGTAGGTTGGAATATAAGCACTCAGAGGGGCAGTTTGACTGCTTTCCTACAGGTATGTGCTTTGTTAGCACGGGATTGTGATTGTAACCAATAAGTCCATTCTTCCAGATATGTCCCTAGTCTAATTTAGGTTTGTACACTTAATAAGATAAAATTGACCACACTGGCTCAAAAAAATGGTCCAAGAAGCTTTCAAAATGCTGTACTGGGACAGTGTAAGAACAGGGCAAACATATACATTACTTTCACCTAAAACTGTCTCAGACTCTTGCTGGTTTAAACTTAGGGACTTACCCAGCTGCATGATGTTTCTGTGCCTTTAGGAACCTGTAACAAATTTGTTTTGTATGAACTTGCCCTTAAACCTTGATAAATGTTTATCACATGCAGTATCCTTTGGCAAGGAACTGCACAGGGGCTTGAAGAACAGCTCGGTTTCATTCATGTTCTTCTTGTCTCCAGCTGAGTTCATATCCTGTCCCCGTTTCTTGAGCTCTGATTTTTGGTTTCCTTTGCAAGATGCAAGTGTAAGTGAGGCCATGGTTCTGGTCTATCTACAGGGTTTTAAGCTGGGACATTGGGATCCTAAAAGCACCCACAACAAAACAAATCAAGAAACTGCATTTTCTTGGACAGCAGAAAGTCAAGGCTTAGGAACTTCAAAGCCCTTCTGAGATGTGATTGCAAGGGACTGAAACAAGAATGGGAATTTTCCCAGGGGAAAGGTGAATCACAGAAACAGGACAAATCCCCCTCCATCCTTATCAAGGAAAGCAGTCCTGTCTGCGCCTCCTTGTTTTAACTCCCAGTTGCTGACTGTATGGTTTGCTGCTGGTTCATAACTGCTCTTTTAATGTATTCCTCTCCTCCTCTGAAGGACCACTCTGCCTGCTTCAGTGACTGCATGGTGTCATACTTCAAGGATAACCAGAGCCTGAATTATGATTTTAGCAACCTCAGCCAGGTGGGCTCATTAA
This sequence comes from Aythya fuligula, assembly GCF_009819795.1. Classification (NCBI taxonomy): domain Eukaryota; kingdom Metazoa; phylum Chordata; class Aves; order Anseriformes; family Anatidae; genus Aythya; species Aythya fuligula. The sequence goes on from NC_045559.1 coordinate 7,897,897, forward strand.
TGAGCGGGCCCAGCTTCACCTCCCGTGGGACCAAGTTCTTCCACTTCTTTAACATCAGCTTGTGTGGGAATGAGGTGAGCTCTGCGGGCATTGAGGGCTGGGGGGATCACACTGAGACAGAAACTGGGCTCCCCTCACAGCTGAGCTCTCACCATCACTGTGCAAATGCTTTCCTCTGGATCTTGTCCCCAGTCAGGTGGCCATAAGCAGCCATGTGATGTGCCAGCACGGAGATGACAGTGCTTAAGGTATAAGTAACTCTCAGAATTGAAAACACGGTCACATCCTTGCCTTTTGGCTGTTCTCATGCCTTCAGTCTTTTAGTTCATCCTCAGAGTCTGAGTGTTTCAGTTGTTACTTTCAGGACTACTTTCCATATGTTTACTTCTTTGTGACTTGGCTGGAGATGTTGCTGTCAGCACAGCCCTTGTCACCCTGCTCTCTGCACACTCCTAGTCAGGCTTGCCAGTGGCTGAGGTGCTCATTGCTGACTTTGTCTGCAGCCTTTTGAAGTGGTGTAAAAATGTGTTTAGTCCACAAGTGTGAACAGTTTCTGCTTCTCCTGTGGCATATTACAGCCTGATTCCCTGAGTCAGGGTTTTCCCTGGGATTTGGAGGATACCAGAGCATATTGTCACATACATACATTGACATTTTGGAGCAGTAGCAGTGATGGGTATTACCCCATGAAAGCCAATGCGTGCAATTTACATTAATGTTTTTCCCTGTAAAGTTCTGAAGTTTTTTTTCCATACACCAAAGGGTATGCATAAGCTCAGGCAAGTCAGTAGTCATATTTCTTTACAGAGTTTTGCATTCTTTGGGGCTTAAATACGTATTTACCCACCTGAATTAGTTGTTGACAAACAGATCCACAAAGGTACTCCCCTGTGGATCTGGTTTTCATTTCCAAAACATTTTTCCCTACTACTACAGTACTGTCAACCATAGCACCAAGTCTGCTTGCTTGGCATTTTGGAGGGTCAGGCCTGCTGAATTTGCTGATTTGTCTTTCACTGCTGCTGTTCTGAGATTCTAACATTGGTCTTGACATGTGACATTAATGCAGCCTTGAAGGCTATGTATCAGTTTATGTTTTTCACGTATTCATGCTTTGAGAATATTTTATCTGGTTTAAACTCCAAATAAAGAGATATTCTACAGTATATTATTTACAGGCAATATGTGTTTTTTTTGTTTTTGTTTTTTGTTTTTTAATTTTTTTCCAAGCCATTTTATTATGCTCTGCAAGCACTGTGCTGTCAATATAAACAGAAAAAAGTGCTTTGTACACAGGTTTCTGATAAGACATATAGCAGAGGTGACATCTTGTTCCCAAGTCTATACGAGGCCTTAATCGGAGCCTTCACAGTGGCAGTTTAATGCTGCAATTTGTTTCTCTTGTGATAGAAACATCAAGTTGTTTCTAAGACACAGGAATGAAGCTCATACAGTTTGCAATCAGGAAGTTTGCAATTTCTCCCAAACTTCTCCACATCCTATCAGCCACCAACAGCTTCCCCATTTTTCCTGGTTGTCTGCAGGGGAAAAAGATGGCTATTTGCACTGACAATATCACAGATGTTACTCTGAAGGACATGGTTGCAGAATCAGAAGATTTTTCCAACTTCGTGGGAGCTTTTGTCTGTCAGTCCACCATCATTCCTTCAGACAGCAAGGGTTTCCGAACAGCCCTGGCTCTGCAGTCCAACAGCCTTGCTGACAGGTTCTTAGGTATGTGCTTTGTCCTTTGCATGTTGCTGCAAGTGAATGCTTTAGATCACAAAACAGAACAAACAATAAAACCAAACCACCGTAAATGAGACTTTTTAGTCCCTGAAAACTGAATGTGCACCTGGACCACATGCTTAGTGTGTTTCTGTGGGAAGCCCGCTGTTTGTTATGGTATTTTGGCTCCAAAAACGTGGGAAAGAAAGCTATCACATACATCCCTTTCATCCTTCTCCTGTGTTTAAGATGTACCTGATGTATGTCTAGGATGTACCTGACATGGAGCAAATGTTTGTATTCTGAAGTCCTGTAGAAGATAATTATAGAATCATAGAATGGCTTGGGTGAGAAAGGACCTTAAAGCCCATCCAGTTCCAACTCCCCTGTTGTGGGCAGGGGCACCTCCCAGCAGCCCAGGCTGTCCAAGCCCCATCCAGCCTGGCCTTGGGCACTGCCAGGGATGGGGCAGCCACAGCTCCTCTGGGCAGCCTGGGCCAGGGCCTCACCACCCTCAGAGTAAAGAATTTCCTCCTAACATCCAATCTATATCTCCCCTCTTTTAGTTTAAAACCATCCCCCCTTGTCCTGTCCCAACCTGTGCAAAAAGTTGCCCTCCATCTTTTTTTTTTAAGTCCCCTTTAAATACTAAAAGGCCACAATGAGGTCTCCCCAGAGCCTTCTCTTCTTCAGGTTGAACATCTCCTGCTCTCCTAGTCTGTATTCAGAGGAGAGGTACTGCAGCCCTCTGATCATCTTTGTGGTCTCCTCTGGACCCACTTTAATATATGTGGGTGTATTTTAGAGAGGAAACTTGTCATGGATGTTGTCTGCACTGCAAAGGATTGCATTTAGGACTGCAGAGTAAATCCTTCTCAGCTCAGCAGTGTTGCTTTACCATGGGGGCAGAGTAGGGAGCAGTCCAAGATTCAGCCCCGGGGTCAAACTTTGTTTCTGAACTGTGAAGCAGATCTTGACAAATTCCATTGCTTTTACTGCTGGTTCAGTTCAGCTGATGGCACTAGCAGAAGAGTAAGGGCTCACCCTCATCCTTTGTTTTCCTTGCCTGTATTAATCACTCTTCCCAAGTTTCGTCTTGAGGGTCCCATGGTGCACAGAATTTCAGCACAAAAATCTGGAGAATGTAACTAAAAAGAACTCATTTTCTTTCATGTTTCCTGCCCATCTTGTGTAGGGTAAGACCAGTCACTGTAGTAGTCCCATTAGTCCAAGTGTTTCTGCCCATGCCAAGTCTCCACTAGGCAATTTCAGAAGAAGATGGTGCTGGGACATAATTAGGTGAGGAAAGAGGAGGCTTAGAGCAGCATGGGGCAGTGCACACCATTATGTTTTGCATTGTTCTGGCTCACAAGTTCCCAGAGTCTAAGGCCAGATCAGACAATGAAGTCATTTAGTCTGTTCACCTGTCCATTTCAGGCAGAGTGTTTGTACTTGCTCCCTGGCGTTGAGCCCAGAAACTCGTGTTTGACAAAAGCACATCTTTGGAAGAGCATTCAACCTGGACTTTTAAGACTGCCAGAAATAAAAGCTTTTCCATAGTTGTAGGTATTTCTTTATCATTTTCTTTTTTTTTTTTTTTTTTTTTTTCTTTTTTCCTCACTGGCCAAACAGCATCTCTGCATTTTATTTTTAAGCAGCTTTGTTTCCTGTTTGAGTTTGCTTGGCATCAGTTTTCAGCACTTGTTTCTTGATATTTTTCTTCCATCTCACAGCCACTTTTTCCTTCCTGGAGAAATATTTTGTACACTTGGTTCTTCACACCTGCTCATCACACCCTGTCTTGCCGACTTTTCTCATAAACGAAGCACACCAAGTTTGTCAAATCTCTTGCTATCATGTATTTCTCTCAAACATCTGAATACTTTTCTGAGTCTTTTTCTGCAGCCTCTGTAACTTGTTATTTATTTTCTTAAAGTGTGGCATCAGATTGAAATACTATTCCAGCATTTAATTCACAATAAAGGGAATGAAAATCACTTTCATGTTTGCATTACATGCAGGGATTGAATATCGGAGCCCTTCCAAACTCATGGGATTTCATGATGTCTTCTTAGTTCTGTTGCCCACTCTAGATCTTTTTCAGAGTTATAGTATCCAAAGGATGTTCTTTCTTCTTCAGGACTGGCCTTCATCTCTTGCAGCACCTGGCTGCATTACGATATGTTTAGTTTCAGTGGGACCAGCTTACCAAGTGAATGAAGTTGCTCTGTATTGTGTTCCTGTTCCTCTTAATTTTTGTCTTTTCTACACTTTACCAGTAGTGATTATATAGTTACTTGTATATCACTGATGATCATCATGCGTTTTGGGACTCCAACGTCATTGCCTAGAGAAGTCTGGTGTCATATTTGATGACAATTTGCCATGGCCAGATAATTTCATAATTGGTTAGTTAAATATTTTTTTAATCCAGAGTGTGTACTTAATTGATATTACACTACTAACTCTTTAATTAAAATCTTGTTGTAATTAGTGAAATACTTGATAAATTTACATAATTTTCTTTAGAAAACAAATTCATCAGCACTCAAGGAATGAAATCAGATTTGTTCAACAGGAGCTGTTCTCTTAAATTCACGTTGACTGGTACTTATTATGTATCAATCCATTAACTATAACTCATCTTCCACTTCCCATTTCATTTAGTCTGCCACATCATATTTGTTAGCCACTTTATCATCTAGTTCAGTTTTGTCCTCCCTGGATTTCTACACCATATTCCCTCTCTATCAGTTTTCTGGCATTTCACTATTGTTAAAAGCTCTGTTAAGGACAAATATTTGTATGTGGGAAATCCCATTGGCCTGGTCACTGTTAGGTGTGAGTTTGCTAGTTTATAAGTGTGCATCCCAAGTAGATGAGAAAATCCTTTTTTGCTAGGGGGCTGGAAGAATGAGGTGTTCAGTCATTGTCTTGGAAAGCAAGCAGGCAGTCCTGATCTTTTCTTAATACAGAGAAAAGATATCAAGATCTTCTGCTGTTTTTTCTTTACTACAATGGTTACATTTTAAAGTGCTTGAAGTTTGCCTTTCCCATCCATAAGGTATATTTTATTTCTAGTATTTCTAAAAAAGCCTCAGACCTACAATTTTTCTAGTGCTGCCAAACACAAGCTTTTCCCTGAAGTCTTTAGCATCCATTATCATATTTCTGTAACTCATAACTTTTGATTTAAATAGAGTTTTATTTGATTCTCTATTCCCCCTCCATTAAACTTGTGCCAATGTTTTTATTTAAATTGCTTCTTTACTGCTATTTGGATCCAAGGTGGACTCTTAGTCAAAACTATCGTCATTCTTGAGAGAGTCATTGTGGCTTTTTAGCTATCTAATTAATATCTTCCAAGGAATAACATTTTTTTTTCCCACACTTGGTTTTGCTTCTAGTGTTCTTATTTTTGGGAAATGGCACTTAGGGATGCCAACTGTGCAGTTCTGCATATTGAATAGGAATATTCTCTCATTGCCTCCGTTGAATATATTAAGGTCCCTAGGAGCTATCATCTTCCAGTATAGTGAGTAACGAGTATCTGTCTGTTGGGTTGAGATCCAAATTTAAGTTACTTTGTGTTAGATGCAATGTCTTTGATGAGAAGAAATTATCATCAAAGTGATTCCTGTGTGTGTTCTCAGAATGGAAGCCCCTCCACAATAACATGAAGTCTTTCTCTGCATGTTCCTGATGGCTGTTGCAGCACAGCTTATTTTTGTTCTGTGTTGCTATGATGTTCTGCAAGCATCCTTCACCTGCATGACCACCTCAGGAATGTTAATAGGCGCATCGATCTCTGTGCTTCCATGATCACAGGCTCTGACTTGTGTAGAGAATGCATCCAGTTTGCCTGACCTGTTGCAAGAACAAGAAGAAAACTCTTTTCTTCAGCCATGCCCATCTTCCCATCAGTTGCTGGCTGCTACCATTTTGCTTCTATTACAGTTCTAGCAATTGTTCACCTCACCAGGAGGATGCAGTCTGTCCCATTTGTACATCTCCCTCTTTCTGAAATGTTGTAATGCAGCACCAATATTTTCTGTTCTTCTGTTCATGGGATTGAAAAGATATGCGAGAAATTGGGTTACTTGAATTTTCCTCTTTCTCAACTCTCCTCCAAAATTCATGCAGACCTGTGTTATTTTACACATCAGCCTGTCATTTGTTCCAAAATTTGCCATCAAGGCTTTTCTATGAATCTATAATCCTTCTGAATTTTGTCATTGCATTTTTTTTTCCTGCAATACTACAGATTGCTCTGGGTGTTATGATTATGATGTGTTAAGAGTTATATTTATGCGTATCATAAGCAAGGCATATGTTTTGAGCAGTTGGTTGGATCACACGATCTCCAGGGGTCCTTTCCCAACCTGAGTTATGTTATGATTCTGTAGTATTTTCTGGTAAACTTAAATTTAGACAAAAGAGTATAATCAATTTACATTGGTGTTCTTTTAGTACTTTTTATTTTGTTTTGTCTGTAGAAGGAAATCAGATGGTATGAGGAACATACAAATCTGCAAAGTTCAGTTAGAATAAAGGAAAATGTACAATGGTCATGAAATGCTGTTATGTGAGAACCATACCTTGCAGACTGAGAAAATATTATGCGTGAACCCCTCAGAAATCCATTCCTAGCTTGTTCCTTTTATTTTTATATTTTTCTCAAATTTTAGGAGCTACCGTTGAAACAACACTGGAAAATATCAGTATCAAGACAGATTTGTTTCCTCCTTCTCCAAGCAAAGTACCTGATGTGCATTTCTTTTACAAGTAGGTAAAAAATACTGTTTATTAATACCTCTACTTTCATTTGTTTAAAGTGATCTAAAGCTGTGAGAGAAGATCTTTAATCCACCTTTAACCTTTCTCACTTTAATCACTATCTGGCTGATATTGATTGTCACATTGAAGAACATCTTTTGAAATCAGCAAACACTGTTTACTCAAATCTAAATTACACTTGATGTGTGGACAGACAGTGATACCAGAACTTTGATTCATCCAAGTGCCACTTCCAATATCATTGTACTTTCTATACGTTCTCATATATGACTTTGACACATCCATTGTCCATTTTTTTCTACATTAATTTCTTATTAGTTTATTACAAAAATGATACGAATGTTAAAAAGAATTGTTCCAACCTGCACAGTTGTTATTATGCTTTTCCTATTCTTCACTTTCCTCCGAATCAGGAATATCTCAACTGGGGTAAGAACTAGCTCAAATATCACCTCAATTAAGATGTCTACATGCTGGTGTCTACATGTGAACTGAGTTTCTAAGTTCAGTCTCTGGAGCTGTGGGACATTTCAGGTTATCCTAAGGCACATACCTACTTCTGTTGCACTGATTGTCTCTCTGTGTTGGCTTCAGTGATAGTTTTTAATTGTCTATACCACTTTTGATACCAGCATTTCATGCACAAACATTTAAATTTCAGTGTCTGATTCTGCAGACTGAACCCCACAGTAGTGACCGTACTTTGAGCATATTGTTAATTTGTCTTATAGTGTTTGTCTTGCAGTTTTTGAATACTCTTTGCCTTCTGCTGTTTCAGGACAGGGTGATTCTAAAGTTTCTGAGCAAACACTGAGACATCATAAGCCCTCCATCAAAGTTACTTACCATACACAGTGCCAGGAATTCTGTTTTTTAATTGTTCTATCCTGTTTTCTGGCCAAGTTTATTCCTTGGCTCAGCAGAATTCAAACAGAGCAGCTCCCTGAGTGGCATCTCAGAGTACTTTTTCTGTAGTGGAAACATATTTCTGACTGCACATTCTTCCTCTTGTTTCATATTAGGTCTTCAACAGTGACAACCTCGTGTGAAAATGGTCGTGCAACTGTTGTGACGATGAGATGCAACCCCAACAAACCGGACCAAGGAGAACTTTCTGTGCCCAGGTATTTAAGTACTTGTATCCCAGTAGTGCCTCAGGCAACCTTTACAAAATTCATTAGTGACTTTACTCAATAGCAATGAGAAGTGCTGTCTCCTTCATCAACCCACCAGGAGGTGTCACTCATTTCTCATAGGTGAAGGCCTTGCTCTGGGGACCTTTGTGCCTATTGCCTCCCTTCAGACCAACTGCAATTTAAGCTGTGTGGAAAGAGATGTTGCAGGTAGCTCATGATGTGAGCTGTGATAGATAATTCACCTGTGGTGAGAGTAGTAGTCTACCTTGCTTTTAACAGCATGAGGATAGGTAGAAACAGCACACAGATGATACGATATACTGTATCTCATTTCTTATTGACTTCTCCATTCCTAGTCCCCCTTTGATTAGCTCAGAAGTCGGACAGATGTTTTCAAACACTGAAGTACCTGATAAATGTCATATAGTATTGCATGTAACTCATTGATCCTCCAGACACTGTTTAGTATCATGTGAAGTTGCAGCATAAGACAAAAGAGATGAAAGAGGAGAAAGGTCTGTCAATGCTCTTGTCATACACAGCAAAGCAATATTCCATAGTCTAGAGAGCATAGTTATCAATTATTCTCTTCTAGCTTTTATCTCTGTGGAATTTTCAGTCCTTCAAATCAGGATAACAGCTTTCCAGATGACACAGGAAAAAGTCGATTTAAGAAAAAATTAAGTCAATTTTTCTGTATGGGTACATTTCACATTTACACAACCCAATTTTGTGCAGGCACTTTTGGTCACTGCTGCTGTTAGAACTGATGCAGTTGTCAGGAGCAAAAGCTGTGTGAAAGTCCTGGCATTGCCAGCACAACTTTGTTCTGCCGGCTGAATACATAATAGGTCCATTAGTCTTTCTTAGACTAAGAGAAGATGTTACCTCTTCATTAACTGGTGAACATCCTTCTAGTAATTAACCATGACAGGACAAGTACATTCCATATGGGTGACCTCACCCAGACATCACTGTAACAGCAGCAGGAACTGCTTGTAGCATTCATGTGGAACAATCACCTAGTGCAGGAGAATAGTGAAAGAGGCACACGCTGCTCTAACGCATGCTGGTGAAACACTGGAGTAGTACTGCTGGTCTCCAATGCTTGCTTTTTCTTCTCTTCATTGTAATTGTGTAGGTAGTACTCAGTGCCAGGAACTCTGGACTGTTTCTTTAGACCTTTGACAGTCCAACATCTGTTTTCACTTGTGACAGCACTTTTTGAACGGAAAAATTCTTCCTCCAGATTTTTCCATCTGCTGATGTGGTGGATGTTTACCCATTTATCATACTTACCACTACCAGTCTTCAGCAGCAGAATGTGGAGAGAGGATGCAAACTCCAGAATGTTTCATAAGTAGTAATTAAACTTCTCTGTCCTCCTAGCTCATGCCCGGCTGGCACTTGCGATGGATGCACTTTCTACTTCATGTGGGAAAGTGCAGAAGCTTGCCCTCTGTGCACGGAGCAAGACTACCATGAGATTGAGGGAGCCTGCAAAAAAGGATTTCAGGTACAGCATCCCCAGCTCCAAGTCACATGGGTTCATTTGGGTAAAACTTGGATGCTGTTGAATTTCAGTGTGCAAGTGGACACATTAAGTGCAGGCAGAGTTAGGGAATCTCAGTTTATGCTCTGAGCTGGCTAGGTGCAAGCCCTATATCAGTCAGGAGCTGTGTTGAGACTCGGCTCCTGAGTTGAGACTTGTGCCCATAGCAGAATGGTTCCTGGAGGACAGCTGGGTTGTGCCTGTATGGGCAGGGAACCGAACTCTGGATTTATTCATATGTGCAGGCAAGCTGTTTGTGTAGGATGGAGTACTCAGAGGACTTCAGTCCCTAAACAGCCATAAACATCAGGGCACACTAGGGAAGGGTTCAGAATTTCCGTTTAGAAATTCGTTCTACTTTGTTTGCAACTTTTTTGCTATTGCCTTCTCTGGTCAAATATTTGGAAGTCCTTTCACTGTTTCAGAACTGTTGATAAACATCTCCAAAGCAGGCACAACCTATTTACAATCCCTGTCCAAACCAAACTGTGTCAGATGAAGATCAATAAAGAAGAGGAAGCCCTTTTGCCATGTCTGAACCTGCAGGCACAGTCAAGGGGACAATAGAGCAGACAAATATGACTGCACATAGAATCTGAAAACCTGAAGTACAAGCTTTGGTTTGTTTTTACTGAAAAAACGTCTAACCTAAAGCTTGCTTGTTTTCTTCAACTCCGAATAGTTCCTATAAACAGCTTACTTTTTTTTTGTTCTGTGCTTTCTGTTTGAAAGGAAACCTTGTATGTATGGAATGAGCCAAAGCATTGCATTAAAGGGGTTCCCTTGCCAGAGAAAAGAACCAGCACTTGTGAAACGGTAGATTTTTGGCTAAAGGTTGGAGCTGGTGTTGGTGCTTTCACAGCCGTTTTGCTCATAGCCTTGACCTGCTATTTTTGGAAGAAGAACCAAAAGTAAGTACTGCAAATTGTATTGCATATCAAAGTAAGTTTGGTGTAGTGTACAGAAAGACATTTCATGGATTTGGACTTCTGACAATGTTGATGAAAAATGCTGTGTTGGATCATTTAATCCACCAAGATGAGATTTCTTCTGCCAACAGTGGCTGTCAAAAATGCTAGCAAGGAATATACGATAATTTGTTATGGGAAGATTTCCCAATAGGAACTGACTTTTTAGCCGCTGAGATTTTGAGGTTGACTTCAGGTCTTGAAGCAACACTGCTTTGTCAAAGTCTGAAGACCAAAAGGATCTCTCTTCAGTCTACTTCATACCGTTCAGTGGGGTTGAAATAGGTTTTGTGACTGTAAATTTCTCAGGTCTATTTGGGCAGGTTATGCCTGTTACACACCCAAAAGATGCCTGTCTCTCAGACCAAACTTACTGTCTATTTCCCATTCTTGTCCTCTGCATCTTGAACCTCATGCCATAAACCTTCAAACTGTGATTCCACCTCCACAGTATTTCACCTCCCCTTCTATATCCAGCTTCAGCAAACCTGGGTGCCAGCATTGTGGTCCCCACCTCACACTGTTACACACCTTTCTTCACCCCCAAAGCCTTTTGGACAGTGGCGTGAAGAAGATCCTGAGGAAGTCCTCTGGTATAATCTACAGTTTGGGAAGTCTGACATACTTACTCTTGTGGTTTTTTCTTTCTTTTTTTTAAATATGGATTTTTTTCTAGAGACTTCTAAAGTTAGAGAGCTAACCTGGAGAGCAGGTACTGAATGTATTGTTAATACTCTTCTGGTTATGCATTTTTAATGGTTGAAATATATCCAATTCATAGTAATTACCTCAGAAGTAACTATCTGGAAGGCCTGCAGATAATCTAAATTACAAAAACTTTGAATATGGGACATTCATAAAAAAAAAAAAAACAAAACACAATACCTGTCTGGCTTTATATCTTCAGGCTGGAGTATAAATATTCCAAATTAGTGATGACAGCGAACTCAAAAGAGTGTGAGCTGCCAGCTGCTGACAGTTGTGCTATAATGGAAGGAGAAGATAATGAAGAAGAAATAGTATATTCAAATAAGCAGTCACTGCTGGGGAAGCTCAAATCCTTGGCAACGAAGGTAAGTAGTAATTACTACTATTAATACTAAAAATAATTATTACCATTATTTATTACTGGATGTGATGAGGCTGCAATGCTAATTTGCACGGTGCGTTGTGCAGCCTCCCACACACACGTCACCCAGTCTGTAGCTGACCGGCTGAGATCCACAGAAGAAATAATGATAAATGCTGTGGGGCATTGAGGAAACGCTCCCTCTTCTGCAGAGAGCTTTCCACAGCATTCTTTTCTGTATGGGCCATGCCCCAGAAGAGCAGTCAGTGGTGGAGGGAACCCTGCTTCCTTGATTCCTACTGGATTCCTCCACTGAGGAAAACACAGCCATTATAGATAAAGAAAATTGATATTGGGAATATAACGACCAGCCAGATGTCTGCCGCTCACCTGGGCTGGCCTCATGGCTGCCTTGAGAACCATAATTTTCAGCATTATACAATTCAGATGAAGAGAGGCATCAGCCAAAACCTGTCACCCAATGCAGCAACCTCCTCTGTATCAGTGGGCAGCAGGAGCACTAAGCATTTTTTCTGCAGCACATGATGTAGAGTTGTTAGAAGTCTGAATCCTTTGATGTCCTTTCAATGTCCCTCAGGGGAGCAACAGAGGACTGTCATGGTAAATCCCACAAGCACTTTGGTCTTTATTCCAAATGCCTTGCAGTCAATGGGAAAGCTGTTATTGTCCTTAAGGCAGTCGAGCTGGGGCATCTATTATGACCAGGATAAAGGTTATTGACATTTTCTCTTTCAAACAGTTTTGCTGAAGATTGTTGTTTCAAAATAAGAAGGTTCCTTCACTAATAATAATGAAATATTTTGAAAAGTCACTTTTTTGTTTGAATTTTGAGAATTTTGAGTGTTCATTACTTCCTTTCTGTGAATGAGTACCATGTAACAAAACCTTTGTGTCTCTTTTATTTTCCCTTACTTTTCCCTTCTCTTTGTTCTCTTACATTTTTTGTTGGATTGCTTTCCTCTTTCCATGCTACCTGTTCCCCAGATCTCTCTCCTAGGAGATGGTACAGTTACACAGCTAATTTGCAGAACTTCCTCTTGCTCCCAGCCTGAATATTTGTCTGGCAAAATCAATATCTTTTTTTTTTTTTTTTTTTTTTTTTTTTTTTTTTTTTTTGTGGAAAGGGGCAGAAATGTAATGCTAAGAATATTGAAAATGTAAATAAAATGAAATCACAGCAAATTTTGTGAAGCTGTAGCAAAAATGGAAGTTGATTCCATTTTGAATCCTACAGGAAGGGAATGACTTTGAAACACTGATATTTTTTTGTGTGCATGAAATGGCTTGCCTGGCTGTGGCTGAGCGTAATGACCAGTGCTGCTGGTGAGGGTCCTGTTTTGCTGTACGCCTGATAACTGTAAAAGCTTTGCTGACTCCATTTGCAGCACCAACCACTGGCTTCTGCCTGATTATAAGTATAGAGATGATAGCATGGGAGAAGTTTTTTTTTTTTTTTTTTTTTTTTCTTTTTTTCTTTAAAGTAAGCTTTAGTACTTTAGCATTCAGACCACTTGAATGCCTATTTGGACTCAAAAAGAGTTTTTTAAAGTTCCTGTATCCATTGTAGCAGGCTCCCTGAGTATTCTCTCCTTTGTAAACCAGCCTGTCAAATATTTCTAAGCTGGTTCCTTTTTTCCTGCTAGATAATCATAGCTGGCAAACTCAGCTTACAGTACCTCATTAGCTTACTGAAATCTGTGTCCTCTATCCCTGCAGATAACTGGAATTTAATATATATTTCTCCAAAACAAATGTTATAGGCATCATTTTTCATTTGTGCAAAAGCTGAGGAAATTCATCTCCTGCTGTATTTGCATGTAAAATATAGAAAAAATACGTAGAGGAAAACAGGGGAGAAAAAGAGGAGAAATGTAAACTGAGAGATAAAGAAAAATTTGAAGCATCCTAACTATATGTTTGAGCTTCAGGCAATGGCATTTCTTTGAAGAAAAACATTTCAGCTATTAATGGCTTTGAGTACCCAAGGAATTCAGGTCTAGGCCTGTAATATAGAAATAAACAACTATTATTGTTAATGAGAATATAGAAATTAAAGAATTATGGAACTGCTCCAGGTTGGAAACTATTGTGTTCCATCTGTTGTCTCCAGCATAACAATCCCAGGTCCTTCAGAAGAAGGAATATATTCTCTGCTGTAGGCATGCATAGGACAATTTTCTTCCCTGCTTATTCTCACATCTGCACCAGGCTGTCCTGATCTCTGATGGAGACTGCTTTAAAGACTAGATCGTGAGCTTAGTTTAATATCATTTCCAGAATGTTTGCGTACATAAACAAGTATAAATGGTGGGTACATGAAGCAAGAGCCAGCACTTCCTAGTGAGTAGTTTTGTTAGGGTTCTTTGATAGCTCCTGTGTGGGCTGTTGGGTTGTTCACACACACAGTAATGCATGTGTCCACACTTCATGCCCTGATACCTGCTGGGCAGATGGACTGGCCTGTCACTCAGCAGGAAAAACAGAAGGCAAAGTCAACTTTCCAGCCCTGATTTTTAGACCCAGAGGATTTGTAGACTTTTTATCCTGGAGGTCTCCCAGAGGAGGAGTAAGGATGGCCATCCAGGAGTGGGGCAGTGGTGTTCACATTCACAGGCTTTGCTCTAAATATTTTCTTCAATGTAGTGAACAAATTACTAAGTAATTATAAGAATACATATGCTTATATTGCAAATCCCCAGCTCTGGCTATCTGTTGTATACTATGAGTATGTAATGCAAACCTTCCCTGCACCCTCTAAAGTAAGTACCATGATAAATTTTCTCTTTCTCTTCTTGGCTTTTTTCTTGTCTTTCTTCTTTACAGAATTTTGACAATTTTGCATTATTTCATTTTCATAATGAGTAGTTTTATTAAACAATAATGAAAAGGTCAAACTGTACTCTTAGTTACTGTGAAGTGAAGTCTTTGGCAAAAGCTGCTCTGGAGATATTAAGAGAAGTGTCTGTAACAAGTGGTGGAGTGAATTTGAGGAATCCCAATTGACTGGAACCTCTTTTTTCCATTGCAGGAAAAAGACGATCACTTTGAATCTGTTCAGCTGAAATCTTCAAGATCCCAGAATATATGAATAATTATTAATGCTGCCTTCAAAGAAACAAACCTGATTTCTATTTTTACAGGACCATATTTTAAGCATATTCTGGCACACATTGTAGTGTTGATCTCGGTGAGAAACGCTCAGCCATTTAGGAAGAAAGAAGACAGAAAGCAAACCAGAAAATTGGATTGCCTTATCACGCAATTGAGTACCTTGCCAAAAACGAAAGCAGATGCTTGGATTCCATACTGGGAATGAAATTCAACTCAGGAAGAGATATACATACTGCAAATAACATGATTTTTTGCATTCACCTGGGCATTGCTCAGGCATGCCATATGATTTATAGGTACCTTTCATTTCCTATCACTCCTTCTCCACATATTCATAAGAATGATTTTCAGAGAGGCTTGAAACCTCCTGCAAATGTTGTGTATTGTCCTTTAGTAGCATAACTGTGAGTCTTTCTTGAAATGAAAATTGTGAATGGTACTGGGAATGAGCCTCAGGTGAGTGTTGAACTCTGGAGAATGCTTTTGATTGTAATGTTTTGAAGGGCTCGATGGTCTGCATTGGCCTCTGATACAAGAGGCATGGTTTTGCACCTGCAAATTGAACCCATTCTGACGCCTAACTCATGGCAATCAGGATTGGGGTAAAACCTGATGCTAATGAATATAAATGTGTTAACTGCTGTTGTATGAATTGCAGATCTGAGCCCTTGAGTTTACAGGCAATAGAAAGCTTAGTCTCTATAAAGACAAGGAAAATGATATCTACAGTGGAAGTGGCACTCATTGCTCTCTGTGGAGGCTTGTCCTTTCAAGAGAGGTGGGTGGCAGTTTCACTCCCCTCCCTTGGGCTGCCAATATGCCACCTTTCCCTAGGCTGCAAGCCAGCAAAGGCTGAACTCTGGAAGTAAGGCAAGAATCTCTACTTTTGGAGATCAGAGACCAGCTTTATCTGCTGAGGGGCTTATTAGAAATACTCAGCCACCTCTGTTTCTGGACCTAGGCAAGGAATGAAGGTGGATCCCAGGGGAGCTGAGCATGGCTTGTGCACTTGTGCAGCTCAGCATCTAAATGCTTTCTGCTGTCAATGCAAGCACCTGCTTGGAAAGAAGGGCACAAAACATGGCCCTGAAAACTGGAGGCTAGGTGGACTTCATAAAGTCAGCCACATTGTAAGTATGAGATCTTCATAACGCCCACCCTAATCATTTCCTGAAATTCCTATTGAAGTCAGACTCAAAGGAATCTGAAACTTAGGCAAAAAAATATTAAGGAAAAAACATACAAGACTTGTATAGATCCAGGAGAAAATGAGGAACCAACTTATGCTGACCTCCGGTCAGACTCACATTTCCATTCCTGTAAAATTATGTGAATTGTGGAATGCATCAAAGCCAGAAGAGACACATGGTCAGTAATGGTCTTTTTACAATAAAGAATAGAGATTTTTTTTTGGTTTTATATGACTGAGCTACATCTATCTATAAAAGAAGGCCCTATTA
Source organism: Aythya fuligula (assembly GCF_009819795.1). Lineage (NCBI taxonomy): Eukaryota > Metazoa > Chordata > Aves > Anseriformes > Anatidae > Aythya > Aythya fuligula. The sequence continues at coordinate 7,913,739 of NC_045559.1, forward strand.
AGTAAAATTTAAATTAAACTGAATTTTCTGCACTCCGAATATTTTATTATACTACAGATGTGGACGAAAAAATTATGAAGCTTAGATTTTTGTTTGTTTGTTTATTTAGGGAAAATTCAGCTCATCTTTTTTATATCTCCCATCACAAAACACAGGCTTTACTCTTTTGATGGAAGATACTTCAGGCATCTTTACAGAAGTGGTGTACATTTTTTGTTGTTCTTGAAAAGGCACTTCACTTTCCCAAGAAAGATTTTTATGGGGTATTGTTGAATGTATATTAAATACACATTCCTTTTTGTATATTTTGTATCATTGCACACTTATTATTGTACATTGTGTTTGTCGTCATGATGTCATTTATATATGGTTGTCAGAGATGATATGCTCACAGAGTAAATGGTTATGGCTGTGGGACTTCACTTCTTGGATCTTTTATGAAGAGGGTTTTTATGTCGTTGATTTTTATTCAACCAGTGTGCTGTAGCATCAAAGATATATATCTGATGGGCATTCATAAAATAAAGTGAAAATATATTTGAAATTTTGGACTTGAGGTGTTTTGGTGGAACTACAGCCTTTTCTGAACATTGCCAGTCTGCAGTGGTGGCTAGAGCTTTTTGCTGCCACCAAACTGAATGTGTCTACATCTCTTTTAATTTTTCCCCCTTCTCTCTCCATATGTTTTCACAGACACATTGCAGTTCATTCTCTAGAATAACATTTCTTCCTTCATATCTCTGTACTGTAAAAATGCTTTAATTATTCTGAATTATATTTCATTTTACTTAAAATCACAGAGGGTTTGTTTGGTTCCCTTCCCTTTCCCTTTTATTTTCTGTTTGAAATAAAAAGTGGCAATTTCTGTCAGCTCCGATGGACTTTGCTGGATGACCCTTCTCAGCTCTGCTTCCAAATGGTTTGTCCTGATATTGTTCAATTTTTTTCCTGGCAACCTAACAGCTTATCTGGTGCAGTACTGACATAGTGGGATACAAGCACACACCGTATTTGCTTTAAAATAAGGAAATTGCATTGTCTGGCAATTAGGTGAGTTTAAACTGGCATACTTAGCTGATTTTTGTGGTCTTTTGTTTCTGTTAAAGACATAGTAGGGAGGGGAAGTTTTTATTTTCCTATGAGAATTAAATTTTGGAAACCTTTAACACTTCATTAAGAAATCAGCTGTCTGGGACCTCTTCTAGTACCCTGCCAAAATATACTTGCAGAAACCTCCCCCATTTCTCCCACATGGAATCACATCAGAAACTGTTATTTGATGCCATAAAACAATGTGAATCAGTCTGTTATGTGTTCAGTTGATTAAACGGAATGCATTTTATTGCCGCATTTGCATGCTTTTCTTTGAAATCTGGAGTCAAGCAACTGAATCTCTTCAAGGATTAAGCACATTTTAGTGGTTTTGCTGTATAAATTATTGGCAAATTAAACAATGTTATTGTCTTAGCTGTGACAGCACTTGCTGGGGGGAAAATGTGCAAAGAATGTATTCTAACTTGGTTCTGATTAAGTTGGTTGATGTTTCTAATATATAACACGATTGATTTAGAATCTAGGTTTGGGGAAAATTAAGTGTCTTAGAGCCACAATGAAAAGTTATTGAGTAGCTTCAAGGAGCTGTCATCTTTGTTCAAAGAGAGGATTTACTCTTTAAGAAGTTTGGGGATGCTTCATTAATAAAGGGGAAAGTTTTTAGTGTTTTATTTATTTATTTTTTTTATTTTTATTTTTATTTTGGCCTGTCCTGCCAGAGCCAGGAATACCCAGATCATGGAGATACTTGATTGTAAGCAGACAAGGTAGAAGAAGATGTTGCCATTTAGGAGCCAGCGGTTGTTGACTTTGCTCCAGCAGCCACAACATATGCTTCAATGTCAGAGTAAAAGCAGCTACGGTGGGTGCTGATGTCCCAATGACAAAGGCATTTCTTCCAAAGCAAGGAATGCCACTGGTTGGTCTGTGTCATGAAGCATGAAGGACTTCAATTGGTGTTCTAGGTAATGATAACCTTAAGAGAAAACTTGGGAAATTCTGCTTCTCTCTGGTGGTGTTCTCTCTGTCTTTCCCCTTGTATACATCTTTCACAGAATCCCTTGTTTCTATTTCTTGTTGCTTCGAAATGCATGGGAACAGTGCTTCATTGGCAAACGTGCAAGGAAATAGGAACAGAAATAAAAATTGCTAGGTTAGGGTCATAAAATGTAGGGTATGTGTCACTACAGATGGTGACATCTCCAGACACCCTGTTGGCTCTGCCCACAATGGGTAGCAGGGAAGAGAGAAACATGAAAAGTGGCTTGGGCACCAGCTGCAACCGTGTTTGGGTGTATATAATATGGGACCTCATCAGGAAGAAATCGGTAAAGCCCTGTGAGCTGTCTGGTGCTCTAACAGCACCTAAAAGCCAGTGAGGTTGTGGGTCTGGCTGGGATAGAGTTAATTAGCCAAACCCACCAGAGCCATTGGGCTGATGGTGGGCAAGGAATGGGGAGGGGACATAACCAGGCAGCAGACCTAAACTGACCAAAGGGATATTTTGTGCCATGTGGTGTCACAGTCAGCAATAAAAGGTGGGAAAAGGAAGGAGAGGGAGGGCTCTTGCTATGAAAATGTCATTTCATACCACTCAGAACAGCCCAGCCTGGCTTTGACCTCTTTTCTCCTTGCAGTGACAAAACTGAGTTTTTTCCTATGTTGCTGAGAAGCTTTGTGGTGGCTCTGGATATACAACATCAACCTTTCTTCTTGCAAACTGTAAATGCTAATGAGTAGGGAATAACATCATGGAAATCAGCCTGATGAGGTTTGGGGTTATTTTGGTCTCCCTTTCTCTAAGTGTAGTAATTGTGTGAAGGGTTGCATCAGAAAAGTTTTGAACCAGAGCTCACATTTTTAGGTGGAACCAATATGTTCCAGATATTTTGCAATGATTTTTTGGGTTGTTCAAGGAGAATATGATATTTTTAATGTAAGATTTGATCATTTTGAGACACGTATTAGAGTTTTTCAGTTTAAAAAGACTTTTGGAATTCCTTTTGGCATTTCTTTGACTACGACTAAAACCTGTTGTATCCAATTTGTTCAGGAAAAGCAATCACCTGAAGACAAAACAAAATGTTTTTTTTTTTTTTTTTTTTTTTTTTTTTTTTTTACCACAGTGGATTTTGTTTTTGTTTCCAAAACAACAAAAAAAAAGTGTCAGGACTTTAAAAAGAAACATCTCTCCTACCAAATAATAATAAAAGAACACCACCACCACCAAAACCAAATGTCTTTACTTCAGATCGATCTGCAGTTATTTTTTTTTGAGTCTTATTTCTCTGTTCAAGCAATAAATACAACATGATCAGCTATTCACAGACCTTTATGATTTGTATCAGTGAGCTAAGGTGCTGTAAGATTTTGTCTTTTGAATGAAAAATGAAACTTGTCTGCAGCCTCCATAGGCACCACAGACACTGGGTTAACACTGCCTCACTCTCATCCCCAGTGTTTCCCCCTGCCCAGAGCTGGGGTGCCCGGGGATCCCATGGGCCCTGTAAGGAACCAGGGCAGGTCTGTTCTGACCCAAACCATTCTGTGATTCTACGACGGGAGCACTAAAGAGACCAAAAGAGTTGTATACTATAAAATGAAGTTTTATATAAATGCAAACACAAAAAAAATGTATATTGTTTAAAACAGACAAACTCAAATGATGGTGTGAAACAACAGAAATAATAATAATAATAACAACAATATCAGCAATAATAAGAATAAAATTGCCCATTCTCAGGAGATTTTTATGCAAGTGCAGTGTGCAAGGGTTTTGCCAGACTTTGACATTTTCCTTTTGTTTTGCTGTGTTTTGAAACTGGATTACTTGAAGCGTCAGGCAATATCACATACCCTGAATCCCTGGTTATTCCAACAGAAAGCTGTAAAAAGCTTTCAAAAAACAAACTAAGTGAAATACAGGAATATCTGGAACATTAAATGGGGCTGGAACTCCAGAAGACCAATGTGCTTTTTTTTTTTTTTTTTTTTTTTTTTGTGTGTGTGTGTGTGTGTAAAAAACCCATAAGCAAGTGGCTTTCAAACCCCCTTAGTATTCATAACATGTGTTCTGACACAGACACTAGGTCATTTGCTCAATAGTGCTATCGAAATGAATGAAAACTCGGGGACAATAAGATTTTCACCTGTTATAAATTAGCTTCAGTGATGCCAATTTAGATTTTAGGGGCATGGTTCATCTGACACAATGCCGTTCTTTTTGGTGTAAACTTTGTGATCTGAACAAGCTGTGTTAGACCTTGCTTAGAGAGATTTATCTCAGTCTAAAGTAGCAAACCAAGGTAAGTCAGGGGACTTGTGCCCACTTCTATCCACAAAGTGAGAAGGCGTTGACTGTCTCATAGGTAGTTATCTATATTGTAGGCAGTGGGTGTTAGGTGAAGTAGATCTGACCCTAATTGTTGTTTCCCATAAAAACTGAGAAGAAATTCTCCCTCGCTTGGGCATTTTTAAGATGCTCATAAAGATGATGTTGATGCAAGCACATTAACATTATGATCAGATGTTTTGACTTTTTGCCGTACTGTGTACTGCCTCTTATTCTACCAAAGAGCATACAAAGGTCCCATTAATGCCACTGCCAAACTGGAGTTGCTTTGATGGGTCTTGATTGAGAAGACAATACTCCAAGCCTGTGCTGTGCATCAAGGTGAGCACCAAGCCTGAAACATCAGGCACTCTAGAGCTTGTGGAGATAAAGAAGCTGACAGCAGGGCTCAGCATGTAACATGGGTTGAGCAATAGCTATTTGGGGAAAGTCACAGGGATTTCAGTGCTGAACAGCTCCACGATGCAGAGGCTGAAATAGCTGCTCATGTAGCTAGCTGAAGAGGAGTAGACATCTAGACATCTTCACTGGTGAACACGTGGGTATGCGAAAGAATTATTCATCTACCTGTGAGTAGGAATTTTAAGAATGTGTTTAATTTTTACATTCAAAATGACTATTCCTTTGCCAGTTCAGCCCTAAGGACTTGCACCTTTCCAGAAATGTGTAAAAACCTCTGAAAGTAAATGAAAATTGGGCTCCAGAGAACTTCTATAATCGACACCATATATCTCTGGTCTCTGCCTTTCAAGCCTGACTGGTGTTGCCTTTGAAGTCAATGCAACTTTTGCTACTGACCTTAGCTGGAATGAGATCAACAGGAACAAGCCCTTAGGTAAATATGCCCAGACACATTAATCAAAGGTGTGTTTGTTTCCTTAATGACTTATTGGACCCAGCAGAAGGGAGGATTTCAGATTGTTTCAATAGAGCGAGCGTGGCTTGCAGAGAGCAGCTATAAAAGCCAGACTTTAAGCGTATTTTGCAGTCATCTCAGTAGCCACTGTGTGTATGTGTCTTGAATTGTTTGGTTTGAATGCAAAGGTCACCCCAGAGACATGTGCAAAGGTCTCCTACATTTCTCTTTTGTAACTTTTTTTGGTCTCCGTAGCGCTCCAATTACTTTTCACGGCAGCGGTGATGCAGGCAAGCGGAACCAGCTTTGTTTTGGCTGGAGGTGTAAAACCGTCTTAGCTAATTTTCTGACAGATTTTATTCTCTCTCTTTGCCAACCTAATCTAAAATCTCTCTGCTTTTTATATGCTACCAGTCTACTCTGGGCATGATGAATTGAAGTCATGCCAAATGAGTGAACCAGTAACCATTTTTTTTTTTGCTAATACCTCACTGAGATGCAATTAGACATTTTCACTTTTGGAAATTATCCTGCATTTTAAAAACAAGAGAAGCACTTGAGATGCTTTAATAATGTGCTTTTTTATTATATTTTTTTAAGGAGAGGAAATTTGTACTTGGCCCTGACAAAGCATCCATCATAAACACATACTATGTGATGTGGATTTAGTAACACGGGCATACACTCATACACACCTAAGTGTACACATACATGCTTAAGCTGCAGGCTTTTTATCCTTTCTACCTCCCCTGGTGTTTAAGGAAGTCCCCTCAGGAGCGTGACGACCTTGAGGGAGGAAGAAACAAAAATGAAACCATGCTGAAAAACTTTTATCTCTTTATTATTGGTGCCTTTACATTAATACTGCTGTTTTGTGCTGAGAAAACCAACCTGTTACACGTAAGGTAACTGTAATATACAACATAGAAATGCAGTCTAAGTTAATTACAACAAGGAGCTACAAAAAAATTTCGTAGGAAAGAAGTCACCTAACATTGCAACTGTGCTTGCAACAAATCACTCCCTTACTGCAGGACTATGCACGTTGTGAACCATGGCTATTTACACGTCCCTTACAACCGTTAACAACAGAAGGGCTAAAATCAGTCTAAAAAGTTCCAGAACATCACTATATACTGTACAATCCTCAAAAATAATTTATTACACTGTTTCTAAAAAAAGGTACTAGTCTTGTTTTGTTTACTTTTGTCTTCTGGTGTTTCTGGAGTGCACAGCATGTGCAAAATTTTGCCTAACAGTCTAAAAACTCAAGAACTGAACCGCAAGTCACAATCACAGAGATGAGGTGGTGGAGTCCAGGACTTCCCTTCCATTGCAGACGGTCGGTACGTACATACTAGCAGATGCTGAAAGAGAAAGAGGGGAGAAAATCAACTAACTTTGGGGGCGACAGAATCACAATGCATAGGATTAGGATCTGGACCATCTCACCCAATTTTAACTAAGATACCCAATGACACGTCACTGGCAGAGGTGACTGCGTCAGCTGTGAGGCTGCTGGAGGTGTGCTTGCACCTCTAGGAGACAATTCAGATCTGAGGCTGAGGAACCCTCTGGAGGAACCTGATTTTTCTTTGCTAAGAGAGCTTAGGGTGATTAAGCTTGACGAAGAAGTGTCTGAATAAAATGCCTGAAGTTTTTTGTGTAGTTGTTGTTGTTGTGTGTTTTTTTTTGGTGATGATTCTGGGCCATGGGTGTCAAATTGTAACATTTTGCATGGTAGCGTGAATGAATGTAGCTAGAGTGGTGCAAAGATATCTCTGTAGAGTAAAATGTGAACCTGTGGATTTTTCATTTCTTCTTGGCATGAAATGATCCTACAAGCTTTCATGTGATTGGAGTGGACATTCCTGAAATAAAACACATGCATTTTTAAATCCAGGAGAGAATTCACCTCTGCACATTAGAGCTGTGTATTACTCTATTTTTAATTACAAAAAAAAAAAAAATAAAAATAAAAAAATCTATGTGCATATTGGATGGAATTAATATTTTTTTTTAATATCTGAATTTGAAAGCAAAATTATTTCTCACTTAGTCCCAGAATATTTTGTGGCCATAATCCCCTTGATTTCTAGGATCTCTGGATCAGGATCCAATGTGCATCCAGAGGTAAGGGCCAAATTCTGTTTCTCTTCCCTGTCTATATTGCCTAATGTTTTTTTCAACAAGTTTTCATTGCTTCAGTGATATGACAATTGAATCTGAGTACCAGAATCTGTTTTCAAATGTAGTTGTATTTTGACTGTAGGATATATTACCATTCTGCCAAAGACAGGTGGTTTTTAATTCAAAAGCAAGCTGGTTTGTCCATCTTTGTAAAAATTATCCACTGGGCATCAGGAATGTGTTTTCCGATGCTCTGTGACATCTCTGCTTACAGCACCATAAAGCTGTTTTTTGAAAGATACATTGGGTTAATGATAACAGTGACCCCGAGAAATGTGATGCCTTCATCAAAGAAAACACACAGCAAGCAATGACTTAGTAAACTCAATCATCCAGTGTAAAAAGCAATTTATGTAGCTGACAAGGGCATGCTCACTCTTCCAAAACTGGTGCTGGCTGCAGTCTTGGTTGCAGACTGGTTCTCTAAATACTCTCAGCATCATTTTCAGAACAGATCATTATTTCTTCAAATTAGCTCCTATTTCTAATTCTTTCATTGATGGAGTAAATATTTCATGGCAAATAGAACTGCTTTAACATGACAAATTTAGAGGAAGCCATGGACTAACCTGATACTCCAAGGGTGGGGCATACCCTAATAAGCTGAAGAACCAAGAATGAGCCCTTGATCTGAATTAGATGAAATTTCATCCCTCACAACTTGTATCTGTGCTTAAATCTGTGGGTAGAAGGGGACAGGACCTCAAGTCCAGGATTTTATGAAAATTATCTATCAGGTTTTAATTAACTATACTTGGTTTTTAACTGGAGATAGTCTGGCAGTACACTGACCTGAAGTTTTTCTTATTGTTATTTTTATTACCACTTATGATAGGCAAACAGAAAAATCCGTACTACTTAGGAGACTTGTTTTAAACCCTAGTTCTTCTCCAGTATGACTACAGGCAAAAGCATTTAGGTTCTGTCAGAATCAGTCGCCCACCCAGAACTTTTTTAGCTTCAGGGGCCTCTTTGAAGTCCAGCCCACTAAAGAGTATGAATAGCACAGTAAGTGGATCAGGAGGATGCCAAAGCTGGATGGAGGAATATGGTGGTAGGCGATGAACAAGTGGCCTTGCCTTTTCAGTCCCCAGGCTTTCTTCACAGCATGTGAAAGCACTGCTCTTGTAGTGCTGGGAGGCAGGTGTTAACTCTGCCGGGTGGAGTAAAGGGTTCACACTGAGTGTCCAGCTCTCTCAGTTGTCTGAACAAAAGATTTTACTTTTCCTTACAAACCTTTGCAATCTTAAGCATTGGCACTGTAGAGTTCAGAACTTCATGCCATGTAGCCAGTGCAGGGTCTCCTGAAAGATCGGTGAGCCTGCTAGGGACACCTCACCTCCCTTTTGCCTTGTGCTCAGGCCATGCAGAAATGTAAGACAAGACCAGAAGTCTTGATGTGCCTGCAATTCATGCTTTTCATAGGATCCCAGAATGGTTTGGGTTGGAAGGGACCTTAAAGCCCACCCAGTGCCACCCCCTGCCATGGGCAGAGACACCTCCCAGCAGCCCAGGCTGCCCAAAGCCCCATCCAGCCTGCCCTTGGGCATTGCCAGGGATGGGGCAGCCACAGCTCCTCTGGGCAGCCTGGGACAGGGCATCACTACCGTCAGAGTGAAGAATTTGTTCCTAATATATGATCTAAATCTCCTCTCTTTTAGTTTAAAGCCATTACTCCTTGTCCTATCACTATATGCCCAAGTAAAAAGTTGTTCTCTTTTGATCTCCTCTTTTCCAGAATCAATTTTGATTATATAATCCAAGGAAAAGAATCAGAGCAAAAGCACAAGAGCTCAGTACCACTGTAGGCACCTTGCACCATACCTCTATAGTCAGGCAGACTCAAACTTGTTGTGTGCAACTTCCTCTACCCATGCTCACAGCTGGACAGCTGTGAGTTAATTATGTATAAAAGCCATATATCAGCACTCGTTTGGAGCTAGGGCCAGGCAAAGAAGTTATGAGAGAGAAAATTTACCAGCTTGGCTGTAAACAGTAGCTTCAGTTCTTATTCTGACCCCTGTGGAGGACACCTGGAGGAGTTGAAGTCTGTGTGCAGCTCTCCATGGGGACATAAATGGAGGGAATTACATCTTTGGGCTGTAAAAGCTCAGCCCCCATCATGTAGGTGCTTAAATCAGTCCTGAGCTCTCTAGGAAGGTTTATGAGTGCTGATCTCCTACCTTATGGAAACACCTTTTCTGTGCCCCATAAAACAGCCCCCAGGAAAACTGGGCAAAACTCTGTATAAGGGAAGCAGAATTTGTGCTCTGCCAAAGGTGAATTTTCAGTTCCAAATAAGCATGTATGGATATAAACATTTCAGAGCATGTTGTGTACCCAGGTACACATATATCCTACTTCTTAAAAGTCTCAGCAAGTCACTTGCTGTTCATGGCCCACTCAGCTCATGGCATTAATGACTGATCGAGTAAGGAGGTGGTGGCAGCCCCTAGCCAACAGAGATGGGAAACCATGGGGGTAAGAAACATACTTTTCAAGAATGCAGCTGCAAAAGGGTGTAGGGGGACCTCCTGTTCTCTGAAGCTCTGATAATGAACAAGAACTGGCTGTTTGGATGTTGCTGACACCAGAATGCCCTGGAGCTAATTTTGATCAGCCTCATATTAAGCAGTTTCTGACTGATGAAAACACCATCAAGACCAAAGGAGAAACAAGCTGACAGCTCTGGGACTGATGAGAGGAATATTTCAGATTCCTTTTTTTTTTTTTTTTTTTTCTTTTTGAATAGATGCTGTGTGGTTATTGATGTTGTCTTCCTGTATGCCTGCTGCCATTGAAGGAACGTACCCAAAGATGAACTGGTAGTGATGAGCAGGTAGAAGCAGGCCGGTAGCAGGCATGGAAAGGGCCGCGGTATGGATTAGAATACATTTGTATGACAATGGCTTTGGAGGTTTATGAATGACTGCACAGTTTAAAAAAATGCATTACAATCATAAACAAATAAATTGAAGGGTGTGAGGGAGAGTTCTCCTCAAAAATATTACTGTTAGGATAGATAACAAATTCCCACTGTTATTTATTTAAATAATCTCCCTAGATGGGAACTGCTTTTTTTTTTTTTTTTTTTTTTTTTCCATTATATAGGATGGAACTTTTTGTCTCTCTTCCAGGTCCTTTCTGTGTCTTGTGGTCCAAAAAGACCAACAGAGACCATCACGCCTTATTCAGCCAGGTGTAAGCATGAAAGACAAAGGAACAAGGAAACCTTTCTAACCACTGAAGTAACAAAAGGTTGTAAGACTTGATCTTTATATTTCCCTTAATGTCTTAAAGATACTTACAAACTTGAAAAAGTGAGCTCTTAATCTAAAGGTATAGACTGAGGATCTCAGTTGCATGCATGCACATATACATACCTATATTATCCAGTAATTACAAAAAAAAAAAAAAAATTAATTCCAAAATGCAATCCTGCACAAAATTTTCCATGAATAAAATTGGTTTCAGACAGCTTATTTAATAGTATGAGGGGATTTAAAAAAAATAATCAGAAAAAAAACATCTTTACAAAATCCATAGGGGACAAAAATAATCACAGGAGGCTTACCATTTTGTCAGTTGGCCAAGCTTCTAAAGTTTTTTGGGAATCCATGGGTCTTGCAAGTCCAGCCCCTTTGGCAGTGCTCTGCACTTTAGACATTTAGGGTCATCTCATCCCTCTTTATTTAAGTTTTCAGAAATAGCAAATAATTTTGGATTCTGGAGCCTGGGCTGGATGAGATAGAGGATGTGCAGGGCCACATGGTTGCTCTCTCTTGTTAAGGGCCCCCAGGCATACGAGGCACAGAGTGGTTTGGGAAGGGAGAGCCAGGGATGGCTAGGTTCCCTTTACCTCCTCATCCCTGCCCATCTGACACACTGCAGGGTCTATAGCTCCTTACACATTCTGACTGAAGCCTGTTGTACCAAAAATTTCTAGAAATTTTTGAAAATTGAGTCATATTCAAAAACCTGAGGCTAGATTAGTGTGAACTTCCTGGCAGACCTTGCTCTGTGCATCCCCACTTTCTTCTCTCTCTTATTCCTCGCCTCTCTCAAGATGCAGTGTGTTTTTCGACCAGCTATCCAAGTTAGGCGTGCTGTGTGTGTCTTGTGAACAAGGTGCTGTGTGCTCCCATCCTTGCCTTGTTAAGTTTGACAAGGAAAAAAAAAAAGACATATATGTGACCTATTTTTTTTAAACCCTAAAAATCTCCAAATAACACACCCAGAAGAAGAGCCACAGCCTCATAACAAAATCACAGACATGAGTCTGCTTGGGATGAAGGCACAGGAAAGGAGGGAGGCTGAGCAGGTGAGCTGTCCTTGCAGCACAGCACTGCTTGCTTTTCCCTTCTGTGGCATTTACAAAAGGTGTTGCTCACACTCAGCATACAGAAATGGTTTCTGGCATCCCTTGTACGTGCTTGCTGCAGAATTGGAGATTTTCCCTTTTAACTCAGGTGATAAAAAGCATTGAGAGAGAGCTGCATTGTGGCCCGGGTCCTGCCAGAGTGTCATTTTGATGGGAATACCCCAGGGCAATCTGTTCCTGGTGCTGCTGCCAGAGTGACAGCAAGCGACGGGTCCCCCTTGCTTTGTGCTGAACAGGCTGGAGTTAGAGCCTGCTGCAAGCTCTCTGCTGGCTTCAGTGAGCTTTAGATCAGGCTCCAAGCTCATTCCCATGGGAAGAGGAAAAGTTTTTCTCTCCAGACACAAACGAAGTGATGCTTCCATGGGGTACACAGCCCTGCCTACAGAAGGCTTTTGGTTGCCGGTAAAAAAAACATCCACTGCAACCCCACATCTTTACAGAAAGGCAACAGTTTTGCTACTTACACTGGGAGTAAGTGGTCCCGGTCCCACTGACACTGAATCTGTTGAGGTGGAGTCTGTGCGTGACCACATTCTTCTGGGGCTGGAAGAGGATGATGTGCACTTTGGGCGCGAACAGGCAGCCCAGCACAACAAAGCCGCTCAGACTCACGGAGATGCACATGGTGGTGGTCTGCACCTGGGATAGAGTGGGGGCAAAGGGCCAGGTTTCAGTGTGGAAAGCTCGGAAATTCAGAGTGTTAGAAGCATCATCATCATACAACAGTAGGAATCACAATCAGCACTGGTACAGGCTGGCTTGAACATCTGTTTCATTCCTATCTTCCACAATCCTAGGATCGTACAACACAGCTGCATGGTGCTGATGGTGCTCTGTGTCTCTGTGTATTATCAAGGGGTGCTTGACCAAGTGTGTTCTCCCTCAGTTTAGCACAAGAATGAGAAGGGTCTCTTTTACCCCAATACCCTTGATTACTAGTTTGAAGACTGTAATGCTGCATCTGAGCAAAGCCAGCCACACTGGAAACCAGGCTGCAGGCACAGTGCTTCACATGGGGTAACATTTGATGCTTCACACAAAGCATCCATTTGAAAACCTTTTTAGCCTCCAGCTTCAATCCTAATCAGAGAACCTGATCAATCCCTTACTGAGACATAGGTATGAATTTGAGTAAGCCTAAGAACTGGTGACATTTGCCAGGCTGATCCTGAAACGTGCCCTGGGTTTGAGGCAGGGACCTTTGGGTTGAGATGATTTTTTTTGTAAGTCTACAGGATTTTGGAGTAATTGTCTTGGGCCATTTGTTAGCATAGCTTTTCTGTCACTGTCTATCTTCCTCTTTTTTCACAACTAGGTGCCAGTTTACTGCCTCATTTTCAGTTTATATTCTTTTCTTCCAAGCAGATTCCTTAATTAAGATGTTGAATTAAACTGCCATAAACTCTACTGCTTAATTTGAATGATCATACATCCATGACTCGTTTTGCCTTAGTTACACTCCTGCAGTCCTTGGAGATTAGCCTTCTTCCATGGGAATGCTTCTCACGTCTCCTCATCAGAAATAGTTGTTGCAAAATAAAAATTGGAGTACGGAATGGACTTTGTAGCTTTATATAACCACAGAGCACCAAGTGCGTTGTTAGCAGTGAGTAAAATTCATGTCATCAAATAATTAATGTTCACTGTTTACCAAAGGTGGATGTGGCAAGTGTAATGGAAAGATGCTCAGATTTCATGAGGTGAGGGATCATGGAAGACCCTATAGGGACATTAAGAGAAAGGGACACCTTCAGCACTTTCTAGGTCACCAATCTGTGTTTGGTCTCCAGGCCTCTGCCATCACTTCTGAGCAGGTATTGAACCAGGCACTGTATGGGTAAAATAGGACTAGAAGTTTTCTAATAAAACAAACATCCATCCAGTATTTTCAGGATATGGTCTGTGCCTTCGGGAGCAGCTCAGATGTGCAGACACAATTACACAGCTGATCAATGGTTTAGGATAAAAATAGTCCCCCCAGGGTGTCTTTTCACCCGTGTCACTCAGAGGCTCCAGGTGTAATCTAGCCCCACAGACCCCAGTGCTGGCAGAGCCAAGGCAATCCTGCTAGAGCATGCAGGATCTCCCAGGCAGGGGAGTGAGCTCCTGCAGCCAGAATTACCCCTGAAGAAAATGCAGGGAGAAGCTGTCTAAACAGTAGCAACTTCTGACACATGATTTCATTATAACCAGTCTAACTCCCAGACTTCCCTTCCTGTGTATCTGCATTTCTTTAGGTTTTGTCTGAGGTAATTGGGTGAAAAAAAAAATCCCTCAAGTGTGCTAGTATTGGAGCTGCTGTGAAATATGTGTGCTTATTAGTCACATCAGGTTTCTTTGTATCTTTGATTCTGAAGGATAACTCCTCGATGAAATCAATGTGGACCTCTGCATGAAAATCAATAGCATCAGTCTTTTCCAGAAGCTCTCATTTAAATTTCTGAGAGTGCAGCCACCAAACACAGCAGTTTCTGGGTTCTGCTTCTGGGACTTTCTGGGAACTAGTTCTGGGATCATTGAGGGGTTCCTGGGAAGTCTCCAAGGAACGTCAGGGTGTCTTGCTGCTGCTGGGAAAAGGATTCCTGTAGGAAGCTGTGACTTCTACCAACCTCCAGCAGCTCCTAAGGAGCTGTCAGCTGCCCTTGATCAAAGAGTGCTGGAGCTTGTGCCCCTGGAGGGTTGGGCACTCATGTTGCAGGTGCTGGGAAGAGCCTTCTGTAAATGCTGGGCAGCTAATAGGTTCAGCAGCATGCAGAAGTGTGCACAGAAGAGGGTTAGAAATGATGCTGAAGGCTATATTTCTGTGCTGAGTGATGGTGGTGTGCCACAAGGCATGGTCCCCAACTGGGACGAGTATACCTGACACACCAGAGGACTCAAACCAGACTGAGCTACTGAGAGGGGATGCAGATCTGCAGTGCTGGAGCTGCAGGGATGCCCGGGGAGGACTGGGGAGGACTGGGAGGTGGTCTTCCTGCAGAAGTTAGAGGATTTCTGCTTAATCAGCCTGATCTCCTTCTACAGTGAAATAACTGACAACGTGGGTGATGAGAAAGTATCTGGTAGTTGTCACTCTCTCCCATAACTTCCTCATTGACAAGCTGACAATATGAAAAGTGGGCAGTGGGGTGAACTGAAAACTGACTGGGTTGCAGGCTCAAAGGCTTTTGATCAGTGGCACAAATTCCAGCCAGAGGTCAGTCACTGGTGTTGTACCCCAGGGGATGATACCGGAGCCAATGCAGCTTAACACCTTCCTTAACAGCTGGGATTATGGGACGGAGTGCACCCTCAATAAGTTTGGAAATGAAACATGAAACAGAACTGGGAGGAGTGGTTGATACATGAGAGAGCTGTGATTCAGTAGGACCTCAGCAAGCTGGAGAAATGGGTAGTTAGGAAACTCACTGAAGTTCACTGAAGGGAAAAGCACAGTCCTGCAGCTTGGGCAGGATAACCCCATGTACCAGTATGAGCTGGGAGCCAACTAACTGGGAAGCAGCTTTGCAGAGGAGGTACTGAGGGCTGTGGTGGACAGCAAGTTGATCACCAGCCAGCAATGTGCCCTTGCAGCTCTGGGTAAGTCTCCTGGTAGGCCTCCTGGGTTGCATTAGGCAGAGTGTTGCCAGCAGCTCAAGAAATGCATTCCTTTCCCTCTTCTCAGCACTAGTGAGACACATTTGGAGTGCTGTACCCAGCTCTGGACTGTCCGGTACAAGAGAGACATGGATCTACTGAAGTGAGTGCAGCAAAGGGACACAAAGATGATTAAGAAACTGGAGCAACTGTCTATGAGGAGGGGCTGAGAGAGACGGGGTTGCTCAACCTCAGAGAAGAGAAGGCTGAGATGAATCTTATCAGTGTGCATGTGTGGGAGGTGGGAGGAAAGAAGAGGGAGCCAGACTCTTCCCAGTCGTGTCCAGTGACAGGACATAGGCCATTGGCACAAAATGAAATAAGGGAAATTCTGGTTAAACATAAGTAAACTGTGAGGATGGTTAAATGTTGGTACAGATTGCCCACAGAGGCTGTGGAGTCTTCATCCTTGGAGATATTCAACACCCAACTGGCCACAGTCCTAAGCAGCCTGTTGCAGGTAATTCTGCTTTGAGCAGGGAAGGTTGGTTGAGACAATCTGGAGTGGTCCTTTCCAACCTTGGTGCTTATGGGAAACACCTTGGTGCTTATTTCCAACCTTGGTGCTTATGGGAAGACAAAATGTGTGTGGAAAAATCCCACAGCTGACCTCATGATTGAATCACCATGAGTTCAACTGTAAACTCTTCCCTCAGAATTTCATTTGCTGGTAAAATTGATTTTATTTAGGGGAAAAAAAAAAAAAAAGTAATATTGGTCTTGAAAATATAAGCAAGCTTAGTCTAGAAGAAAAAAACACAGCTATACCATAAACCCTTCTCAAAGTAGAGGAAGCCTTAACTAAATAGCAGGACTGTTTGGTGGGTAGATCTGTAAGACGGAAAGATGCATGCTATCCCAACACATCTAACATGCTGTCTGGTGCTTCTCATATAGGGTTTATACAGGGACATTTCCACATCATTATTGGTAGGGATCAGTACTAAATATACATGTATCAACATATATATACACTTTAACTGAATTTGAGGCCAACACCAAATCTTGGGATACATTTCTGGGAGTTCTCCCCCTTCTTTTTTCAGAAGTGTGAATCCTAGTAATGAATCTCAAGCCAGTCAACATTTACTTTTTTCTTTGCTAATATTATGTTTCTCAGACTGGTCATTAGTGTTGCCACCAGTATCAGTATACATTAGGATGGCACACATTGATTTGTAGTCTACATGTGATACTTCATGGAAAGTAAACGAGATTTTCAAAGGAAAGCCAAAAATGTACTCATATAGAATGGGATTTTTAAAAAGTTCCTGACATGTCATGAAAGTATCAAAAAGGTGTCAAATTAATTTTCTGTTATCTCAGTAGGACTCAAGTTGTCTTATTTGGAACCTTTTATTTAAATTAAATCCCCATAGGTGCTGCTGAAAAATCCCACTCAGGAGACGAGGCTAAAAATATTGCTTGAGCAATTGTCATGCTCCTCTTGACCATTAGTGCCTGTGCTGTCCACTTGTGTGACAGTCTGCACCAATATTACCTTCCTTCTGTGTCTATCTTCCTGATTACTTTGAGTGTCAGGAGCTTTTCCCCAGTGCACACCCTAAACTTTTCCTTCATTAGCTTCAAGTCATTACTCTCCATTCTAACTTCTCCTGAGACTGAATAATTCTTTTCTCTCTTTTTGTTGCCTTGAAATTATTTATAGTCTATGATCACGTCTCCCTGGGTTTACTCTTGTCTAGACTAAATATATTTAGCTCTTTTACTGTCACTCTGCGTGTCTTACTGTGGTCGTTTGTTATCTACTTTTGTTTTCTCGAGGTTTTCAGTACCTTTCCTAAGCTGAGAAAAATAGTACTAAACATAATGGTTCAGGATGGTCGCACTAAGCATGTTAAGTGACATTATTAAGTCTCTGGTTTTACAAGCCATTTCTTGTACATACTACTGTTGATAATTGCACCCTAAGTTAGTCTCCTACCCTTCTTCTGGGCAGAAAGTTGAATTAATTCAGTATAATTTGTAAGGGCCAACTCCATCAGTCACTTCTCACATCATAATAACTGTGAGATTTCCAGTGGAGCTGATCAGAATTTTCTTCTGAGACAATTTCCTTCTGTCCAAAAATACAATCTTATTGAACCTGAAGCTTTGCAAGAATATGTAACAATTTAAACAATTTAGTATTTTTTAAGGTTGTTGACCAATATTTTCTGCTCAGTGAGGTATGTGTTTTATCTTCTACAAAGTGGAGAGAAACTAAAAGTTCTATGTGAAAGCATAAAATGTTCGAAATTAAAAACAAACAAAAAATAAAACAAAACAAAACAACAACAAAAAGAAGGGAACTAGTTACTTCAGTTTTAATTTAAGGCCCACCCCCACGAAATAACTCATTATGACTCACTCTAGCTCATGATCTTGTGTTTACTGGTAGGACTATAGCTCCACATACTGATGTACTAGTATGAATATTTAATTTGTATGTTCTGTCTCTATCACAATCAGAGTGATTGTACTAATCACTTCCACCTCCAGCCATACATACACAGTTCAAAATGAGACCATCTTTCTTAGAAATAAGCTAAAATTTTGTAATATTCTTGGGTGGGCATTAACATTGAAACTGTTTGTTTGCGTTGGATCCAGGGGACAAAGGATGTTGAGAGAAGATATTAGTGAATGAATGATGACAGGGTCCTCTAAGTGGTGCACATGATTTATGGAAACACATATCCAAAGACTTACTCTGTAGTCACTGGATGTCACATAAAATATGGGGAGAAAGGCCAGCCAAATGATGCACGTTGTATACATTGTGAAACCGATAAACTTGGCTTCGTTGAAGTTCTCTGGGCATTTCCTTGTTTTGAAGGCATACACAGTGCATAAAACTACGAGGATTACATCATATGTTAAGGAGATTAACATACTGGAATCTTTAACATTGCATTTCAATATGACAGTCTCTCTTTTCTCAGGAAGAGTGTACCTCCTGGTGCCAGGGGCCTCCAAGATGAGCCACACGGACACCACCACAATCTGTACCAAAATGAGACTCAGGCATATGAAGACCTGAGAGCTGGGGCTGATGAACTTAGGCCTTTGGGCACCGTTCTTAACACCATCAAATATTCTGGCTATGCAGTTTGTTTTTGTCAGGAGGGCAGAGTAGCAGACAGCAAAGGAACTTCCTAGCCCCAGGCGACGTAGGGTGCAGATAGCTGGAGAAGGCTTAGCTATGAAGAAGAAAGTCATGCTGTATGACAGGAAGACCCCAAAGAGCAATATGTAGCAGAGTTCACGGCCAGAGGCTTTGACAAGGGGAGTATTATTGTGCTTGATAAACACTGCAATGACCATAAAAGTACAAATAAAGCCCAGGCATGCAATGGTAACAGGACCTATTGCCCAAGCATCTTCCCACTTGATGTAGTCTTCTGGTAGGTCATAGCAGCCAGTCAGGTCAGCTGTGGGCCATTTCCCTGGCCCGCAGTCTGCACAGGTGAATTCATCAGCCAGGTACTCATATGTTTCACAGGGAATGCAAATCCAACAGCAGACATCTCCTGGTTGCATATTCTTCATCTCGTTCGGAGCACAGGGGTCACTGCACTGTGAGACAGGGACAGAGCTCCTCGACCAGTGGATGGAGTCCACCTCAAGTGACAAGGTTTCTGCCCAGTGACCAACCTTCACATAGGAGTATCTGTCTCCAGTGTACTGGAAGTTAAACACATTGTACTGGCCTATCCCATCTCCATAGGCATCAAATTTGACCATACTGTCTGCAGAGTTGGGAGGGTTGAATGGAGCTGTGAAGGAAAAAAAAAAAAAAAAGAAAAAAAAATATTAGTGTCAAAACAGCAGCTGACTTTTTTATCTCTTTGGGAAGCATAGCCACCAGACGGCTTACAGAGTCCAACTCAACTGCCAACAGGTAAGGCAAGAGGTCTGTATCTGTCTGAGATTTTTTTTTTTTTTTTTTTTTTTTTTGCATTGTTTGAACTTGGGAGAAACAAAGAACTTGAGTAATAGAACTCTATTTCACTTGATTGAATGAGTAATAGTTGTACATGTGGAGAGTTATGTTAGATTACCAACATCCTTATCATTTTATTGGGTACAAATTAATTATCCAATGTTCCCCCCCCAGCATGCACAATCATGATCTTTCACGTTATTTCTTGAAACAAAGAGGTCTGCTTCTAACTCAGACTCAGAGTTATTTGGTGAAATTCAGTTATCATAGAATAAGAAATATTAAATGGTCAGATCCATAAACATCAGTTTTTAGACCAACTATGGTCTAAATGATGAAATGAAGTTGAATAGTGTATTAGTGACGACGATAATGAAGTAACTATGAAGTCCTCAATAATTTCTTATTATGCTTTCTTAATTTCTCCCTATGTTGTAGGAATTCAAGAATCCCTTCTATTTTGCTTCAGTTTTCCCATTTTTTTGTCATTTCTTGTCTGGTCTGAACTTCCTGGCATGTGATGCTTTGGTCTTATATCTTGTTTGGGGAATAGGCGAAAAAAAACACAAGCTGGATCTGTGACCTTCTCTGGGAAATCAATATTGTAACACTTCCAACTGGTAAGCTCTGGAGAGTTTTTATTTTTCCTCCAGCTGAGGTTCATGTAGGGAATGAAGAATTATTAAAAATGTAGGAGGAAATTGCATTTACCATGTGATTTATTGGTCGTTTTCTGTAGCATCAAAGGTGAATGGCTTTATAGGCAGGAAGCAAAAGGGTGTTGTGTTTTTTTTTTTTTTTTGCCATTGATGAGCAATAAAGGTGATTTCATTCCCAGTGTCTTTGGTTACAGAAGTGGTTCCACTGTCATTGCTGGAATAAATCTTTTTCCCTGCATCTGTGCCCATGCTGTGCTTGAGCACCAGCAATATTGTATACGGATGTAATATATTCCTCCATTTCAACCTCCAGATACTCTGGATTTGTTGCAGTAGATTTATTTAGCCTCTATAAACCACTGAGGCCAAATTCTTTCACCTTTTTCTCCTGCAGAGCATTACCTTACTTTGCGGCACTCCCAGTAAAGTCAGCAAAAGGGACAGTCCCTTTTGCTGAAAAAGGACTTCCCCAGGAGCTATATCTGGAAGTGTGCTTCTTACTCAACCTTCTTTTTACCTTATGGCAAGGGAGGAAAATAATTTATTTCTATGCATAATCTTCTGGTTTTGAATCAAGACTCAAGACTAAGTTTTAATTTTCAGTTCTTATCCCTGCTCTCTGTTGCATGTTGCCCAATCACCTGTATCCAATGTTGTGGTGGACAGCCTTGGTTTGCAGGATTACAAATTAAGTCTGGGTAATCCAGGAATATGTAAGAAGACTTTTTTTTTTTTTTCCTCCCTCTTTTTCTTCAGTCTTGGCATCAAGTTTTACTACAGTCTTACCCAATAAGACCTCTGAGTGCACAAAAATTAAGGACAGCATAATACTCCTCCAAATGGCCAGTCCTTCTGGAAAGAACATGCTCTAAATTAAACAAGTAGCTAAATTAAAAATATAGGTCAACAAGAAGAATACTAAGCAGCCTCCCTTCACTCCCTCCTCGTCCTCACACATAGGCATGCAAGCTCTCTCAGCCAAAAGCAGCATTAAATGAAATCATAATGCAGCACTTAACAGCTCTTCAATAATGTGTTGTCATCACCAGTGTCTTATTTCATTATTCATAACACTTATATAGATTGTAGAAATTGTTAACACAGCAGCCCAGTTTTACGAGCCAGTTTATTCGCTTCGATGTCATACAGGCCATGTCCTAAGGTGTGCTGAGAAGTAGTGACTTCTGCTGGAACCAGTGGAGCTGCAGGTAACTCTGCTAGAGTATTTGTCATTTATACAGAACTAAGTATTTGCCTTGGATTTTGCAGGTAGGTCCAGAAGGCTAAGCAGGTAATCTCACATTCGGTTAGGTTGAACCTCGCATGTATTTTACTTTCCATGAGGCTGTTTCCACTCTAGAAATATGATGAAAAGGTTTTTGCAGGACAATTTGTTTTAGATCAACCACAGCTTGTAGCTGGAAACATTCATTTTCAGTGGCTGCTGATAGAGGAAAATAAATGGCACTCTCTCAAATGGAGAGGATGAAGTCATTTACCCAAACAACGATGTATTAAATTATATTATGGTGAGCCAAAGCATACAAATGAGCCCACTGGGTGGCAGCAATTAATATACCTACTGATTTTATGTAAAAGCGCTCAGGCATTTTAACTGATATTTATCAACATATTCTAGATCCTGTAATACCACTTCCAAAAAGACATGTTTTCAGAAAAGTTGATCTAATTGTTATAGTAAAAACAAGATGTTTATATGCAAGAATATGAAAAGAAATAAGAAAATAAGATTTTATTTTCTAGGTTAAAAGAATATTTTTCTGTGTACTGTCAGATGATCTTCCCAGAGATGAAATGTCAAGGCTATGTCACAGATCACTCTGAGATTTTTTTCATAGCTAGATTTTAGTTTTGTAAGTAAACCTGTGATCTTTAAAACAGACATTTCTGCCAGACCTTTTTCAGAGTTCTGGCTAAGGTGTTTTGTTTTCTTCCCTTGGGAGATGAGAGGCAAGACCCTCTGGGTCTATACGTGCTATCTGATTGACAATATAAGCTTCAACTTCTCTGAGCAGTATCTTGGAGTTTTCTCCTTCCCATGCACGCCTTGAAGTGAATTATCCTTATGTAAAAGAAGTTATCCAGGAGAAATTCTGTATAAGAAGTTATCAGGGAAGAGAAAGGGTAATTAAAAATGACTTAAAGGTAAACCAGCAATGCTTTGCGCTCCAGCTTGCAGCAGTTTTGCAATGAAGATATAGGAGCAGTGACATTTATGAGAATAGGAGAAAAAGGTACACATAGTGCAGAAGACAGAAACCTATGGAGCCATGGTGCAGGCAGACCACGCCTGTCGGCTTAGTGAAGAAATCCTATCAGAGGAGAAAGATGCTATTATAGAAGTGGGGGACAAACTCCTTTAGGTTCAAATAACAGAAGAAAGACTGTGCAACCTTATGACTATTTCAGTGTCAGGTATGGATAAGAACATGGCATAGGTTTTATATAGTAAATTATGTAATTTCATTTCTATCTTCTTAGGTTGGGATCATATTTTCTATCACATAACTCATTAATATAAAATCATTATGTTTTTGCTTATGTGCAGTTAGAAGCAAGTCAGTCACTTTCATTTGGAAACCATTATAATTTTTCATGTCTGGGCTGCACAGCTCTTGGTGACATTAAATAATTCGGAAGGAAAGTTCTGAAGGGGGGATTAATTTAATTATCGAGTAAAACATTGTTTTAAGAGGCGGTATGGGAAATCTTTTCTGAAATGCATCTCAATGCAGTCATTTGTGTCAGTTGCGATGCAGAATGTGTCAGTTAGGTGAAAAATACTTCAGGATCTTTCAACCAGGGATGAGCAGGTGAAAAAAAGCAAAGCAGTTTAAATCCTAATTAGGCACAAGGAAACTGTTGAGGGACAGGGCAGCCTAGGAAAAAATGAGCGTCATCTTAATGGGTTTGGAATCAGACAGAGCTTTGTTTGCCAGCGACGTCTTTGGGCCAGGAAGGATGTTTTGCATACAGAGTTTTGCATGTGTCTGGCACAGAGCTGAGTGTATAGATGTTATCTTATAGAAAATAACATCTGTAATGCTTCCTGGTAGAACGAAGACACGTATGCCTACATCTGAGAACATCTTTCATAGCTGATAAAACACGCATCTGTTGCATGCTTGCAGAG
The DNA here is from genome assembly GCF_009819795.1 of Aythya fuligula. Lineage (NCBI taxonomy): Eukaryota > Metazoa > Chordata > Aves > Anseriformes > Anatidae > Aythya > Aythya fuligula. Next base: position 7,936,966 of record NC_045559.1, read on the forward strand.
TGCATCCTTTCAAAACAAGGTACTGATCAGAGGCACAGCTCACTAGCTAGGAGGCAATTCATTAATAACAAGGCTTGATGAAGGCTCTGCAGTTTTTCAGCTCAGCAGCTTGCAAAGCTGTGGGATTTCATGAGGTACAGAAAGAAATGTAGAAAGGAATATTTTGTGCACCAAAGGCACCTTCTTCAACAGCCTGTTGGCCCCAAAGACATTCAGCCAATAGACTCTAAGGAGATAGTGGGATTAAAAACAAGTACAAATGTAAAGAGGGAACAGATGTGAGTTTCTGGAAAGTTGAGTAAAATCTTTTCACTCTCACTAGAAAGTGCTGCAAAAACTCTGAACTTCTGATTTAAGACAGCAAAACAAGACATTTATGTATTCAATGGAAAAATAGTTTTGTTGCTCTCTGCTCCTTCCTATTGCATATCCTGGGCAGTGCCTTATTAAAACACTGTAAGAAAAAAAAAAAAGTAATAATATAACAACAGGATATGGTGTGTTTGTTCAGCAGACTCATCTGCATGTATGATGTCTTATCTTGGAAAGTATCACAAAGGACCACAAGAATCCATATATCTCTTAATTTTCTTTTAATTTTAGCTAGATGTTGTTTGCTGAGGTCAAAGTGACTTATTCCTTCTTGGCTGAACATTTAGACCAAGTAATGGAGACCTGATCCACCCACTCCTGTTTCTATCTCAGCATAATGCAGCTGTTTTCACACCTGATTGGCAGGAGAGACACTGAAATTTGGCAATTGGAATTCCAGTGTAAGGAATACTCAGAGTGAGGTGTCACTGGTTTGTACCTCTCTGCAATTAATAATGAATGAATGGGCTTAAAATATCAGCTTTCACACAGATGAACAGTCACTTATAACCTCCGCACCATTATTTCTGGATGTGTTTGGGTCATGAGTAGTATTGATTCCTCCCATTCAAAAAAAAAAAAAAAAAAAAAAGATGTGTAAGCATTTGAATGCCTTCTCTCTTGGCTCAGTTTTTCTCAGAAGCAGCTTAGGCAGGATGGAAAAGTATGGTACGTGAAAATGTGTAGAGACATGGGCACATGGGCAATGTCAGGATATTTTGTGAGGGGCACAGGGTTGCAGCTGGTTACAACTACCCCTGATTAGTCTTCTACAAATTTACTTTTCCTTTCTATGTCTACTTATTTTCCATTCAGCTCTTTGGTTCCTCCCTCAGGTTAGAAAATCACTTGCTGTAGGGACTTTTAACACATCACAGACCCTTTTAGGGTTGCAGTAGTCAAACACAGAAATGTTTCTCCGGGACTAGCTGCAAAGGTCTAGCACTCAGATAGCTTCATATGAATTAGGTATCCCAGGTTCCTATCCTAGAAAAAAGAGGTATTTCTAGGGTTCATCTAGAGCCAGCTGAACTGTACCCATTTATTTATTTATTTATTTTTTCCTGCAAACCATAATGACAGTGACTAGCTCAGATACACTCACCGTAAAGGTGTTCAGGTGAGACGTTGGGTTGAGTGAGTTGGGTGACATGAATACATGTGACAGTCAGTTGGACCAGAAGGGCCTACAGCTGGTTGAGCCAAGTGACAGCAACTTGTATGAGCTCTCTTCAGAGTACCTGGGAAGACATATCTCCTGCAAGCTGCCCCCACGGGCTGCTGTGACTGCTGCGGGGACTATCAGAGAGAACACTCCAGGAGAAAAGTAAAGTGGAGACTGGCAAAAGAAACTAAGAAGGGTCTGAGAGATTAGAGGAATTCTTTTACCTTTTCATTCTCCTCAGTTTGGCTAAAGGTGAAATTCCCTAGTTACCTTTCTTATGAAACACTTCCCTCAAGTGTAATGTTTTACACTTCAGGGATGCGTTTTCCCCTTGCTTGTGGAGCTCTTGGACATATGACTGGTCCTTAGGTCTCAGGGAAAATGACTTAGAAGTTATAACTCTTCATCAAGGAGATGTGTTTTTCATTAGAAAACCACTCTTGTTTTTTAGAGAATTAAAAAGGGGATTTCTGCTTAATTAAAGGATTTGTGTTTCACTGTTTTGAGACACGGAAGGCAAAAACTTATAAATACTTAATAACCCTTATATTTCTTTATTAAAAATACAAAATGTATTCCCTGAAATTAAAATTTCTTGAAGTTCTTTCGTTAAAATTGCATTAGAAACTAAAAAATAAATCAAGAATTTGAAAAACAAAAAAAATAACATCCAAGCTGTCTTTCTTTTTCCTCTTTTTTTTTTTTTTTTTTTTTTTCCCCCCCCTTACGTGTACTTGGTTGATAACTGATATGAATTTTGAGATTCCACCATAGCAATGCCTTTTATTGATACCACTCTTTTAATTTTTAAATTAAGATTATCCACTTTAGGAAATGGCTGGCACGAGAGGCAAAATGCATACAGGGTAATTTATACTAGCAATCAACTTGTAATTACAAAGGAAATTAAACCATGACTTTAAACTGTCTAACTCCTCCCTCAGGCCAACTAGTTACTTTGTAAACATAAGCAAGGGGAACCCAATCCCATTATGAAGAATTATGACCATTGTTAGGGTGACAGAACAGCTTGGGAGCTGGAACCACAAGTTCTGGGCTGGCCTTTGGTATTTTCTGAAATGCGCTGGCAGTTATCTGACACTTACTAGAACATTAACATTGCTTTCAGACCTTGAGATTTTGGTTGAGATTTTCTACATTCAAGAGGTTAGGAGTTCTCTGTGCTTTATGTGGACTTTTGGGTGAAGGACATTCTCATTTAACCTCAGCAATGGGAAGTTGTGATGGGCCTTACACTTTGTTTCTCAGTGCCTCTCTGGTGTGGCTGGAGGAGTTCAAGGCTCATTTTCATTTATTTATCTATTTATTTATTTATTTATCTATTTATTTTAAATTCACTTGCTTCTGGACAAACTGAGGTATTTGGTTAAGTTACAGAGACATGAATCTTACTGGTTTTGGAGGCACCATTCTGTAACGTGCTAATTGTACGCCCCAGATTGCATATAGCTGGTGGTTAAGGAAGTGTTTGAATAGCTAACAAATTTTTTGTCCTTTTTTGTCAGCCCAAAGGAAATATGAATAGATTCAGTTTTTAAAATATTAAAGGAAGGTGGATAAAACATTCTCTCCTCTGTGGGGATTTGAGGATTAGAGAGGTGCTTCTAGACAGTGCTCTGAATAATTCAGCTAGATATTTTGCCCTTAGAGATCAGAACTAAATGAACCTTGAAATAGACCCTCTGGCAGTTATTTCCTAATTGACGTGATATGAAAACAATCCCAAATCAGGTGGGTTGACATAGATTTAATTACTTATAATGCTATCATTGTATTTAGTAGTAGTAATGTTGTAGATTTGATGGTCTAAAATTCAAGAATTTTCAAGCTTGTAATAAAAGGAATTTTTTCATTAGAACAGTCTATAGACGGAAGAAGTGAACAAGCTTTCAGCCACAAGGTAACTCCATTAGGTCATCAGAAAAATTGCTCAATAAATTTGACCTTCAAATATTTTGAAGGAACAACTCTGCTTGGACTTCAGTATATCAGGTTTTTATTTTCTTTTTGGAAATACAATTTCCCTTGCAAAATGTCTCATTGCTATCTATTTGCAGAATGATTGCTTATAGCTTTTTGTTTGCTTTAAAAATATATAGCTTGGAAACACAAGGCCCTGATGAAGATGCAAGACAAGACACGACAAAGATACAGCATGCCAAAAGCTTTTTTTTTTTTTTTTTTTTTTTTTCCCCCAGCTATGTGGGCAGTCTAATAAAAGTATTGCCTCTTCCTACTAATCTTATGACTCTATGCTATTATTTTTTGTTAAAAAGCTGCTGAAAACTCTCAGCAATCACACTACAAATTGCTAATAATGAGGCAATTTGCCAAATGAAATTGTATTTCCAGTAGGAAGATAAAACCATGAAGCAGTGAATTCTAAGGAGAGCATCTTTTTGAAATAACTGAAGCTCAAATTTATTGAATCTTTTGCGGAAATAAAGGAGTGGTAGGATTGTTCAAAGCTTGAATAAAGAAACAATGCTATAGTGAAACACAAATAGCAACCTTTATGCTCAGATATGTTATGCAGCTCAGGTATAATGTTTGGCACATCTGGTGGAAGACCAACAAAGAAAACTTGGAGTTCTGCTGGAAATGTAAATGTTTCATGTGTCCTATGGTTAAGATTCTGCAGAGGATCAGATATTTCTCTGTGAATGTACTATGCATGTGAAAAAAGTGACTTATATTTATTTAATTTAAACTTAATCAGGATGCTTACATCATATGTGTAGTTTTATAGAGCTCCTAGAATCAGTGGGGAGAAATAGGCACTTCCAAAGGCGAGCTCTGGCTAAACTGAGTTACCATTAGGAAAGTGGAGAGCTTTCTCCACTGATATTTCTCTTATTAGGGCAAAAAACTAGATATGTTAAGGAAGATATGAAATCTGGCTGAGCTGAATTTTGGCCTGTGATGGAGAAATCATCCAAGTAATGCTTTTGGTTAAGCCCTCTATGTACATCAAATATGATTTATCTCCCTTTGTAAAATTTGATTCTGGATTTTTCTTTTTCCTGATTTCCATATAATAATGCAATAGCTAGAAATGCACATCTAATAAAAATGACAGGTTAAGTCAACATTCAACAGAGTGTGTCTCATGAATGAACAAATGCTGAGTCAGTCAATCTAGATGTGAAAGTGGGTGCTCACACCAATGAATTTCAGTAAAGATAGTGAGATAAAGGAATAAGAACACCTGGATTTGATGTTATTCATGCATATCACACACCAGCTATGGAGGAACCACATCACCTCTCCCAGCATCATCAGTGTTCACTGGTGTGCATTATCCTACAACATGCAGGCCGCATGTCCTATTAATACTTGCAAACTTCTTCTGCTTTCAGGAAGAAAAGATAGAACTGAGAGCACAGAATCATTTTTGCTAATGTTTGCTCCACTGAATCAGTCAGCAACAGCAATCACTGGACCTCAGGGGAAAATGTAAAAAGAAAATGTTGATTTATTTGCCTGTTTAATGGTTGAAGCAGAGACACATTGATAGGTTTAGACTGATAAAGTGTTTCCGAGATCTAGAAAGAATACTAACAGCACTGTCTCAAACCCTCATCTGGCTGAGATATTTTCCTTTCAAAGAATCTTTAAGATTTTTTTCCCCCAAATTATTTTGTCAGTTATTGGACTGAACTTCCAGTTACTAGCCGTTATCTATTCATTCAAATACATGTGTAAATGTAATAGAAAAAGTTTAACATATTTTTGTTATTTTTTATTTTATTTTTATTTATTTATTTTTTTAATCCCAGTAGCAGCTTCACAACAGTGTCTTATTTTCCACTGTCTGGTGGAGGTTTGTCATCAGCCAGTTGAAAAATCTACTGAACTGACATCAAGATTTGGAGCAATGATCAGCTGCTCCCTCCACCAGGGCCATACATAAACACCATGGAAAAGAAAAGAAAACAAAAACCAAACAACCTGTAGGTAAAATTGGTTTGGTTGCTATATCTTTCATTCTCAAGACTGTGAGGGTCACATAACGTATGGTTACTTACATCAAAGGAACATTGGAAGGGATCACAAGAACCCAACTTTCTGCTGGTGCAAGCAGTTATGTCATTGCTGCCTGGACTGGAAGAGTTCAGCATGCCCAGCTACATTTGCATACGATCAAGCATTTTCTAATGTTTTGTAGCAAATTTAAGATTAACTGTAAAAGGTAAAGAATCACAAAGAAAGTTTTCCCAAAGGAAGAGAGTAGGAGAGTTCTGTAGCTGAAGCACAGGAAGATGCCTGAGGCTCCAGATGTACACACACAAAAGATCTGTTGCTGCTCACTAAATGAATTCAAGCTTGGAAACAAGACAGGGTTGTTTTTAGAATATAATCAAGAGAAAGAAGAACATATATACAGCATATGCAAAACATCCTGTGTATGGTGAAAAAACAAAGAAGAAAACAAGAAGCTACAAGGACTTTAAAGTCTTCTGGAAGAAAGGGAACAAAGGAAAAATGGAGAGAAGAATCTGTCTCTTGGGACTATCTCCTGGTCATGGATGCTGTAACTCACCAGTGTTGCTACTGAAAAGTAAGAGGTTCTCCCCCTTCCTTTCTGTAGGAAAAGATTGCTGCTTTTGGATTTGCTGTTTAATACATTTCACTAATACAGAATCAGCAATCATACATGAAGTAATGCTAATTGGGTTAAGTAAATCAGAATTTAAAGACAGTAAGTGAGCGTGTCCTGTCTCCTGATGCAACCTCCCATATGAGAGTGTGGTTGATAATGTGTCACAGAGTCTAAGTGACATCAGATGCAGCTAACACAAATCACTTTCCACCCCAAAAGTCTGTACATTCTCAGCCACAGGATTACACAGGATTTCTGGGACACATTCTGTGTGAAGTCTTTGTTCAGGGCTGTGCTTCACCCAGTTTTTTCACACTAACAGATTCCCTGTTTCCTCTCATCACAGACCTTTTCTTTCCCTGGCTAAGACTAATGTGTCTTAGCTGAGACTCACGTTTCAGCCAAAGATGTGGTAAATATTTCATATGTACAAAGGAATTGCTGCATTAGCTTATTCTGTTGTCCAGCAAATTGTCTGGAATCTGTGTGTAGCAGCAAATAGGAAAATGTACAGCATGAAACCTCTGTTGAAGTGAGGACTGATAGCACATACACATTCAGCTAGTGTCTGTCAGCTTTCAGAAGTACTTTTGAATTTCTTCGGCAGGGAAAATGATAGATATATATGTGCCATTAGACTAGAAGAGATGAGATGATTCATGTATTGGCAAGTAGAAAGATGGGTTTGTAACAAGAAAAGCAAAACTGTAGGAAATGAAAAGTGGGTGTAAGACTGGGGTGGCTGGGTCCTTCGGAGTGGGAGGCACACGAACCTCTGCTTTCTATTTACTGGGTGTTAGCAGCAACTCTTCGCATCACCACTGCTTCTGGTTTGTGCTCTTCTTATGGACTAAAGAGTTAGTGAATTTGGGTGCGTAGACCTTACAAGACAACTTAATGATCTTAGTTTATGATTTATATGCCTCAAGATTAAAGATTTATATCTGGAGAAATCACCACTATGGCTTACCACTGACCCTTTTGCATCCCAATGGTGAACAGCTCAATTGCTTTTTGACTTACTGCTCTGTGGCTGGAGCGAGAGGCGAGAAAACAAATCAAAGGATGTCTTCTGTGACTGAGCCATGCTCCAGCTAGGGTTTTGTGGCCAATTTTTTAGAAGCTTCTCTGCTCTGACACCCCTGTGCATGAATATTTGTGTTCTTCCTGCTGCCTTGAAGAATTTTAGCATTCTTTGTATTCACTGGTTACATCCTCAGACAAAATATGTTTTCATGGCAGGAAGAAGAAAACACAAGGAAATGACTCACTCAGATAATAGCAATGAAATATCTTTTTACATTATATCCTGTATCTGCTAACAAAATACCCATAAATATTGCAGTGATGCCAAAGCAGACATTCTCTGAAATGCTTTTAGAGGTGTTTAGAAATGTGGATCTAACAGATGAGGAAATGAAAGAAAGTGACCCTTGAACACATTTCCCTGCCAGCTCCACCGAGTTTGCAGTTGATGGAAATCATGTGGAAGGTCAGTTTGTGAAGAGTGCTCTTACAGAAAAGGAGTTTCTGCCCCATGAAAGTGCAGAGCTGGTTGCTTTTAAGAACTCAGTTTTAGAAGGTGGGTGGGATATATTGGCCTAAGTGATTTTTTATTTTTATTTTTTATTTTTATTTTTATTTTTATTGTTATTTACTTATTTATTTGTAAAAAACATTTGCATGAATAAGAAGGGTAAGTTTGTGTTAGGATCTGCAAATCCCTTCAGTCATTCCTCTGAAACTAAGTAGTTCTTTTGATTCATGAGATCACTTACACAAAAGGAAAGGGTAAATATAAATTTCTGAGAAAAAATGTGTTAGTGAAAAAAAATACACAAGGATTGTTTTGGGGTTTGGTTGAGTTCTTTTCTCCCTTTTTAAATGATTCAATCTTTCAGACAAAGAAACTCAACTGTATCACTAAGCCAATTATTTCTGTACTGAGCTGGAAATAGGCAGAGACAAGCTTAAAGGGAATAGCTCAAGCTTTACAGAAAGCCAGAATAGATTTACGTGCTCATCTGGGCTGTAGTTTAACGAGGACAAGTACAGCAGTCAGCTTGTGGCTGGTTTACCTGGAAATGTGTTATGTATAAGTGATGTGGGATTCAGGATCTGTGTCTAGATTGCACCACCAGGCTACTCTGAAGGTTAGCATCACATTAATGTAGCTGTGCTGGTTTGGTACCTGATACCCTTTAGTCTGTTGAGCCTCAGAATATCTTTGTAATGTACTCTAACAGGTGAAGCAAAAGTCTTCCAGGAAAGATATTGCAGGAGAAAAAAATATTTTTCTGTTCAAGATGCTTTCAGTTCTGTCTTTCTAGCACAATTATTAGCTGTCAAAAATAGAGTTTTGGTAAAAAAATAATGTAACATTTGGATATTTTGGGAATTAGTTTTCTGAGTTTGTGACTTTCTGTGGTTTTCTGCATCATCTTTTGAAAAGACCTTTTTCTCTGGGACAGTGGAAGTTCAGGACACACCTGCCCAAAAGAGCAGTTTGTGTTTCCAGTGTGTCACATTGTCCTGTTGTGTCCCTATGCAATTTACTTATGTCCTTGTCCTCATCCTCATTAGTACTGTCATTGTCATGTTCTGAGTGCAGCCCCTGCCTTTTCTAGCCACTACAACAGCACCTCACCATGAGAGTAATAGTAAACTGAATTACCTCTGGAATTGCTAAGTACTCTTCTATAGGAGGTAACAACAGAATGTGGTCTCCTCTGGCTTTTCAGAGCCAAATTAGATATTAAAATGTAAGGAGCAGGAATCCTGAGCAAGACTTTTTTTTTTTTTTTTTTTTTTTTTTTTTCTCTGATGTGATACTTGCTCTTCCAGGTCACAAGAAGCAGTCCTGGACAGCTTCTGTATGAAGAATAATAACACAAATCCTATGGTATTTCCAGGGTTGTGGAGACATGTGGGGACTGGAAAAGTGAGTATGTTTGGCTGGGGGATGAAAAGGCTGCCTGAGCCCTCCTGCTCCTCCAAGCACTTTTGCTGTGCAAGACCCAGGTGCTTGGGATTCATATGGCATTTGCCAGTGAAACAAAAGATGAAATAATAACTATTATAAAACAGACAGCAGGCAAACACATAAAGTCTGTGATTTAGAGAAATTAGGTTACTGAGCCTTCTGTCTCTCAAATGTGTGATCTGAAAGAAAAGCACTGCTCAGTTTTCAGTCATGCATTGCTCTATAAACACAGGGTGTTTAATCTCGTTCTCATTTACACACCTGGGCATCCTATAGATTTATAAGATGCCTAAAGGCTCTTATGAACAAAGCTGACTATAAGTTGCATGCAAAGCAGGGGCTATTTAACTTCATGTTCATTTTTTCACAGTTCAGCTGAGCTGGTGGCTCATATAAATATTGGATTAGAAGAAACCAAAATGGAGAACTGCTTGTTATTTTAGGGATATCAAGGCAGCTTCACCTACATATGCTGTTTTAAAGAGCCTGGACTGTGGCTTCTGCAGACTTTCCAGGAACGACACCCACCTGGGTGAAGGCCAAAGGCAGCACTCTTCCAGTCTTTCTGAGGACTACCAATAGTTATTGCTGCTCTGCATCTTGCCAACATTGCATTTCCCATCTTCTTGTCTATGGGAGCTCAGTGCCCAGGTCTGACAGCAGAGTGGTGGCAGGAGGCAGAAATACCTTGTGCTTGGGAAGCATGAGGTAGCACAACTCAACCTCTGCTGCCGGAGCTCATCTTAAGAGGCCAAGAGCAGAATTCCATCATCTCTGCTCCTGCTCACCGCGGCCAATTCCGTGTTAAGTAGAAACAAATGAAAGCACGAACAGGCAACATTTTATGATGGTCTCTGACTACTGACAACCATTAACAGGTAGATTGCAGACCCACTGTCATGGCAAGAGAAATTATAATGGAAGTTTTATTTGGGAGTAGTGCCCCTAGAGGTGGCAATGTCTGCATCCTGCTGCAGTTCACCAAGTACTCAGCTTACATGCTACAGTGCATGGCACGGAAGGCATCTGGGGTGTAGGTCCTGATTGTTTGCCATTGTGATACCTCAAAACTAAGCTAGAGGATAACGTTTCCACAGAAAATGGTTAAATTTTAATTTCAGCCAGTTTAACATCTGTAAAACCTTGAACAATTTGGTCTCATCTTTCAATTGACCTTGCTTTTAGAGTGAGATTGGACTAAAGACCTCCTGAGATCCCTTCCAACCTGATTTATTCTTCAACTGCATGCTTCTATAAATTATGAGTCTATGCTATGCACACATAAATATGTATGCACGTTAATATACATGTGTAAAAACATGCACACATATTGAAAGCTTAGGAAGAGCTAAGCAAAACATTTCTGCACAGATTCCTCTTGGAGGGATAAATAGGCAAAAAAAGAAAGACACTGCAGATCCACATGGACTGACTGACTGAATGTGGGGTGCAAAGGGGATCTGACCTGATGAACAGGAGCTCCTTGGGTGAGATGATGGGGCAGCAGGGCTGCCTGCTGCAGAATCTGGGACTGTGTTCTAGCTTTAGTCTGCATGTCTACCAGCGGGTATTCTGTGCTTCAAACATGCACCTGGCCTTTGCAGTTTATGTATCTGTAATCTGCATTCACATCATTTGTTCATCTGTACTCCATGAAAGCCTTGTAGGACACCGAGCTTCAGAGTGGACATCTGATGGGACATACTTAAGGCTAAATCCCAGAGCAGGGGCCTTGCAGTGTCCTTGTGCTCAGAAGTAAGGTGACATCTGCCTGTTGCAGAACATGACTTTTAAGCTTTTTCCTATATAATTTGAAGAATTACCACAGAAATGGCCTGTGAAAGTATTTTCCCACCACAGAAGTCAGCAGTGTTCAAGAGAAAATGAGAAGGCAAATTTGTGTTTCAATTCATGCCATTTGAATATGAGTGGGGAGCACAAAAGAAAATAAACCTCACAGAGAATATATGGCCAAGCAGGGAATATATATAAAAAAAAAGTTATAAAGTCCAGTGGGTGAACGGGGACAAATCAGACCTGACTTTTACAACCCTTTTCTCATTTTAAGTGATCATTCTGTTTACCCACAGGAGAGGATATTGTCTGATATGAGCAAGGTTTGACTGCATAGCTTTTGTCCTGGAGGAGCAGCAAGACCAGGAGCAACATACAGAGCACATCTATGCAGTTCCCCGTCCCTTTTTCCTAAGCAGTGACATCTCTTTTGCGCTGCCTGTGCTAACGTTCCATGTCCTGACATGTGCCAAATATTGAGGTTCACTGTAATAGCTGTGAGCAATGGTAATAGTGCTTTTCTGTTTCATTCTGGTGGCTTAAAGGAGTTAAAAAGATTAGTGGAGCTGGTTTCTGCACATGCCTCTCCATCCCTCAGAGGGAGAGATGTTTCTGGATTCTTGAGCTCTGCCTTGTTTTGGTGCTCATCCCTGGATCATGTCCTCTCAAGAGCACCCTGTGCACTCCTCTCCACCAAGAAGCGTCTGGGCACCTGTGAGAATTTGAGTTTACTCTGTGCTCTCTCCTGTAGAGCCCTTTGCTTTTGTTCAGCACTTCTTTGTTGTTCTGGTAATACAAGCTAACAGCCTCTTGAACCAGCATCTCTCTATCAGCAGAAGAGCATCATGATTCAGAACATCAATTGCTGCACTTGTACCCTTAGGAGGGAACAAAGAGCATAGGAAGATCAAGTAAGTAAACCAGCCTACATCTCTTTGAAAGTCCAAACAGGCAGGAATGAGTATGTTTATCCATGGGCTGGGTTTTGCGTTCTCAGATCCTGCTGCTGGAACTGGGGACTGGGTCTATACAGCTCTTTTTTCCCTTACAGAAAATATTCAGGATATCGTATTTGTCACATGCATCTTATTGACTTGCAAGAAAAATAAGTGCTGAGTGTATCTCACAGACAACAAGGAATGAAATTTCAGCATGCCTTTGTGCCACATTACAGTTCCGTGGAGTTATTTCAATTAAGGAAAAGGGAGAAATAAGTAGGATCCCAGAGATGTTCTTGAAATACCTGTCACACAGCATGTCAGTGGTAGCAGTGGCATGGGAGTGCACAGCTCCTGACCAGTCCTATTCTCCAACCATGCTATTAGCTGATGCTGAGTATTTCTCTACAGATCCCATTATTGCTGTGCCTGAGAGGCTTACCTCAGGCTTTCAGCTAAACAGTAAATGGGAATCTCAGTTGCTCTAAGCTCCTTCTGTAGTCAGTTGAAAGAGATATCGGGGCAATCATATTTCACGTGCGACGGATCTCCCTCTGTGAGTGCTGATCCTCTCTGAAAACTATAATTGGAGAATGACTAAAACTAGTTAAGTGTGGAAGGTTAAAAAGTGTCTAAAATTGCATAGTCTCACACCAATCATATATTGCACCCTGTCATTTGCCCTGACTGTGTCTTTGAAGTACACCATCACATTCGGAAGCAAGGAGAACATATTCAGGGCCTCTTAAATGTCAGATATTTTCATGTTAAGTTGCAAGGTGATACCTACTGCAGGTTTATGCATGTGAGGCACATCTGTCTGTACCTGTTGCTTTCAGAACAGGAGACATTTCTTAAATAGTTATTTGTGGGTGAGCAAACATGGTTATCACTTTTGTTCTGTTTATTTCCTGATTCCTTTTGGTTGGTGTGCATTAAAACTGTGTTAAAGAGGTGAGAAAAGCTGCAATCTCATTTGGTTTTAGTGTAGCTGATGGGCTGATAGCATCCGCACTACCCTCTCTTGTGCACTGATCATTTGATCATTGACCAAATGTACTATGCAGGAGGATCCTGAAATTGCATTAACAACACACCCAGAGACTTTCTTCACCAGAAAAGAGCAAAGGTGATTTCTTCATCTCGTGGAAATCATGACAAAACTTGTGTGGATTAAAATTTCACAACTTACTGAAGAGAAAGTGTTTGGAAACTTGCTGATTCTTTCACTACTTGGATCAGTCATCTGGTTTCAAAAATTACAGACATTAAAAACATGGATTCACATTATAATGGAAGAACTCATAAAAAAAGAAAAAGGAGGTGAGCAAACCATGCTCTAAGCTAGCGATAATACATATGGAACAATACCATTAGAAAAGAACTCACTAGAATTTCAACATTACAAATTGAAAATGAAAGTTAATAGAAACTAAAGCTCTTCAGAGTTTCAAAGATTTCCATGTTGACTTTTAAAATAATTCACTTAATTCCAAATAGTCTTCTGTTTCCAAAGTCACAAAATGATACGTTTTGAATTATTGTTATTATTTATTTAGCTTGGACAGATTCAACTTCTAATTCATAAAAAATATAAAATATATTTTAGTCACAATTAAAATGAAAATTTCTGACTGTATCTAAATGAATTTTTGCCTGGAGTTTTGGTCAATCACAAACATAAATGTAAATATTTTGACTTCATGTCTAAATGTTGAGAGGGAAAGTGTTTGGGTGCTTAAGGAACTCTGCATGGTAGAAAAATTATTAATTGTGTATTGTAACCAAGATTGTCTAGCAACAGACTAAAGCTGGACTCTTTAAAGAATGTATGCATTTAAACCCATTAAAATGCTGGATAATGTTTCAAAATTTTAAAACATTTAAGTTACTGAATTGACTGAATGTACTGGATTGGGTAGGCTGCTACTACCCTAATTGTCTCTGGCAGGGGCAGAACTGCTGAGGCATTGCTCACCTCTGACATCCCTTCTAATCAACCTGTTAGTACCTAGCTCCTGTAAATTGCAGTGCTCCTAAATCCCTTTTGTTTCAGCAACTTCAGGACATTCAAGTATCTTTGAGGATAAGTGCAAACAAATAAGAAAATATTTCCTATGTATTGTGTGGTATGGAAGGGGAGGAGAAATGGTGGTTACTTCTTATTTTCCATAAGGTCTAAAAGGTTGATTCTTTAGTCTAAAGATTATTCTTTAGTCTAAGTCTAAAAGGTTGTCCCTTGCTGTTTTCTTTGACACGTTAAGTTAATAAATGATTGAAATACAATTACAGTACTTCATGTGATATATGTACATTGGCTATGCATCTATATATGAGATGGTATTCAACTATTTCTCATATAGCAGTCTTTAGGAGCAGACAAAATACAAACATAATGTTGCTTGGGCTAGGTGTCACTGTGTCTGGCATGCAATGCTCAAATGAGGGTTTTCAAACATCATTACCAGATCACCCACTCCCTCTTCACAACTCACCTGTGAACCTTTAAACTAGCTTTTTGTACTTGGTCATAAAGCTTAAAGATCATGGAGATCTGTAACATAGGTAATGGCTCTGTCTCACATATTTAAATATTTTATACTGATCTGATTCTATGGCAGGAATTGTTTTACTACTGCAGGGACACTGGTCATTGATCAGGGTCCAACTATTATGCAACGTCTCGTAACAAATGATAAAGAGAAGGCCAACTCTTGGTATAGGCATAGCAGGCTGTTGCCCAGCTTAGCAGGTGGTGAAATGGTCACTGGCCTCCAGACATGCCTAGCAAAAGACAAATTGGCTATGAATGAAATGGATTTTGGTGTACAGAAGTGTAGAGGATGGAGGGTAACATTTCCAAGACCAACTGTTGCCACCTCCACCTCTTCCTTCTGCTGGAAGCTGCAAGAAAACTGGTTTCTTTTTTCTTTTCTTTCTTTTTCTTTTTTTTTTTTTTTTTTTTTTTAGGGTCCTCATCATGCTCCCTATCCCTCCTCTTCTTTCTCTCTTCTTCTGATAGAAGTGTTTCTGACTGGATATGGCCCTGGCTTGAACTCTGATATTAGGGGCTACTGGGAATTCAGCTGGCTTTTACTGTGACCAATGAACGTTTCATTAATTACAGTGATATTCCGTACATACTGAAAGCATAGTTATTACCTGTAAAGTTTACTTTCAGGAGGTAATCTTTGTACAGCTTCTTGCCATCCAGATGTTTCATGGCATCACAGAGCTTGGTGGTGTTTGGACACAGAGTCCGCTGCATTTTATGCAAGGCGTGGGCCATCGCATACACAGCATTCACAACAAACATGATCTTGGATTCTTGTTCATAATTGGAACTGTTGATGGTGAAGTGCTTGTCACAAGTCTTTTTATGTGGCTTTCGGTTCTGGAGATTACACTGGAATTTTTGCTCCCAGAAGTCCTTGAACCAAGGGTTACGCCTGTTATTGTAAGGACTGAGGCTTTGGAAATACCTGTCAAACTCTTTAACCGGATGGGAAGCAAGTTCCAAGGTTATTGCCCCAGAAGCTATGTGCTCATTACCTTTGACAATACTCTCTTGTGCTCCCCATCCATCACTGGCAATCCAAGTAAAGGAAACGTTGAAGCGGTTGGCAGCTGCAATGAGCTCCCGAGAGTCATCACCTCGCATGAAGAGCACCACCACTCTGGCATTGGGCTTCTGGAGCAACTCTCTGATCACACCATCATAGGACTTCCTGATGTTGGACCGTCCCACTTTCTCAGAGGTGGCAATGCAGATGTTGCGGAGGCGAGCTTCCTGCTCAAAGGCTTCAATCCCTGTCTCCCCGTAGTCTCCTTCTGAGGCAACTGTTGACACGTAGGTCCAGTTGAAGAACCGTAGGATCTCAGCCATGGCTTTCGCTTGGTAGAAGTCGGGCGGCACTGTCCGCGCAAAATAGTCGTAGCGGGATTTGTCGCTCAGCTTGGCACTGGTGGAGGCATAGCTTATCTGGGGGATCTGGAAGAGTCTGAGCAAATTTGCCACCTGGAAGGAAGAATGAGAACACGGATTTTTAAAGGATAGTGTTAAAAAAATGTATAGAAAAATCTAGAGAAAGGCAGAAAATAGTGGTTTTCAATAAGAGGTGTTTGGACAATTAGAGATTAAGGATGTTGATAGAAGATGTTGATAACATACTCTGGTGAGAGCAGTGCACTGTGGAAGTGCTGAATAGCTGTTCTGCTGCCCACCTAATTCCCAGAATCCTTCTGGGACTACAATGGATATTTTACTTCTGTTAAACTGAGTCTGTTTAAACCAACAGAGAATTTTTTTAAAAATGGCTGATATATTCAGGCTCATCCTGTGTTCTTTACTAAGGTCTGGGGATTTGTGTGCTTTTTCCTCTTCATAGTGTGGTTCTTCTTCTCCAAGAGTCAAGGTAGTCAATAACCAGATGCATGTAAAGTATGCAAATTTTATGCAAATATCATAGATACACATGTACAAGCCTCCTCTTTCACAGAGTTTTCTGACTTCACTTATTCATATGCTTAGTCTCCACTTCTCCTACTTTTTTTAAACTCTTATTTCTGAACTGTTCTGACTGCTGTCCTCCTGAGATGGTAAATACCTTGCATGCTAGTACACCTCTTGGGCTGCACAATGTCATCAACAGTTTTTCACAAATAATAAAACCTTCTAAAAATATCTAATTGCCCTTCTTGTCTAATTTATGTTGTCCCTTTTTTTTTTTTTTTTTTTTTTTTTTTTTTTTTCTCATATGTTCCTATGTCCTTTGCTTAACCATTCCCAAACCTACTTTGTTATTCTCATAGCAGTTAAGTCCCTAGAAAGTAATGAAGAAAAACTCTGGCATTTTTTCCTGATGTTTATGTCATAAATGACGAAGGGAAGATTTTGGAGGTCTGCTCTTGGCGCATGGAAATTGTGTCCAGTAAATTAAATTTAAACCTGAACTTAGAGTACATCTTGACAAAATCATTTGAAAAGCAACAGAATACTTGAGATTCTGAAAGGAAACATTAAAAATTGACCAATCATTAAATTTTTCATTTTTCCCCCAAATATTTCCCTGACCACAGACAGAATTAAAAGGCAGAGGACTTTTTTTTTTTTTTGTGAAAAAAGTTTGTAAAACAGGGAAAATTTTATAGAATAATACATCAGTAGCAATGGACAATGGTAAAAATAACCCAAATAATTTTACTGCTTTTCAGTGACCCATGTCTCATGGGATTTTATAGAGTTAGATTCAGTCTTTAATGCAGACAATTTAATCCAGCCAACCTCTTGCTGTGTCTTAGACTCCCACTGAACACTGGTGCTGTCTGGACCAGCGTCTGCTGCCTTTCCATATGTGCACAGAGACTTCCACAGCCCCCTGGACTGTCTGAAACATGGGAGCTAGGGACACTCCATCCTCCTGTCCTTCTGGGACACCAGCAAGAAGCTGGCATCTTAGGTCTCTAGATGTCTGTATGTGGGGAGCTGAGCCATGCCATAGTAAAAAAGACATCTGGGAGTAGTTTGCTCTAGTTTAAATGAAAGTAAAGCCTTGTCTATACTGCTTGGATGGTGTGTCCTGATGGGAAGCTTGGGATAATGCCCTGTGGTGTTGCCTAAGGGTGTAGGCACATGTCAGGGAAATGTGGCTGAACAAGTTATTGTCCTTCAGAAAACAGCTGATGCATTCCTAACCACCCTGCCAAGTGGTACCATGCATTAAACTCCCCCCTCTCTCTTTCTTTCTTTCTTTCTTTCTTTCTTTCTTTCTTTCTTTCTTTCTTTCTTTCTTTCTTTCTTTCTTTCTTTCTTTCTTTCTTTCTTTCTTTCTTTCTTTCTTTCTTTCTTTCTTTCTTTCTTTCTTTCTTTCTTTCTTTCTTTCTTTCTTTTTCTTTCTTTCTTTCTTTCTTTCTTTCTTTCTTTCTTTCTTTCTTTCTTTCTTTCTTTCTTTCTTTCTTTCTTTCTTTCTTTTCTTTTCTTTTCTTTTCTTTTCTTTTCTTTTCTTTTCTTTTCTTTTCTTTTCTTTTCTTTTCTTTTCTTTCTTTCTTCTTATTTTTTTTTTCTAGATCTGAGGGATTTGATTTTCATTGTGGTCATTTAAACTAACAGACATAAAGCAATGGGTTGGGCTGAGAGTCTTGTCATCAGGGTGCAATGGATAGTCTGAGAGTGACGTTCAACCTCTGTGGCTCTGTAACTTTTGATTGTGTCCATATATTCACAGGTTCACATGTCCACACTCAAAAGAACACTTTGATTTGGTGATAGGAATGTCCTCAGTGTAGCTATTCCAGAACATTTATTGTAGAACTGTGTGGGCTGCTATTGCTATTCTTGTCTCAGTTTATTCTAGCAGGAATTATTTTATTTGAGCTAGACCATAACAAGGATATGTAAACATATAATTCTGCACTTTTTCCCCTCAATTTGTCTAAAAAAGAATTCAATTTTCTACCTAAAGCGGTGTTATTTAGTGTGTAGTTAAGCCTTCAGCACCCCTCAAAAGATAGTCCTAACAAATATAGCAGTTTTTCTATTTTTATTTATTTAGTTAGTTAGTTTATTTTAGTTCAAACAACAAAACTACCCCTATACAGGGAAACAGAACTACTTCCCGATTTCACATGAGGCCCTGTGCCTTGAAGGTTTTTATACTTTTAGGGCCACTGCAAACTGCTTGTAATTCTGCTTCCTGTGCTATGGGGAGAAGTAAGCTTTCCTAATGCGATGTTGTTTGCTGCAGTGCTCTTTAGTGCTGTCTGTAGGTTTTTCCATAGCCAAAAATAAATAAATAAATAAAATAAAAAGCCTGATTAATCACAGAGGATAGTTACCCTGAGCTACGACTGATGATGGAGCTCAGATAAGCTGTATCTGGTATTGATTCAGATCAAGAAACTCCTCTGGAAATGTTGATTTTTTTTTTTTTTGTATTTATTTATTTATTTTCCCTGCAATATTTTAGCATTTTGATTTTAAGGATTGATTTTTCAAAAGAGTCCTGGTCACGGGTTTTTAGGTGATGCAGCCAGTTCGACAATGGTCCCACCTTTCCAGGCATTTCTGTGCTTATCTGAACATTTAATTCTGAAAATCAGACTAGCAAGATAAAGACAGAGGCAACAGGTTCAGAGGAGATCTGACGCCTAAGGCTATGTCTATTCTGCAGAGTACCGTTGTAGTACAGGACAGCATAATATGAACTAGAATTACCTGTACTAAGCCTGAACCACTGCAGGCATACCTACAATGTAACTCTGTGTTGCCTCGGGTTGCGTGCTACAGAACTGCAGTGCACATCTAGCTTTTGTTAAGCGAAATAATCCATTTTGGCAAACCTCCAGGCAGCAATTTAATCAACCCATGGTGCATGAAATGCATGCATTGGCACTTAAGTAAGCAGTATATATATTATATATATATGTATATATAATATATATATATATATTGCTGTTGAAACTGTTGGGTTTTGCAGATGCTTAGCACCTTTGAAAATAAGGCTGGATCTCTTTAACTGCAATTTTAAAGCAACTGATTTGTGCAGTTTGCTGTGAACAAAGCATGCTGATATAGTCAGCTTCCAGAGTGATGGGAAAACTATGTCATCAAGATGCTGAATTTATAGGTATGGATGCTCTCCTGAGCTAACACATCCACTTCCCAAACAAATATGGTTGCACACCTAGCTGTTGTAAGGAACTCCCCAACATGAGCAGGGCAGAAAGTCCAGTGTGATACATGTCCCTTGGTAGGAACAGGCAGTACTGGGGCCACATCTTCAAGGATCTAGTGCTGCCCTTGTTTCACCTCTGCAATGCCATGGCTCCAGTTTGTTACTGCTGCTGCTCTGTACATAAGGGGCCATACAAATACTCATGGCAAATTGCCAGTGTATAGCACTGAATATGGCTTCATGATAAGTGCCTGCAAGGGGCAGTGAATGAGGTACAGCTTTCAAGCACGTAAATCTGGTTTCCCAGTGAATTTCCATCCATCTCATAGTCCAGATGATAGATGGGGTCAAGTAGGAAACATCCTTGTGTATCAGAAACCTTGGTTTGTCTTTTGATTTTTTTTGAAGGAGATTTGTTGAATCTCATCAAGCACTTTGCCTATCCTGTAGACATTATTTTTTTTTCCTCGTAATAAGATTTATTTCATTGGTTTATTCTATTTTGGTTAAAATTCCCTTCTTCTTAACAGCCCTGAGACTGTCACGTGGGCTGTTTGAGTCTGTGTATGTTTGGGGAACACAGTAAACACTTTGGACAAATAAAAAAATCTCATAAATGTGAGAACAGATAAGGTTTGTTTGACACAATACACAAGTGTGCATCATGTGTTGGTTGGACAGGGGTGTGTCCTTGTTAAATCACAGAGCTCTGCACTTCTGAAACATTTTCCATGTGAGAATCTCATGGTACTTAACATGGCTTAATGAATCTAATTTCATGGAGCTCCTTTGAGACAGAAAAGTACTGCTGTGGTTGTTTTGAACAGACAGTAAATTAGACTGCTGAGCAGAATGGGAGAGAGGTAAAGGAGGACTGTCTCCACTGAGAAACTGGAGAAATCCCTGTCCCAGTAATCTGCAATCTGTCCTAAAAGACAGACGGCAGAGCTTCAGTTGCTGCCTTTGGTTTCCCCCCAGAAATCTTTGTATTCCTGAGGATAAGTTGCTGGCCCAGTTTCCTACAGTGAGAGAGTGGCAAAGCCATGTCTCAAGGAATTGCTAATGGCTAGATCATTGCTGTAACCCATGAGCTGATCTTCTGCTTTGAAGAAATGTGTTATGCTGCAAGTGTGCATTGCATCTAATTTCTAAATGATGGTAATTAGAGTGCTTTTTAATTTATTTTATTGATTATTTTATTTTATTTTATTTTATTTTATTTTATTTTATTTTATTTTATTTATTTTATTCTTTGGGGAGTTGCAGGTCAAACTATGGCTAAAACATTTATTAAAATGCAAATATTCTTTATCTTATCTGAATTTTCCCTTTTTTCAAAACATTGTTTTGAAAAACATTGAGAAACATTGGTTCTGAATGGGCTGATATCGCTTGTATGATAAGTGGTGGGCGTAAACCTAGTGCAAAAGTAAACTATGTACCTCTCTCTGCCTACACTGGCCGTTATCACAGAATCACAGAATTGTAGGGGTTGGAAGGGACCTCCAGAGATCATCGGGTCCAACCCCCCTGCCAAAGCAAGTTCCCTACAGCAGGCTGCCCAGGTAGGCGCCCAGATGGGCCTTGAATATCTCCAGAGAAGGAGACCCCACAACCTCCCTGGGCATCCTGTCCCAGTGCTCTGTCACCCTCACTGTGAAGAAGTTCATTAGTGTGTTGGTGCAGAACTGCCTGGGCTCCATTTTGTGGCCATCGCCGCTTGTCCTGTCCCCACAGAGCACTGAAAAGGGGTTGGCCAAATCCCTCTTTCTCCCACACTTCAGGTATTTGTAAACATTGATAAGATCCCCTCTCAGTTTTCTCTTCTCAAGGCTGAACAGACACAGGTCTCTCAGCCTTTCATCACACGGGAGATGCTCTGGGCCCCACATCATCTTTGTGGCCCTCTGCTGGACTCCTTCCAGGATATTCCTGTCTTTTTGTATCGGGGAGCCCAGAACAGGACACAGAAATACATTTATACGCTCCCCATACTCCTAGCTCCTCTCTTGTAAATTTTATGTCTAGTTAGAACCTCTTTTCTTTCAATTTATAACCATTTTCTTCCAGCTTCTTGTCATGCATCTTGGTAAAGACCCAGTAAGACTCAATAGTAGTAATAGTCATAGTAATGTTTTCTTGAGGACCAACCCTTACTTACGTAAAGGCTGATATCGGGTTCCCTAAAAGCCTTTTGTTCTACAGGCTAAACCCACCTAGTTACCTCTATTTATTTATTTATTTATTTGTAGCGTATGTGCTCCAGACTCTCCTTCCCCTCATCCTCCTCTATTTAGTAAATCTTTCTCTTATTGAGGGACCAAAAGTTAGTCATAGTATTCCAGATGTTATCTAATGTGAACAAAAGGGAAAAATAATTCCCATCTATCTGCCGGCTGTGTTTCTGTAGGTACAGCCAAGTACACAGCAAGCCTCGCTGACTGCACTGTCAGCAATAAATATGAATGTTACTGAAGAGATCATAGACATCTAGGTTGGAAAAGTCCTTCAACATCCTTGAGTCCAACTATTAGCCTGACCTACTGAGTCCCATCACTAAACCATGTCCCTACTTCATAACCTCCTGGATTACCTGAATTAGCCCATTTCTCACCATACCTGAATTGCTGCAAGGAAAGGTTAATGTTCATGGCCTCTACCATAACTTTTCCTGTCCTTTTGGGATTCAGTAAGCTCGAAGGTATGGCTCTCCCCTTGGGGACGGTGTGAACCATCCACATCAAATGTTTTTAAGCCTTTCTAAAACATTTCATAGTCCTATTTCCTTCCTGTGTTAAATGTGGGCAGTGAGTGCACATGGTACCACAACATGCTCTAACAGGCTATGACACCCAGGAAGGGCATCCCAGCAGCTAAAAAAACTCTGCAGGTGCAACTCGACGCACAGATTTTCAGCACTAGATAGAGGACAGACAAGGTGGTGATCTCCTTTAGCATAACAGCCCAGGAGCTCACCCTGCTGAGGTCAGTAGACAGGAACTAAGCCAGAAATAGTGAATTTATTTAGGAGTGCCAGCCGAGCTTGGACTTGTGTGCAATCTTCTGGCACGTTGCAGGACTGAGGCAGTTGTTTTCATCAGCTTCCTCTCTTTTTTGGTATTAGGAAACCTGTTTACTAATGTTAGTTTGTGTTCTTTAACAAAATTCATTCCAAATAATGTATGACTAGGAAAAACAAACAAACAAAACAAAACAATTAATTACCAAACATATGTATATATATATGTTGATTGACAGGAGAGGGGAGAAGAAAGCAGTGTTTTCAGCCTAGCTCTTCTCCTGAAAATTTTGCCAAGAAAGATGGGAAAATGTAGCTCAATGTTTATAGAGGACTCAATAGTTGTCACATCTAGAGAAGCAGTGTTTGAACAGTGGAATACTCGCATCTATGAAAAGAAACACCAGAAATTGGGAACACTGACAGAATGATATCTAGGATTTCTGTGGAGGACCAAGCAGTATCTTTTTATATGCATATCCTGTGTAATCAAAACTAAACCAAGAAGGACATGCAGAGAAATGTCATACTCTGAGAACAGAATCATTTGGAAATCTTTTTAATATTGTTGTTGTTTCTGCAGGGGACAGCACAATGAGCTGTTACATATGCACTCTGCCTCCATGCAGCATTAATTGTTGAAGTAAAGTATAAGCTTAGAGCTAAGCCAACACACTGAGAAGAGACCTGTGCAGAAGACCTTGCTTTGTGCATGGGGAGTGAGACATCTACTCTGAGACTTCCTAAATCTGACTACGAGTGACTCATGTCACGTTTACACCTGCTGACAGGCTTTGAAAGAAAGGAACTAAAACTGCAGTTGATGGTTCTAAAAGCATGAAATAATTCCTGAAGTTAAAAGAGCCATCATTGATAAACATGGTTGTTTCAGACTCATTAACTGATGCATAAGTCCTAGTCAGAAGGGACAGAATGAATGTGGGTGGTGCCAAGATGTCCCTAACTAGTTCCTATTCTTGGACAGTTTCTCTTGCAGTTACATCCTTTCTTACTTGGAACGTGGTAAGGCTCCCTTCTCCTTACCTGTGAGTTCAGGGGATGGCTACCCACCCCTGTAAAATCATTTCCATGTGGCAAGAAGAGAAAATGCTCACACAGAAGGGAAAAAAATCCCAAACAAACAAGCAAACAAAACTGCAAAAGCATCAGCTAGCTTGAGATTTTCAAAGAAAGCAGCCAGAAGGAGGTATACCTAGATTTCTTTGAAGCCTTTAGGAAACACATGTCCTGTGCTGTTTGGGCACTTTGAAAATCTCAACCTAGTGGAAGCTCAGTTTCTGAATGTGGAACAGAAACAAAGAGAGGAACAAACAGCAAGGACCTGGCTGTGGGGTAGAGGAGGGAGAGAAAGAACTGAGATGAAAGGGGGAAGGAGCTTGAAGGAGACAGAAGTCAGAAAGAACATATGTAACTTAAATATTAGTGGCAGATGCCCCTTCTCACAGAAAAGATCCTTCAGTAAGGATCTGGTTAATGTTATAAGCACAAAATCACCTAAGGATGTTGCACAGTTCAATTGAAAGCTCTACACAGCAAAACACAAATGGCATATATGCTCTGTGGTCCCTGGTGAACCCTGGCAGCCCCTCACACACATATCTTGTCCATTTCCCTATGGGGTATTCCTATTGCAGGGGGGCAGGACCACTTATGTTACATTTTTTTGCATGTAGTCCTTCTAAGAGGATTTTGCATTGGTTTCAGTGGGCATGGAAATCACAGGCTATTGTTTAGGCTCTGTGGATGGAAGATGGTTAATTCCTGGAGAAAGGAAACGTAGGTGGTTAGTTTTCAGGCTCAACAAGCCCTTGGCCAATTTGTGTGACTAAAGAGAAATGACAGCCAAGAAAAGATTGCCAGTGAATGAGTACATACTCCAAATTCCACACCAGATGGTCACTCACTTAGAGAGGCCTTAGCTTTTGTGCTAGCAGTAGTGTAACTTTAAACCTTCTCCAATGTTTGTTGCTATGGTTTATTTGAGACACAAAGAGGAATTCAAGAGAAGTCATTTGGGCAATGGTTTGTACTCTGTGCATTTTTTCTGGATGAAGCTCTAAATTGGGAATAACCTTCCATGACTATCATCTGGAGATCTTGTCGGTCAGTAACGTAAAGAAAACTTTACATATGGCTAGAGCCCTACATCAGCATGGATATTGTGGATATAAAAATACAAAGCCCAGCCCAGACAAAATAATGTCTTTAAGAGAGCTGGCTGCAGGGAATGCAGCCTAATCTTCATTTTCAGAAGATAGGTCCAGTTTTCAGAAACAGAGAAGATAATTGGTGAACAAATCCAATGCTTGAACAGTCATATTCCTGCTTACACAGGCTTATTCCTGACAGAGCTGACCTGAGTATTTTAAACATGACATTTGGATTATGAGCAGGTGCTCCTCTATGCAAATGAGCAATGCTTTTTTCTTATCCTTTTTACAATGTCATTAAACTTCTCCAAGGAAAATATGTTTGACATTTGTGTTGTGAACTAGGAGACAGCAGACAATCTGGCTAGGCTGGAAAACCACTATCCCAAAATAAAGTCCTCCAAACTTTGGAGAATTCACCTTCTGATCCCAGAATCAGTTCTGGTCAGATTTTTTTTATCATGAAAAAAAAACTTTTAAAATAAGCTTTTCCACTGACTGAGAAGCTAGACTTGGATTTTGAGGGATCAAATGCTGTGCAGATTGGGCCCACTGCTAATTTAAACACACCATCTAAAAACTAATTATCCAGATCATCATTAACGATAATAGCCTAGTCTGACCAGAAAATAATTAAGCATTCTGCATTCTCTTGTTTTTCTCTCTGCAAAAGTGCCTATCGTGCACACTGACTCAGTGGGGAAGGTGTTCGTTGCTGGTTTACCAGCAAATTCTTTTTTCCTTGGTGGAAGGATAATGAAAGAAGCAGAAATCTGACAGCAGGAGCATCATGAGGTGATTTTGCAGACAGCTGTCCAGACAGAAATCTGGAGAGGGAAGGTGAACGGAGGTGAAGAGGAGGTATTGAAATATAATGACGAATTCATGGGAGGAAAAAACACAAAACAAAACAAAAAAGAAATAGTTTCTTGTCTGAAGGGCTCAGCACAGTTTATTTTAAGGCTGAGAAACTGTGCTGTGGACTTTATGCTGGTTATAGCTCTCAGGCAAAAGAGAAACACTTGTCAGGGCTACAAGGTAAAGTCCCCAGCACCCCAAGGGCTGTTTGGAAGCACGGGACCAGGGGGTGCTCAGCCTCATACCTGCACCTACCAAGGTACTCTCACATTCAGCAGGGAAAGGATTCCAGCTGCTGCTGCAGCTATGGTGTACAGGTGACAGTCTTTGTAAATTTGACAGCCTCTTCTGGCATGGCACCAAAATGTTTGGTTTTAGTGCTCTGAAGTCCTTATGTCTTCAGGCTTGAGCCTGCAGTGCCCCTTTTTCTTGATAGAGATTTTCTTTTCAGAAAGAAGCCACGGGTAGCTATCTTAGCTATATGAGCAGAAGGAATTAATGTCTTTATTAAATATTTTCTAGATAATTTGAAATCTAGAGGAAAGTTAGAAGAAATGGACTGGAGAACAGCTAACCTAATCTATGTAAAGGGGAAGTAATCTACTGAGTAGTTCTTTTCTAGCTGGAAAATAGACTCAATGACACACAACATAATGTGTGAATCTATTTATTTTTTTCTAAAGAGCCGTGCAAGAAAGATCTTATGTTTGAACAACTACTGGAAACTATAGGGAAACTATGTATAGAGTACTCTTAGATATTCCTATTGTTTCATCATTATTAATAATTTTTGAAAATTGGGTGCATATACAGATATGCATACACTTTTATTGCCATTTTTCACATATACAAAATGAGAGTCTCTTATCAGGACTTCTGATTTCCATCTGACAGCTGCTCCAAACCCAAGCTTTTGGAATTTGAGATATTGGTACATATAATATATTCAATGTGTATTGCATCCAATCTGCCTCTTCACTTATGGATTTAATCTTGCGTCAGTCAGAGACTAGCTTCAAAGGGACAGACTGACAGATGTTGTAGAAGAAGCCCTAGGACATTTTAGGAGCGTGGTGTGACTGCCTCGGGGTGTCTGGGAGGGAAGGAAATGCCTGTACCATTCCCTCCATGGTAAATACTTCTATGGATATGCCTTTTAGGCTACTTTATGTCCTTTGGACATGCTTGAATTTAGAGAGGACTGAAAAACAGGCTGGCTGCAAACAGCCAGACCAAAGGTACAGTGAAGTCACTGGTGCCTCTCCACCAGTGGGATTAGGTAAACATGTAATATTTCTTCCTCAAAATATTTTACCAGCATTGAGATACTTGCATTTCTGGGAACTGATGAGCCAAGGGTGGTATCTACACAGAATGTCCTGATTTTTCCTAGTCACTTCTTAAGCTGGGTTAATTTTTAGCATTCACAATAGAATGCCATTTGCTGCTTTCACTTGATGTGCCCTTTGTCTGACTGGAAGACGCAATGGATAATGATTTCCTTAATGCTCTCTATTAATCAAGGTTTTGTAGCTATCATTTCTCTTCTTCAGATGTCTTTTCCAGACCTGGAATTTGTTCTTTGAACTTAAAGTGATCATATCCACATAACTTGTTGGATACTTCCCTGCCACCCCAACTGGTCCGTGGTAGGACAAAACCACTTCTCTAAGAGACGGCTGAACTTTTTCTCAGCCAGAACTATTCTCCTGTGGTATGGGTAACTATTTGTCCACTTGTTCCCTTCTGTGGTTACACAGACAAGGCATTCACTGCACCAAAAAAAGAAAAAAAAAAGTGATTTGTTGAAACAAATCTGTGCTTATGCACAATGTACCAGAAGAAGGAAGCAAGAAATACTGAGGGCATCTGCCTTCTGTGCTGGACATCTGACGGTGCTTACACTGGACTCTGACAGGCAACATTTCCTGGCAAAATCTTTCTTTGTATGAACAACATATGAAAACTAAAGGAAAGAGAAGAAATTTAGAATCCATTTAGAAACTGTATTGTCTGCATGCAATATTTGAGACCTCGCTCGTTGAAGTCAGCAGAATAATTTTCACTGACTTCAGTGTGCTTAATTAGATGGTAAATGCTTGTAATCCCTTGGGTCAGGTGTAATTCTAGTTTCTGGCTAGTGTGCCTTTTTTGCTTTATTACACCCTGGAAGTAAGACAAAGATTTCTTCTTTCATTTTAAATCTCTTCTGTTTACATGACAAATAGCATGTAAACATAGCATGACAGGCATACATATATCCAGAAATATAGATGTCTTTATTTATTATTGATGTGAAAGCAGAGATCTAAGCATAGGTATATAGAAGTCTCATGAAATCCAAAGTTCAAAATAAATACTAAGACTTGAGGAAAATTCAAATGCTCCCAGGATACATCATGACTAGAGGAAGTGAGCAGCTGGCAGAGATGTTCTGCAGCTGAACTACAGCAAGTGTTTTAAAGGATAAATCAAACTAATACAAATTCAGTAAAGGATTATACGCTAGATTGAACCTCAGGGTAAACTGATTGATCTAAAACTTGATTTTTGTCCATCCTATATGAGCAGAAATTCACAGGAATGGTAGATAAAAAATTCTCACCTGCCAGGGATACTGAGTCTTACCTGTATGGAGACGCTGCTATAGGAACCGCCTATGACTCCTGCAATGAGTAAAGGTAAATTCTCTTGAATGGCATACGAGCCATCTGGGCACATATACTCTGTTTCGTCCACTTTAGTCAAAGATGCCCTGACAAACTCCAAAGACTGTTCTAAGGCATATGTATCCCTGGAACATGTGTCCAAGATGTGGACTCCAAGCTTAATTCCTGGTAGCAAGTAGTTGTCTCTGTTGATTTCGTCAATGGCAAACAGCATGGCCTCCAAGCGCTGTATGCCTCGGTCTTCATTGATTCTCCCACATTCTTCTATCCCAGTGCCTTTTTCGTTGATTGGGAATAAGCCACCTAAGACCAGGTCTCCTTCTATCTTGATTTCCTTTCTTACAAAGCTGTGGTCACTTAGGGAAAGGAAAACTCCTTTGGAAAACAAAGCTAGCGCAAGGACTTGGAGTCTGGTGAACATCTTCGTTGGTCTTGTTTTAGCAGCTCTGAGAAACATGGGTAGGAGCCAAAGTGCTCTTCAGTCCTTCTGGTCCATCACCAAAGTTGAAGCACTGTCCCACAAACCAGTGAAGAACAAGCCAGCAACGCTTTCTGCTGCACCTCTAAAGAAGAGACGAAGGTAATTAGAAAAGGCAAAAGGAGAAGTGAGTTGTTACAAAGCCTTTATCAATAAACCATTCAAGAGCAGTGTTAAGGGAATGCTGGATAGCACAGGTGATGAGAAATACATTTGTCTTGTGCTCTCATACAGCACCTTATTCCACACTCCATAAATGATTGCAGACTAAGCATCTGCTATGACAGCCATGCACAAAGATCACAGGCACATAGGGTGATATATCTGATGTTGACCACTGCTCAACAATGTTTTATATTTTAAAGACAGAGACCACACTTGGTATTTTTCTCATGCCCTCTTATTTCATCCTCTCTCTCTTCTAGACTTGGAGTCTTATGCATTATTATTCACTGTATTTTCAGCTGCTCCTAGATTTCCTTTAGCAAGTTCTTTTTTCTTCTTTCTTTCTTTCTTTCTTTCTTTTCTTTCTTCTTTCTTTTCTTTCTTTCTTTCTTTTCTTTCTTTCTTTCTTTCTTTCTTTCTTTCTTTCTTTCTTTCTTTCTTTCTTTCTTTCTTTCTTTCTTTTCTCTCTCTGTCTCTCTTTCTCTCTCTGTCTCTCTTTCTCTCTTTTTCTCCTTCTCTCTCTCTTTCTCTCTTTTTTTTCTTTTCTTTTTTTTTTTTTTTTTGATTGTAATCTACTTACAATTCCTTCAGCTATAGCACTGCCACAGTGCTATCTCCTTGCTCGTAGCTTTTGCTGTGCTCAGCACTTGGCCTTCAGATCAAAAGTCTCTGGCTGAAGTCCACCTGCCCTGCCCTCCTTTACCGGTCTGCTTGAGCAATGAGAGGATGGAAGAAATCATCCTCTTGTGGTTTCACCTCTATTTTTGGGCTGCACAAGTTGTCTGAAACACAGAAGTCCTGTTTTACCAGGTGGGAAATGAGGGCTGTATGTTAGACAGACAAACAAAGCCATGTTGGGCTGTTTTACTGTCAGCATGCTCCCTGGCAGGGGTTTGACTCGGGTCAACAAAAACTTCTCTAAATGCTGCCTGAACAAGCTACACAGGCAAGCAGAGACCAGACATCATTCCCGATGAACAGTTTGGATGTGTCCATAAAGTTTTGTCCCTTTAATGCTGCTTGGTCTCAGCAACAGAGAATGGTTTGTGGTCCATTTTTTTTATTGGCATTGCAGTTCTGCAAGACTCTGTACTAAGTGACCTACCAAGGGTAATTATTATGTGGAAGGCCTGGAAATTGAACCTGAATCTTCATCAAATGCCTTAATCACAAAATCATCCCTCCTTAAGGCACAAAAGAATTTCTTGCAAGCAAATTAAGTCAAAAAAGAAAAAAAAAAAAAAGAGATAAAAGAGAAAAAGAGGAGACATGACAAGGAGGAATCTTGTACTTGATGCTTGCTTAGGGCATGAAAATGCCTACAGCTGGACTTGCTCTCTTTAATGTTAATCACAGATCAGTGCTTGGATCACAGGGAGAACAGAGCAGTGATGTATGTACTTAGGATATAATTTTACTCTCACTAAGGTCGAGACATTTTGCCAATGACCTTAAAAGGAGAAAAATCAAGCTTTAGAGTGAAGATCATTTTGCGACAATTCTGTAACTCATACACAAAATCTATTTATGCAATATAGCTTCATGATTTATCTCTGGGCTCCTTGTCAATATCTCCTCAAATATGTCTGTGTGGCTGCCTTGATCTCCAACTCTTCAGATACATCAGGTATGGTAATATTTAAATAGATCGCTTTAATAATTTATTTCTGTACTTACCTTTTTATTAGCAGAATACATATTACTATAACCCTTGCATGGTTATTTATAACTTAGAAATATTTAACACAAAGGAATTGAAATAAGCAACAATTAAGATTTAACAGTGAATGATGAGAAAGCTTATTTCAAGACAGTTGTTTATCCAGGTAAAATTTCAATATTGCTTTACCAGGTTGTGTGAAAGATAGTGTTTTATTCATATTTACTCCAAAAAAGTTCTCTCCTAAAGGTGTCATATGCACAGTTAAAGGTCTTTCTCTCTAATCCTAGTAATACATGTACAGTCCGAGCTGAAGGCTGTCTCAGCAGCTTTTTCCATTCAGAAATATGTGATATATCAATGGAAAACAAGCTTCACCATCTCCCAGTGATCTATAAGCAAGCCAGATTGCTGATCACTTGTGGCTTATTAACCAGTTTAAGAAAATATCTTTTCTCTCTAATGTTAGGAAGAGTAATGAAGTAACTGTGTTCAGCAGTCATTTCTGTTTCAGACTTAGTACTATAATTTGTCAAATAATATTCAAGCATATACAGGACATATAAACATGATGACGATACCCAATTGCAAATAATTTACAGACAAAAGGGTAACATTTGTCATATACTTTTTTGTGTGCTTAATAATTCAGTTGGACCAACTTCCACTGTTCTCAGTCATTAACACACTATATGGATAAAAAAAGACCTTTTTATTTTTTTTTTTCCCATGTAATATTCATCCTATTTATTTCTGTAGCTTCTATCATCACTGCATCTCAGCAAATATTCATGTATTTATCCTTGCAACACTCATAAAAAAATTTCCCTTGTTTTACACTTGGGGAAAAAGAGGCACAGAAAGATGAAATGAGATTCTCAGAAGAGTCTAAGTCCAGATTTCCATTTGATTGGCACTCACAGTCACTATCAAACTTTGAAAAGGGCCCTGCTTCCCTTTAGGCATTGAAAAACGTGATTTTGACTGCTCTGCACCCCATAGTTCCCGGAAGACCTATAAGGTATTCTAAAACCTCTCAAAGACATGCCTAGAGCATGGATTTACCACGAATGACAAGGAGGCTGTTTTCATCCCTCTGCTTCCTTCATAGGTGCTAGTTACTTCAAATGGTGTCACCATTCACCTTGCATCACATCTGTGTCTGAGGGATCTGTGTTTCTGGTAAGTCAGTAGTAAATATTAGAAAAGGACCTCAAAATGTTTGTACATTGCACATAAAAAGGGTGTATATGAAATGAATGTTGCTATGGTTTGGAGAAATGGGTTTCCCTACAGATAATAAAAAGGATTTCTATATTTTCTATATTTTACCAGTGAAGCTTGCCCTGCTGAGCGAAATGTATAAATCATGGCAGAGCAGAGGATCATTCCCAGCAGATGTCAAGGAGCAACTGGAGTAGCTGAGAGCTGGGAATGGGCAAGACCATTTCTCTGTTTCCTTGACACTTTGCGTTGAGGAATGCTGAAGGTGTCCAAGGATGGGAAGGCAGGAGCTCACGGGGGCTGCCCACGGGGAAGCCCACGGGGGCTGGAGAACAGGGATGGCTAAGCCCCAGGATCCTGCTCTAGCTGGGGACACGCTGCTTGGTGCCCATGGGTGGGGGGCTGCCACCTTAGCCTTCTGCTTGGCAATGCCTATGAAGATCGACACCAGACACATAAGCCAAGGACTTTCATCTTTGTTTCTTTAATCTGAAAGAATATCTACAATCAAAACAATCTACTCTGTCTTGATGCTGTAGGGAGACACTACACAGACAACATCCTGCTTTCCAGGAAAACATGATCATCCTGTTTTATGTGTTCAAATTCTTAATTTATAAACAGGAGGCAGGTACCAGGAATGCTGCGCTGGGCACCAGATATGTTTCTCTCTTTCTGCAGGCTTGGTAGCCTGTGTCCTGCTGCCTGTGTAGAGGCATTGCAGCATCCTGTAGAAGAGCAAAGGTGTTGTATGTGGGTCAGGGAGTGGAAATGTTAGTGCAAAGGCTGCTTGGTCTGGGGGGCTTCCCCTCGGGGCTCTCAAGGAGTGGTGCTTCCAGGGGCAATGGTTTCTTGTTGGGGTGACACCTGAAGGAAGATGCGAGATTTGGGTGGCCGGTGACTGGAGTCACTATGGTGACACTGAACAGGCAGCTTGATGTGAAGGAGAGAGGTTATTTTAAAGCTGCTCGCAAAGTTGGGCTAGCATTGCAGTTTCTCTCCTTTTCTCTCTGGCATGCACCTCCCACATACCTTCTCTGCAGCTTGTATAATTCACAAATGTATATACGGACATTTTGTACCTATTCCAGGCTAATACAGGTCATATTCCTGCCCTGAACTATGCTACTCAGTTACCACCCTGAGCTGACCCTTGCCATTTCACCACACTGACAATACCAGCTGGGCTTTGCAATAATCAACCCCTAAAAGCATGTTTTGGGGATGGCAAGTTAACATTTCAAAAAGGAGTGCCTGCTGATCATACTGCAATTCTCTCATTTTTCATTTGTATTTAATGTTTTAACTCCAGCTATGGGCAGGGTTATGTTGTTCTAGGTGTTCCCTTAATATCAAAAATATTGAGAATATGTACAGCCCAATAGACTGTGGATCCCTGGTGGAAATAGATGTAAAGCCTAGGAGTAGAATCAATCCAAATATCAAAATGAAAAATAAACAGAAACAGGTGGGAAGAGAAAGGTTTCTATGCCTGGATCAGAAAGCTTCTGCCAGCACTTCCCCACATGAATTTCAGCCAGCAGCACATGGCTTGTGAGACACCTTCACTGGGCACTCTGCCTTTGGAGCCCCTTCTCTTTCCACCACAAAGGTCCCCAGGGGAGAGTGACATCTGCTTGTGGGGGACATTGTCAGCAATTCCTTCAGAAAAAAAAAATGACTCACTTGTGCTAAGACAGCAGCTGTGTGGCTTTTGTTGAAAATAACCTTGTCTCTTAGTCTGAAATATTCTCTCTGTCTCTCTCTTTTTTTTCTTTTTTTCTTTTTTCTTCCCCTCTCCCTCCTCCTCCCACCCCCCCCAGCTATTTCCGTGCTTGTAAAAAGATGATTGCACAAATTCAGCGCTGGGTGCCAGTTTGCTTATTTACTATAGATGTGCACATACTTATTTCCACGAAAGCAGCAAGAATGAGAAAAAGGATGTCTGGGTTTTCCACATTCAGTATCCCAGTGATATCATCTACAAAACAAAATCTCTTTGTGGCTTTCTTCCAGGGCTATATCCAAATGACAGCTCTGGTCTTCTGCAGGATTTTTGCTTTCAGCTCAGAGAGCAGATCCACCTGTGCTATCAGTTCAGGAGTGAATTCTTGTTAGGCTTAGTGCCTTGGGCACTGCAGTCTATTTTTCTAAGTGTCAAACTCTGAAAAGAAGTGCAATTCCATCTTTTGCTTAGCCTGATGACTTTTAAGTGGAGTATGATTGTTCATAGTGCGGTGACAAATTTTCTGAAACGTTCCACAATATCAGTACCAAAGCCTGGCAGCAGCAGGCTATCCAACAGCTGTAGACTTTCCAGTTCTCCACTCATAAGGCTAAGGACAGGATGAGAAACTTTACTGATTGCACCTCAGATCTCCTACCTGGTTTTTAATGACATTTACTAACTAGCAAATATATCAGTCTCCATGAATGGGCTAAAATTCTGGATTTTTTTTCCCCTCCCTACACTGTGCTATCAAAATTCCCCCACATTTTTCCCCCTTGCAGTGTTTTGCAAGGCTTATCTGTTTACCCGTCTTCCTGAGAAAGGATGCAACAAGAGCTGACGTGGGTGCTGGAGAAGATTATGTTTAGATTTATAGTGGTGGCTCCTCTTGGCAGTCATGGATTTTACTGCATTATTCAGGACTATAATGTGATATTGTGGTGCTGGAGCCATATGTCAACTTGGTATCACCTACCACACTTAATAAACTTTCTTTAGAGGAGGGCTATGCCTGGTGGAAGGTCACAGGGGAGGCTCCCCATGCCTGTGCTCCTGTTGCACATTATAACATTGAAGCTAGTAGTTCCATCAATATATCTGTCTCCAAGGGCACCCCAAAGGAGATATATCTTTCCCTCAGTCCTTGCTGTGCCCTACAAATCTCAGCCTAGGGAAGCACATTTCTAAAACAATTCCAATTCTGCCTCAAAATTCTGATGTGTCTTTAAGGACTGACACAACAAGTTAAACGCCATGATGTCTTTCTCCCAGAGATCATGGATAACTTGCACAGCAGCATTGCTCATCCAACACATTTGGCACATTTATATGTGCTCTGCCAGAACTTGACCTTAACGCCTGATGAGAACTGCTCTGAAAGATAAGATGTCTCATTTCATCGGAAAAGAGTGATAGAAAAGCTGGAGTCTCCTTACCAATTATAATTAGGGGTGTCATCACCTCTGGAAAAAAGAATATTTTTGAAGGAACCCAAGCCTTCCAGTGGCAGATATGTGCCAGGTACACAAATTGCTCACATCCTGATTCTGGCTGGCTGAAATTTGATAGCTTGAATCAGGAAGTAAAAAGAAGAAGAAAAAAAAGTTTCAGAAAGGATGGTGAGGTAGAGAAAACAAGTAAATTTCTTCCATGAAAATGAAAATATTTCCTTCATGAAATGTTAATCAGGTGCTGACGCATAAATTTGCTGAAAATAAATCAAAGTGATTTTCACTTTCTGGCTGTTACATCTATATTTATTTATTTATTTCATTTTGTTTCCTTGAGAAAAAAAAAAAAATGATAAAAATGGTTTTATATCTAGGTGATTTTGTTCCTTGCATTTCAACTTGGATATCTGTGCTTGAAAAACATTAATTAATACAATTACCACTGACAGTATTGTGAATACACAAGTGATTCAAGTTTATTCCATGCATGGGATATTGTAGAAGTGTTGCTGATCTGTTTGAAAAACCTTAACATTTTGGGGGGTGATTTCAATATAAAGAATGACATCCAAAGCAGGACTTAAAATGTCGGTGTAGAAGGAGATTATTCCTCTTAAAATACAAATTTATATTCTGTTATGTTAGAGGAAAAGTGAAAAAGAAATCAGAACACCGCATTACTGTTTGTACTGTGTTAGCATCAACAAGAGATGCTTTATGGTTTCTACAGTGTCAACATACAACAGATGCCCAGCCCTTGCCTCAGAAATCTATGGCATATTCATACCATTTCAAAAATAGAATTTAAAATATTCAGTTCACAGGAAAACAAATGTTTCCGATGTGATATTCTTGAAGTTTCCAGATATTAGAGGACTCTGTAGATTACAACAGGACCTATTAATTTAGCCTAGCAAGGAACAAGGAGCCAGTGGAGATTACAGGACATTAATGTGATGTGGAAATATGGGTCTTTGCTTCTTATTAAATCAAATGAATGTGTTTGGCACTGGCTGAGCCCTTCACAGTGAATTTGATCTCAGAAGACAGAGCCGCAGCAAGCAGACCCCCACAGCTAGAGATCTGGGTCAGGCCATGCCGTCTCCTAACTCGTCTGAGTTTCTTCAGTACTTTGACAATAAGTATATTCAAGTGTATTGGGAAGCCCAGCCATGAGCCTGAGGCTTTGCACCATCTGGACAATTTGTGGTGTAATGATCTTGATGTAATGCAGGGTTAGACCTTTGCAAGTCCCACCATCTTCCCGTCTGCCTTTTTTGGATTGAGCTGAATCCTACTGCTTTTTATCCATCTGCTTATTTCTTCCAGGCATTGGCGACAGCTGAAAGCACATCAGCAGAGACAGCAATGAACAGACAAGTGCTGTCTGCTTATTGATTGTGTGTTATTCGACTTTAGATTCAGTCTTCCTGTGTGGTCCCAGAAACACATGGAATAAGAAAAGTGGGAATACAGAGACTGTGGGGACAAAGGAGCAGCTGGCTTCTGTGACCTGTGGATGTCACAGCAATTATTCCTGCTGGGTGCTGTGGGGATGCCGTCACCATGCTAAGGTCAGCAATGACAAAGGCTGGGTGAGAGAGTTAATAAATGTATGGCACAAATGTAGAGTTGTTGTGAACCATTCAGCAGCATGTCCTTCGATGTAGCTATTAGCTAGGAGGAACTTATATACCTGTGCTAGGTGAAAGCGAAGCTTAGCTGGTGAAGTTAATGTCTGCTTAAGGGGTACCTGTGCATTTAGTCTCTGGACAAGTGTGTAGCCTTTCTCTCTCACTTGATTCTTAAGCACGACTTTTTTTTTTTTTTTTTTTTTTCTTTCCTGCCCTCACAGAGCTCATTTCTGTCTTGTGCTCCTAACCACCTGTCATCACTCTGGAACATCTGCAGAGTTTCTCAGTGAGCATCTCCAGCTGATGTGCTCTGCCTGCGCGTTCTTGGCTCCCTCCGAATGGCATCGGTGCGAGCTGCCAGATTTCACTCTCATCGCTCCTCTGCCAAGACATTTCCATCACTCTGTGGCAGTGGGGCCAAAATACAGATGAACCAATGCATATGTGGAGGGCAGAGTCCTTTCTCACTAGTGCTGCTGTTCGGATTCAGTTTGGCTATAAGCACTGCCAGTGTTAGTCATGCATGCCTGGTAAAGTTGTCTGTACCCTTTCTCTTTACCCGCATGAGGGATGATTTTTGTTGTCACCTAAAGTGATGGTGGGACCTAATCCTGGCCTGGAGCCACAGGTAGCTGCATTCAGATATGGTCTGGTACACTCCACCTCACCATCAGGTCAGGAGAAACTTTTCTGAAATAGCAAAGACAAAGGCCGCAAGTAGGCCAAGCTACATCCATGGCTCCTCCTCACCCATCTGTAACTTGGTCACAAGTCAAAGAAAAGCCTTCTAAGGTTGGTGATCCCTTCACTGTCTGACCTGATTGCCACAGCAGTACAAAACACTCAGCTGTGAATTTTCCAAGAGGGTTTCTCTCCTTTGTCAGATCAGGCAATATTTCTCCCTCTGACACACGCACTGGGAGCTCTTCAGAGCAGGAGCTGTTGCCTTGCCCGTGGCTGTTCGGTGTTGCACTCTGTCTCACCACCAACAACCACTTAGTGATGAGAATCAATCTGCCTAACTTGCATACTTAGCATAGGGCAATGTTTTAGGCACCTTTGACCTCCCTCAGGAGAATCTCCTCATTACTCTGACTTCAGGACCCTGTAAGAAATACATGGGATATCTCTGGAGACCTTCAAAGGCCACAGAAATATTTTTAATGAAAACTCAGATAGTTGCTTTAGGAGGACTTGCTCACCTGGCATCTACAAAATGAGCAAAATGAGATCAAGGTAAATCCTCGATTACATGAATAGTGTCTCACCTGCTGGTTGTATGTTTTGTTATGTTCTTCATAAAATCAAAGAACTATAGAGAAGGATCAAAAATGATGAAAGACTCTATTCAGGTTTACGAGGAAAGGAAAGAATTGAAGAGTTTAGCAGTGGATTGTAGCTTTTTTTTTTTTTTTTTTCTGCTGATGTGTGTGTTGTGTGTGGGGTGTGTTGTTTATTTTTATTTATTTATTTATTTATTTATTTATTCAGAATGAAAGGATTAAAAATTTAACAACAGTAGCCTCTCTCTAAATGATCCCTTCCCCCTCATCCCTTCCCCCTCATATGAAGGCACCAGAGCCCAGACTGGTAACTCGTCCATCACATGAATGTTACCTCCAGGCTACAGCATTCAGTGGAGTGTGAAATCACAATTAACGGAGCAAGTGTTTTGTAAGTGAGCAGAGACTGCTGCAAATTACATCCTGCTATTAGCTGATTTCAGAACAACACTGTTGAGCAGCTTCATGATTACTGGGCTGTGGCGTGTATTAAAAAAACATTAATAAAACATAATTGATTGTGAATTGTGCTTACTTGCTTTATAATTTTAATCACAAATGTCACAGAAGTTTACTGGAAACAAAAGCTGCATTCAGCTATTGTGAGGAACTGGATTGTTCTAAAAAATTTAGTGAACTTGATTCACAGCTGTTGTAGATCAGTAAACTACAGATACCTATGGGTTCTGCTGACTTAAGAGTTCTGATTTGTGTTTTTGTTCCCCAGTCAACAAAGAAAGGTGTGAGATTGCCTTGTCTCTGCCAGAAAGTAAACCACTGGGAGCTTGATGGAAAAAATATCCTCAATCTCTCAGAGCTGCCATTCACTTGACTTTGCCCTTAGAAGCAGGTAATGTCACCAAGAGGGAACAGGGTCTGGTGGTGTTTATTTTTACTGAGAAACAAGCAACAATACAGAACTGTACTTAGAAATTCACTTTATTTCTCTCTTTTGAGCTCAAATTATTTCAAATCTTAATTGTGTACCCTTACGGGAACCCAATAGCATTTAATTCTGATCCATGACCCTGTCTCTTCTCATGAGCAGACAAGTTATGCCACAGTAGGCTTATGGCTATATTTTTCAAAGTTGGATGCTCTGGTATGAATACATGGATTTTAAAAAGACCATCCACAAGCAGATTAATCTGGGACTTTGACAGAATTTGGGTCCCAGCCAGTGATGCAAACTGCCTGCTCTTCTGCACCACTTAATGCTGCTCACTCTTAGGCTGAGAATCCCCAAAGCATTTAACTTCAGGCACTGCCTGCACTTGCTGGTCAAGGGAGAGTGACACTTAGCTCCACTTATTAGCCAGATTTAGTCAGAGGGAGACTGAACTGTGTCAAAGTCCCCAAAGAAACATACTGAGGTACGTGGGCTGCACTTTGTCCTAACTGTTTTGCTATGGGTATTTAAGCTCTATGAATTTTCATAAAGTTTTCTCACTTTACAAAGAGGTGTTTTAAAGCAAAAATAAAAAGACAGGAGTTTTTATCGTAGCCACCAGAAATGCTAGTGCTAGCAGTGAAGAAAAACCTTAGAAGATGACCTGAAATGCAGTAATACAATACTTGCATTATTGATTGACTTTTGGCAGCCTGTGTCTTGCAAATAATCTGATATAAACAAGGAGTAGATTGCTGAAAAGCATTTCCTACTAGCAGAGTTAGCAGTACATTTTTTTATTCTTATTTTTTTATAAAAAATAAAAATAAACCCATGAAAGCCAATTTTTCCTGTTTCTGGAAAGTTATATCCCACAAAGGTGGCAACAAACATGCCTCATGCTGACTTCTACTGGCATGAGACCAAACATAATGCCAATACTATGCAGGCTTGTTTCCTTTTCTGACCCAGCTCTTAGGTAAAAGTGCACCCTGGACCAAACACCTCCCGACTGCACTGAGCTGCTCCTCTTTCCATCTCCTCTGTCCATCCCTCAGACCTCATGTAAGCCAGTTTGCTTGGTCCTTTCATGTGGCTCCACAGGAAAGATATACTACGTATATATATATATATTTATGTGAAGAGCCATATCTGATCCTCATGTCCCCAACACACTTGCTGCCTTCTCTTACTGTAAATGGCTATTGCTATGGCAACAACTGCTTAATTCAAAATGTATAGGGGCACTTAGCACAAATTATAAATGATGAGATACAGCAGTGTGCTACGTGGAACCACAGATTTATGGCCCACCATGGATCTAACCACCATTTGCTCCAGGACAGCCTGAGGACCTTGCCACCTGTGGTCTGGCATCTTCAGCTCAGTGCAGCACAAGAAACAGCTCTCTCTAGCCCTGGCTTTGTCTTTATTCTTCTGTGCACGGACAGTAAATGGCATTTCAGCCATCTGATCAGCTACAGAATTGAGTTTGTTGGCATATCAGGCAGGTCCTCGATACCTTTGCCAAAATACTTCATGGAATGAAAGTGTGAGGGGGAAAATCCTTGGTAATGAAGTCAGGGAAAGACACAGGCCCTATTTAGTGTTTCTCAAATGTTATTAGTGTTCTCCACCAGCATGCCTGGTGGCTGGTGAAGGGACCAGCTGTGCTGCAGGACAAAGCACACCTTGGGTGTGTGACACTTCTCCTTGTAAGGAGCCTCTCCGTGGTGCCAAATCCCAAACATGAGAATTATATGGTTGATAGAACAGAGGAGGAGCCAACATGAATAATTTTAAGAATTCCTGGTGAATTTAGGAGAGAGCTGTTAATTCAATCCTTTACTTGCTTCTTTCTAAACCTGATTAAAACTGACCTCTGTTCTTACGTACAGCCACATCTTACAAAAGGCCAGATGAAAATATCTCTACTCATTCTTTACTCTTTCAAAGAATCATGTTAATTGTTTAAAATCATTTAGAGGGAGATATTTTGGCCACTGAGGTCCTTCTACATAAAAAGTCCTTGGGAAATCTTTTCTGAACTCCAGTCAGAGAACTAGTGCACAAGAATGCCAAACTGACTAGGATCTGAAACAGGTTTGCTGGCACCATACAGACTGCTGCATGATGTGGGCCAGCTATTGAGGTTCTCTGTACCTTGTAGTCGCTGTTTACAGGACAATGAGCTTTTACTGCATTGACAGTACTTCCATGGTTTGCACAAATCAGTGTCTTCTGCTTGTTTTCTGTGGGAAGACATGAGTGCCCTGGCAGAGCGAATCTGGATCTTAATTTGTAAGTGGACTGTGAACAGTGAACCTTCCCTGTAGGCTTCTCTGGCAGTGGTTAAAGCTGGTGCCTAAGAAAGACAGCAAAAATTGAACAAGTGCATATTGCTGCTTCCCAGGAACATGCTTGCAACCTCCAACAATTTACAGCTCAGAGGCTTTCTTCACTGAGGGTAATGTCTTTGGATTTGGTGAATAGGTTTGTCTTCTGTGAACAAGTACATTTGTCCTTTGAACCCATGAAACTGTTAGCATCCACCAAATTGTCTTCAGAATTTTGAAATGAGGTTCTGGAGGTCACCAAGGAAAAACACCTCTGTTTTTTTACTGGGGAGAACCACCTCCCTGATTGATAGAGTCACTTCTCAGATGCTATGCCTCTCATTTTTATACCGGAAAGGTGATGTGGCTGGGTAAACACCATAAAAGATAAGGTAATTTCCAAATTATTCCACTGAAGAAAAAAAAAAAAAAGCTAATTTTAGGCAGCTAAAGTGAGATTCCTCAGTTTGTTTTCCTTTACTGTCAGTGGAGGAAGACAGGAACTTCCAAATGGCAGTTCATGTCCTGGCTGGGTTGAAATGCACTCTGCAGGTGCTGCCACCACTACAGAAAATGCCATGGTGGATTTTGGTCAAGGAAGAGTTAAAACTGTTTTGCATTTCTTTTTGTATAGAGGTTTATTATTTCTTGAAAGATACAGTCCATATCAGGGATGTACTCCTCTCTTGCTCCAGGAGGAGTTAGATCTGATTTATTTTGGGAGAGCCAGTGCTGAATATCCTACTTTCTGTGTGGCCTGTGTGCCTTGTAATAATAAGCTTTCCTGTTATTACACTTCTTATCACAATTTAAGATTAATACTTTTATCCTAAATTTCACTGAAGCCAGCATGAATGAATAATAAATCCATTAAAGAATTTGGGAACTGGCCAAGAGTCACTGCATGTGTTTGTTAACAAAACTGAACCAAAGGTGAGGATTTCTTTTCTTTCCTTGCACTTCCTTGCTTTGATCAGGGAGAAGTTCCACATCTGCCAAGATTTTTCCTGACCTCAGGAACATCAGCAGCACTGTCCATGCTGCAGCAGGAGCACAAAGAATGCTGTTCTCTGACAGTTGCCCCAGATTCTTCTGTCGAACACAGATTGAAAAATGTGAGCTGGAAAACCACAAGGCCAGGTGAAAAAAAAAAAAAAAAAAAAAAAGTAGGTTAGGAATCATACATGCCAGATTGTGATCCAGACTGCATTCCCCTCAAGGGCATATCTTTCTAAATCCACAGCTTCCTTCACGGGGCAGGAACATGGCAGAGGAGAGCAGATGACCTTCTTCCCTTTGTACAGATGTGTGGGGAGAAAATGGAGGGAGGGAAAGAGGGTGCCTACACCAGCCCCACAGCTGTAAGAGGAGAAGGATCCTACATCAGAGGTGATGAACTGCA
Source organism: Aythya fuligula (assembly GCF_009819795.1). Taxonomy (NCBI): domain Eukaryota; kingdom Metazoa; phylum Chordata; class Aves; order Anseriformes; family Anatidae; genus Aythya; species Aythya fuligula. Next base: position 7,979,483 of record NC_045559.1, read on the forward strand.
AAGATCTCTTTGGTGGAGCAAGGAGAGAAATCAGGAAGCAAAAGAGAGCCCTGGACGTTGCTCAGCTCCAACCTCAGCAAAAGGTTCATAGCCAAGCCATTGCTGAGCCTTGGGAAAAATGTTGGAAGTCTTATTAATGGTGCCTGGGCAGAGGAGAATTGTGGAAGGAGAGTAAGCATGGAAAAATGAAACAATTTGAAGAGGAAACTTTGAAATTTGTTTGCTTTCTAGGGCTTTGGCAAAACCCTAGATCTTTAAGCTACATGGTGGTTTGCAGGTGAGAAGAAATGTAGGTTACAGAGTTTTAAATCAGGTGATGCCATGTGCATCTAAGACCACCAGGATCAGTTTGGCAACAAACCAAACCCTCCCTTCAGGTCTCCGACCCAGCTGCCGTGAAAGGTGCTGGCATAGTTTTCTTAGGAAAGCAGAATCAGTGTGGCCAAAATCCTAAGCCTTTTCCTGCTACACACAGGAATGGAAAACCTACGTGCAGGATGAATGAACTCTGTGAAAGCAGGTAACAGTACTCAAATGGTTAATCCTATGACCTCTCTCCAATACGAAGCAAAAAAATTATGTAAGGAACAGTCCACTTTTTTTTTTTTTTTTTTTTTTTTTTTTTTTTTTTTTTTCCTCACAGGCTGCAGTTTTCAATCCATGCAAGTGGGTTGCAGAACAGACACCTTCGTCTTCAATACGAAGCTATCTTGTGCAGAGGTAACAAGTGTCAGGGACGGTCAGTTGGCCTGATTTAAAGATTTCTCACTGGTCTGAAAACCCTACCAAACTGTTATGTGTGCCTCTCCTGTTAGGCTTTCCTCTCTGAAACAAAGCTACAAGGTATGAAACCAAGGCTTACTGAAATCAGAGCCAAAGTTCCATGAATTTCACTCAAACTCAGGCTACACTGAGTCTCAGCTTGTGTATTTTCTTTCTGATGTTCTATAAGGCCAGGGCATTTTATTTTATTTCCAGGACTGATACATTGTCTGGCAGTTTCCAGCTGATGTAAGACAAGTTACAACAGTGACATAGCCCAAAGGAGTATTATGAAAAGTCTATTTTCCTGTAGCTTTCTCCTTGGAGGATTCTCAGGTGTCTGATATTGTGGCTGAGCTCACTCCAGCCTTTCTTTTTCAGTGGGATTTTAATCTTGTTCCGATTCATTTACTCACCCACCTTCCCTTCCTCAAAAGGAAACCTGTAAAAAATGAATATCTTTGAGGTCCACATTTTGACCAATTTTGTTGAAAATGGCTAACATTCAAACTTTATCAGAATTGACCATTAATGTAAATGCATAAGCTGTATTTCCTTAGATATTCTTAGATATATCTTCCTTAGGAATCTGGATGGCACCTGGGTGCCACTGACAGTGAAGAGGGCCTGTGGATTCAGCCAACAGAGTTTTCTACATCAAGTGAACTCATTAGATTCCCATTTATTCAGTGAGGTCAGTGTAGCCAAAAGAGTTGGGCGTGCAATTTGTTTAATCAAATATTGGCATCCATTTTAGGCTGAATCACACCCTCCGCTCTGTTGACTATATTGATTTAATCCACATTAAGTCAAGACAGCTAGTTCACATGCAGACATCTACAACAAAGATGTTCAGATAAGATGGATTCCCCCTTCAGCAAATTTACCTTTTTGATGTAGCAAAAGACCAGCCCCTCTGTCACATTATTTGTACACTATCAGACTCCTGTATGCCTTAATACTGAAAAGCACCCCCACTGTGATAAGAGCCATATGAAATAGGAAGAATTCACATTTTTCAAATCCATTCTCTCTATGGGTAGTGTCTTAGCTGCACTTCGAAATCATTGATTTGCTGGCTTTGAGCTGTTTTGTTTGTTGAGCCCAGAGGATAAGCCTTTTTTTTTTTTTTTTTTTTTACAGCACATTTCTCTCTTATATGGCTAATGCTAGTTTATTCTCCTTCAAAACTTACATAATGCTTTTACAGAAGAATGCATCTGTGATATGCTTTTCAGGTTGTTTTTTGAAAAATATGAATAAACCAGAAAAAAGGGGAAGATTGTCAGTATCTTTTGCAGCTTATCTGTATTCCAACTCTACTCACGGGAAAATGCAGAGTCAATTAAAACCAACCAAGTGTAATAAATATGTTTTTTGATTCTGTCAGCATGGCTAAAGATGAAAGCTAATGGCAAATCCATAATACAGTCACAGAGATCAAATGATCTATCAATCTATAAGCTTACATTCATGACAGATAAATGCTCTTATTATCTTTACAGCATGCCCAAGTTTGTCCAGCACGAACTTGGTAGTTAACTTGGTACCCTGTAGCTAGGATTCTTGTATGTACAATGTTTACTTTTTACAATAGATTTGCAGATGCTAACAGTTTCATTTCGTCAATCTGTCAGCTGCTCCCTGCACTGATCACTGCTCAGCTCCATCCTTTATCAGCTCTCAGACTTTTCCCACTCCTTGTTCCCAGTCATAATCCTCTCAGGCTCCTCTTTCAAGTCTTTCTGCTCCTCATGTCTGCAGCCTTTTTCTCTCAATCTATTCATCCACTCTAAGACACTTCGGGTGCCCTTATCATTTCAGTGGCATTTTTTTTTTGGTGTTTCTTCTTTTCTTTTCTTTTCTTTTCTTTTCTTTTCTTTTCTTTTCTTTTCTTTTCTTTTCTTTTCTTTTCTTTTCTTTTCTTTTCTTTTCTTTTCTTTCCTTTCCTTTCCTTTCCTTTCCTTTCCTTTCCTTTCCTTTCCTTTCCTTTCCTTTCCTTTCCTTTCCTTTCCTTTCCTTTCCTTTCCTTTCCTTTCCTTTCCTTTCCTTTCCTTTCCTTTCCTTTCCTTTCCTTTCCTTTCCTTTCCTTTTTTTTTTTCCTTTTTTTTCCTTTTTTTTTTTTTTTTTCCTTTTTTTTTGCTTTTTTTTTACTTTTATTTTATTATAACTGATTTCATTGATAACAGAGACAACACCCTTCTGGTTGTCAGCCCCAACATGGCTGAGGACACCAATTGCACCAAAATCCTGGCTTTGCCTCTGTGCTCTTGTCATTCTCTGAATGGATAAAGGGGTCCCAAGCAGACACTGTGAAGCAATGCAAGCTCCTTCTCTGTTGTGTGAGATTATTCTAGATGGCACTAGAAGAGCTGAGAGGCTCAAATACATTGAATGAGGACAGATTCTTTAAAGTCTTTAGCTATTGGGCTCTTAAGAGGGTTTTCCTGAGCACGTGTAAGCAGTGATTATTTTGAAGGGCTGGTAACAGACCAGCTTCGGGATATTCTCAGAGGTTTAGTAAAAGTCTTGACCAAATGCCTCTTGTCCTCACTTTCGGTGCCCTGTTTTATAGCATAAGCAACAGCATTTGCTTTTGGAATAAAAGCTTGCTACACACTTATAAAATGACAAAACAGTGCTCTTACGTAAAACCTGTCTGAAAACCTCACCCTCACCCTGTAAACCTCACCCTCAGTCCACTCTCAGCTCACCTTAAACTGAACCTCACAAAGACCACATCCAACCTTTCCATTCAACTCATGCTCTTCAGAGAATCACGTGATGGAAATGTTTGACAAATTTAGGAACAGGCACCACTGAAAGGGTCTCTTAGGTTGGGATAAAACTCATAATTTTTTCAAGCTGAATTTAAGAATTTGTTTCTGTTGCTCATTCAGCATTCATTAGAGTCAATATGAGACCTTTGACTGACTCTGGTTCACTGAGTCAGGAGCATTATAGGCTTGAAATATGCATTCTCTTGTACACACATCCTGTTTTAAGCTAGGAGCATAATCATCATGCTCACTGGAATCTGGTGAAACATTCCAATTATGTTATTGTAGTTATTTTTTTATGGATCTGGCCCATTGTTAACATTAAAATCATTTTGTTCTCTTGTTCCAGATATTCAGCATAATTCATTCATTCTGAATGAATAACAAAATTTTGTACTTTAACTGAATCTTAGAATCTTGTTTAAAACCAGTTAATATCTTAAATTAAACATGAGACATTAAACATGTAATGTGGGAAGACATAGGAATGAAATACAGATCCATAATTTTTCAAGTGGAAAAATTAAATTCTTTCCTCCTTCCCTCTCTTATTTGATGGATCTAGTGCAAAGTCTATTGAATTAGAATAGGTATAGTAAGAAAGCCTTTCTCTGAAGAGTAAGTCAGAGATTTTGAAAATGTATGTGTAGGTGTTGTAGAACTAGATCTTGTCTTCAGGAATATGGACACAACTGCTTTTACTGTCTGGGACAACAGTTTACCTGACATACATACAAGTGAAAAAATAATTTTTGACAGATGCATGTTGATGCCCCCTGCAGCAAGTGTGGGTGGGTCCTCATTGTAAACATCTTCAATAAGGAGAAAAATAGATCTGCAAAATGAGTACATGTACCATGTTTAAATGACTGTTAGAGCTCCATATCAGTACACCAACTGATTATTTCCATTTTTGGCAGAAGGTGCAAATTTTCTTCATTAATACATAAAGGTCAACAGGAGTAGTTTCCAAATTCATCCCTGCTTGTCTGTTGCATCTCAGGAGCCACAGAGAAGGAATTAAAAACTCATCAGCTGGTCAGCATGGAGGCTGGGAGCTTTGATGCTTTCAGCTGTTAAGCCTGCTGTTTCACATAACCCATTTTCAACTCCTAGATCTGTTGCTCAAATCAATGTGTTGATGTTTGGTTGCAAGCAACACTGTTTCAGACAGGGTAAGCAATTTATAAAATTTCCATCAGGCTAAGAGTAGCAATGAGCATATATAAGTATGTATGCATGTGGGCTTTCTGGCTGCTTTCAACAGTCAGGAAACAATTACAGTAGAGCATTAGCTGTGCTTCAGTGCATGTTGAGAGTTTAAAGCAATGGCATGATTTTCACTCAGGAACTGCTAGTTTCCCAGGTGGCTCAGCAAGACAACATGGAAGGAAACCTGCCACACACCTCATTTTCCTTTCATTACTTCTGTTTTAAACACCTAACATTTCCATTCAGAAATATTGTTTTAACGAGCTTTAGACAGTTCTCTCCGCTCCACTACCTGAACTAATAAGCAATAATATTTTTTATTTCTTTACTACTTAAAAATCACCTTATAGCTGAGGATAAGTACCGTCCCTTATGTTTTAACAGTGAGAAGCTGAGGAGAAAAAGCATGGCTGTGAATCAATGGCAGAGGAAGCAAAGAAAAAGGCACTTCTTTCCCAGTGCCAGGATCTAATACTCAGGAAACACTGGCATTAAAGAACAATGAAGAGACCAAGGAGCTAGGGACAGAAAGGTGTTGTTACCTTCAGTACAGCCACGTCCATCTGCAATGCAGGAGTGTAGGAAGAAGTGGTTCCTGCCAATATGGTTGGGGAAAGTAGACACTATTTTGGGTACCAAGATTCTTTTTGAGGTCTTCATTATCTCATGTTTCATTTTATTCCCAGAAACAGTGATTTATCTCCCATCGCTCTTTACAAATGTTTCACTTAATCACATCACCTTGGCCACTTCACCAATGCTTCATAAAGCTGTTTTTTCCAGAAAGATGCTGAATTCCACTGGGGTAGTGCCCATAGCAGAACCAAGAGGAGAGAGCTCTACAGTGTTAGATCAGAAGAAAAGTGCCCAGAATATCCATTTTCCTTTTGTAAGAGAGAGAACATCCTGGCATTTTCTATGAAGGTACCCTTCAGTATTTTCTGACTTTAAGGTAATCCCTACTTTAAAGACTGACTTCCACAAATCTCTTAGGAAAGTTCATGTTCACCCCATATTTTCTGCAGTCTACTCATTAAAATCCATGAGAATCTTTCTATAGGCTTTGGGCTTTGGCTCACAATGTGACATAAACATTCCTCCTCCTTTCTCTGGAAGAGGTCCAGTCTAGTAAGTAAAACAGCACTCGGAAACTTGGTTCCAGGCTCAACTCTGTCTTTGGCTCACCTCTCTGTGCCTATATAAAACAGGGATAATATTACTTTTTGACTATGTGGGTGTGTCCTAAGAGTTAATGCTTGTAATGTGCTATATACTATATATAGTATATAGGATATTATAATATTATATTACATGTATATACCAGTGAATGGTAGTCTAGGCAGTGAGTATACAACCTAGCCATCTTCCCAGGGCTCCCTCTCCTTTCTGGGCACAAGCAGGTTCCTTCACAGGATTTTCAGAGCTCCTGGATTTGGCTTCTGTTCCAAAGTGCTTTCTGGACAGTCTTTCTAATGGCTGTGAGGGAGCTTAGGGTGGCTAAGCTGAAATATGAGGGTGTCAATAACCTCTGTTGAGTTGAGTTTAAATTACCCTGGGATAGAGCCACTGGCATAGACAGACAGCATGTAGTCAGTGGTGCTTGGCAGGCTGACACTGCTTTCTATAAACAGCCTTCATCTTGCAGCTGTAAGCAGAGGGTTGCTGGAAAGTCCTCCCCAGAGCCCTGAAAAAAGCCAAACTAGAGCTCAAGGTGCAGTTCCCAATATGCAGGGGCTATCAGGGCACAGAGGAAACCCTCTCTCCAAACAACTCTATCTGTGACCCCAAATCATGATAAGCATCAACTAAAGCCTCAGCACACACCATTCTGGCAAGCACCAGTTATTATTGCTATTCACTGTTCACATATTTCACTTTTATGTAATAATTGCCTTACAACTATGTTCACATTACCTTCCCTTGCTCCAGCATTTACACGCACTCAAAGGACAGACTATAAATATGGATAATACTTCTGCAAATGTAAATGTTTTTGTTTGTTTTTTGATGTTCACTTGCTTGACTGGAGTGTTCCACTTGAGCCTCATACCCTAGCTAGTTCCAACAGATTGTGAAGTGGGATTCAAGCCTGGGTAAAGACAGTTTGCTTGCTTTACAACACCAAGACAAATGCTGGTCTGAAGAACCTTTGTGAGGTCAATCAGGTCTAAGAATTTAAAAGCTGAAAGATTTACAGTTCCATTTTGACAGCCCCCTCTGCTCTTCATGACTTTTCCCCCAGCAATAGGATTCATTTAAAGCTTTAAAATATGGGAAGCAGAAAAAGAGTCATTAATTTTACTTACACAACAGCATCCACACTTGTAAGGTTTTGACAGCTTCACTAAACCCAAAGGAATTCAGATAGCTGGAGCAAATGAATGCGTAGCGATACTCATATTGAAAGGAGGTAGTTTTAGGGCTGAACGCATATTTTCTTCCTGCAGGAAGCTGACAGTGATGAGAGTATGTGGGATGATTTACTACCGCATTCACGTGATGCTATTTAATTATTTTTTTTTCCTCCTGTTCAGCATATTCTCTTTCTGTTTCTGAAATCAATAGAACTGCAGCAAGTCAACAGATTATTTCAATATTTCTTAGGATGTTCTGCCCTTATCAACATGCTTAGTACCTATTGTTTTTGATAAGGAAAATAGAGTCCTTAAGTGTTGTGTTTGCTGCCTAGGAAGTTCAGATGATGACTGTGTCTGTGGGGATAAGAAATCCAACTGCAGAAAGATAAACTTGTATGTATGGAACAAAACACTTTTGGAAACAAATACAGTGGGATTTTTTTTTACTATTATTATTTTTATCACTGCCATGATTTTGCTTGGAAAATATAAAACTTGCAGTGAATTCATAGGAATGTGCTTACTTGTTCAGAAGGGAAGACAGATGAAGGCAGGCAAACTGCAGAATAAAACATGAATTAAGTGATAGCCACTTGCTGATCATTGTTCTGCTGTCTGTCCATTATCTGTCTGGGTGTAGGTAGTAAATGCCACATGAATTTAAATAAAACCCATTACTCACACTCACTTACAGACGGGATGATAGGAGTTGCTTGACAGATCTTACGCAGGAAACTTGGATGTAATTGTGCCCGTTGCTGTGCTGATTCTCCTCCAGCAAAATCCTCTACCTGTGCAGGAATATTTTAAGACCTCACTAAATTTGAAATGGTGACAGAGCATTAGGGGTTTTTGCTTATTTGTTTTTTCTCTCATTATTGCTTCTCTAAAATAACAGATGGTGAAATCTCTCCTGAGTAAGCCAAATGCCAGCATTTCTCTTACAGGATGTCATGCAAAGGCACTAACAGCTCAGCTCCTACTAGCTCTATAAATTGATGGGCCTGCTCCAGTGCCTTTTAGAGTTCCTGGGTGTCATTAAAGCACTTTGGATCAGCTCCTTGAGACATCTGAATGAGGCAGCCAATCTGTTTTAAATACTTCCTTATTATTCCCATAGTTTCATGTGGACATGCTGGTAAACAAGCTAATAATCTCTGCTTTAACAACACTTTATTTTTATAATACCGAGCCCCCCTTACACACAAGTGTAAGGTCAGGTCACTTTGCAGGTAGGTTTAAATTTTTTTTTTTTTTTTTGCCTTTCCTTCTTGAATGAGGAGCTTCCTATTTCTGAGATGGCCATTGCTATGGGTGAACACCTGTATGGTTACAGCTGACAGAGGGTAGATGGGTGAAAATGATCTTGATTGTATTTATATTTCCTTGGTCATCTTGCTGTGCTGTACTGAAGGAACATGGATAGTCTGATGGCTGCCAAGGGAAATTTAGAGCTATTTCATGCTCCTAGAGCAGTCCTAATTCACTCTCTTCTCTCATCATTGTTAACTTATGAGCTGATGATCAGGAAATCTCAGCTGAATTCATGGTTCTGTACCAAGTGTGACTGTAGGGACATTTCTTCATCCCTCTAAGTCCCATATTCCCCACTGGTGATGTGAGACTAGTTGGAATGCTTTCATCCCACTGATGGGCTGTGAGACTCAGCTGGGCTATATTTATAAAGGCAAAGAAAAGACCATAAACTCAGATGTTGTTCTATTCATATCTACCTTGTATTTCTTGTTAAATTTCTATCTTGCTTTCAAGCATATATATCTATTTATGATCACCTGTTTTACTAGATTGCTTTTGTGATTTATTATTCAAGAGGTCTTAGAACATACATTGATTGAACACAACCACAAAATGAATGAATCGAGGAGTATACACATATCTCAAAACTGTAAAAATTAGAAACATTTGGCACCTGGGATTTGTATGCTCATGTGAGATGCTAGCTGCTAACAGTGGCTAGTGGTTTGGGAAGAGAAGACTCTTTTTGCATTTTGATGTGTTGATTAACACTTTCTGCTAGCTTGTTCTGCTCTGATTTGAGAATTCTGAGTATGAAAGAGGATAAACACATTTGAGAAGCACCTGTAATATCAATCCTAGGTCACTAGCACCTGGTTCACAGTGCTCAACATGTCACTGCACATACACACAGCAAAAATCATGACCCTCAGAAAAGAGACCAGACTGGCTCTGTACAGGTACATGTACACTCTGTACATGCCTGCAGCTGAATATGTACCAAACTGGAGACCAATTTTGTCTTTCTTTAAAGAAAAGACTCCTCAGCCATTCCCTGATTCCACAGATAAAATACCTGAATCTAAGAGAAATACTGTGGTTTAAGCACAATGTTGATGTTTAAGTTGGAGTCCTAACCTGGCAAAACACTCACTGCACTAGGCTTTATACAAACATCCAGAGAACAAATCCTTCCCTCATCATCTGTTTTGGATAAGAGTCAATAGCTGGCGACAAACACTTAGTGACACAGTAGCAACAGGGACCGGATATCTGCAAACCTGATATGACCCTGGTTATATACAGATGTTTGTGGGTTTGGTCTTTCATTACTCTAGGCCACTTTATATTTCAGAGGGATAAGCCCTGAATTTATCCATGTTGGCACTCTCCTTGAGACACGAGACAGCAGAGGTATAGAGGAAATAATGGCATTCATATGAAATGTCTTGAAGGAGAGTAAATTTCTTTTGACTGCTGCCTGTGGAGTTTTCATATTTATTGGGAAGGAAATAATGCTCAACAATTGTCATTGCCTCCCAGAGAAGCAATGCATCTGTTTGAAGGTGAATATTGTGTCTAAGCTCACTGTCTCTCAGACAACATGGCCTATGACAGCTGAAGTCATTTGGGATGTTCCAGTTAAAGGAATCCGGGACCAAATTCCCAGGGGCTATGTGCAATTTCTGTACATAAAACTGTCTTTGAGTATAAAGGGGAATTTTCAAAAGCATTCAAAATCTCTTTTACCTTCTTTTATGGAATTAATTCTGCATTCCCTTGAACAACCAAATAGATCTTTTCTGCATCTTATCTAGTTTGGCTGCAAATATATTAGCAAATAGGATGGGCCAGGGACCACTCTCTGGCCAGGATGCCACCTGGCACAGCTGTGCTCTGCCTTTAAAGCCAAAATCTCCAGAACTGGATGGTCACATCCCAGCAGCCTGTTGTGAACGCTGCTGGGGCTGAGCCAGTCTCTAGCCCCTTTCCAGGAGTTGTCTTGGGTAAGTTTTCTTGGCAAAAAAAATCAAGGGCCAGGTAGCAATTAAATGATATGGATGATCACATTCAGGTGGATGCTCTGTCACTCTTTGCTTAAGAGCTATAGTTGCAACCTTAGAGCTCCTCTGACATGAATACAGATGATCAGAACTGTGTGCTGTCGGTCCTTCAGATGAGGACCTGTGTGCTAGCATCAATAACCATGTCTAGTCTCATAAATTAAATTTATCTGGGGACGTTCTGAGGCAATGAGATCAGTAGGCTTACAATAGTGCATCCACACACAGCTAGCCTCTTTCAGCCACTAAAACAGGGTGCCCACATTGAAAAATACTTGTGGTGAATGGTCTCCACCATTTGCCAAGTCCCAACCCAAGTCTAGGAATTATTTAGGACAGTGCATATGCCAAGAGAACTCAGTGATTGTTATCAGAACCATGTCACGAACCATTCCAATTTTTTTGTATGGGCAGCTTATATCATCTAGGTCTTTTCACTGCCACTGTTTAGATTATTAGTAACACACAAAGACAGTCCTCTGCTGGAGAAATCTTGCCTGATGTATCCTAGTACTGAATTTGCTTTGCTGATAGCTGCATCAAGATTGTTCTTGGGCATCCTCTCCTGGATGAAAACACTGCCATGCATCTCTTCCTAAGAGGTTTTCAGTGTTAATCTTCCAGGTGCTAGCAAAATATTATTAATGCTTTCCACAATCCAAAAGCTTCTTAGCTGAAAACAACAGAGGAGACTGGGTGCATGAAGCAATGGAATCAATGAATGCGAACTCTTGGGTATAGACAGAGAGGGTATTTTCTGTAGATGCAAAGGGATGCTGGTGCCATTGCACAAGATATCATTTTAAGCTTGTGCATAATCTGTGTATAAATATGAAAAAAAAAATCTCATAGGAACAGGTGCAGAAAAAGACAAGAATAATAATCAGAAGACTGGTGAACCTGGTTTAGGGGAGGAGAGTAATGTGGCTTCGCTTATTTAGATGAGTAAAAGAAAAGCTGAAGTTTTTGATAGCTCTCTCTCTACACCTCAGGGAGCTGAGTACTCAGGAGGGAGAACAGACTTTAAAGGCATTTCTGGTACAAGAATGTGTGAGTACAATCTGGGTCTGAATAAACAGAGATTAGAAATTATGAAGAAGATTCTAAACTGTAAAGGAATAAAGTTTTGGAAAAGCCTTCTAACAGCAGGAATAATAGCCCCCCAAAATAGAGAAAAGTCAAAATTGAAGAGGGAACTAAGGGCCTGATGGCTCTTGACAGAACAAACTGAACTCAGTGACCAACGAGGTTCTGCCAAGTCCTATATCTGATGATCTGAAAACCATCTAAGGAGACCATGTCCTGTTGATCTGCAGACAGAGGAGGTGGAAACCGAGTCTCAGTCTCTTCAGGGCTAAATGTGGGATGATGTCCTTGAGTAACAGCATTTTCATAGCAAAAGAGAGCAGGAGTAGCTCCTACAGAAATACACAAAGCTGTGGATGAATGGACTGGAAGAGTTATTTGTCCTAATCTGTGTTTGCAGTATCTTCCATCCTGGGTATGCTACAAACATGAAAAAAATAGGAAGATATCTAGATACTAACTTTAAAATCAGCATATATTAAATTTAAGAGCTTTTATATCCAAATGGCTGCTCCATGCCCTAAATTCTCTGAGCTGTGCTTAATTCTTTTAGCGCATGTAAAAACCACCCACCCACTACTTCAGAGCCATTTTTCTTTATCTAAATGAAATTTCTTTAGTTCCATTCATCTTTACATCTCATTCAACAGGTCGCTCTGCAGCAGTGAAGGGAAGCATGTTTCAATGTGCTAATCCAGCTCAGAGATGGATTAATTGACTCACAGGCCCCTCTGATCACTAGCCAGATGTCTCTCCCCAGCTGGCAAGCCTTACTAATTTTCTTGTTGTTGTTGTAATTCTGGGTTTCCAGCCAGTGGGGGCCCTTCTCCACTCAATCAAGGGCAACATGCCCTCTGCCGACATTTTGTATTCTTTGGCCTGCTTTCCCCTGGGCAAAGGCATTCAGCTATAAACCTCCTCTCCTGGCTCTTTTTCATCTGGATGGTGGCCCCTGGGCCACCATGGGATGGTGCTGTGCATGCTCAAGGTGGGTGGTGGAGGGTTGTGGTGCCTGGACCACGATTTTCAAGAAATTTCAGGTCTGCACATTGAATTTTGTGGAGAAAAAAAAAAAAAAAAAAAAAAAAAGAAAAGAAAAAGACTCACAGGAGGTAGAAGCATTTTCTTCACCAGGCAGTGTGTTATGAAATGACACTCAAACACTCAAGAGTGCTTAGGAGTACTGAGAAAGACTCGATCTGTTAGGAAAGTAAATTGTGAAGCAATATAACATAAGGGATGGTTCAAAGATAGGATGTGTGAGGACTCCACGCTCCACTGCTGATTCTGTCACTGGTCCTGATGACTTGAGCAAAGCACTTCAATTGTCTGGCACTTCTACTTCCTCACGTCTAACAGAGATTTAATGATAACATTCTTTTAAAGATATCTGCTAATGAGCAAGACACTTCTTGAATTAAGTACCACTTGTGCCACTGAACATAGAGCCACATAAGATCAGTGTGATGGCTTCTGCAGTGACTTGCAGTGATTTGGCTAAAACCCTGTTGATGCCGACTGTAAGGTGTCAGTTTTGGCCACACTGTAAAACATTGCTTGTTGTTTCCCAGTGTTTTGGAACATTACTGTGATTACATTGAGTAGAAATTTAATCTAGAAGGATTCATCTGGATGGTGCAACCTTTATTTACCTCTACAGTGACTTTCTCACAGATGGCATGGAGGGTAAGTGGCCACTGAGGGAGCACAGCTTAGAGTACTGGTAGCCATGGGAATACATGGAGAGTTGTGTTGTTTAACGTTGTGACCCTGGAGTCCTCCTATATATGTTATTGAATCAACCTTATGATTTCTGAATTATAAAGGTGTCACCCTATATTTTATTTTATTTTATTTTATTTTATTTTGTTTTGTTTTGTTTTGTTTTGTTTTATTTTATTTTGTTTCATTTTATTGTTTTCTCACTAATGGGGATAGTTTATCCAAACTATAAAAAGGATGTTAAGGTCCTTGAAAACATTCAGAGGAGGGCAACAAAGCTGGTAAAGAGCAGGAAGGCACATGCTGTGAGAAGAGGCTGAGGGCTCTTGGGTTTCTGGTCTGGAGAAGAAAAGACCAAGAGGTGATCTCTCTGCTTTCTGCAACTTCCTGAGGAGGGGAAGCAGAGAGGGGGGTGCTGGCCAATTTCCCTGGTAACTGATGACAGAACACACAGGAACAGCACAAAGCTGTGCCAGGGAGGTCCTAAACATTAGGAAAAAATTCTTTAATGTGAGGGTGGTCAAACTTTGGAACAGGTTTGCTAGTGAGGTGTTTATTGCCTCATCCCTGTCACGTTCAAAAGGCACTTGGACAATGCCCTCAGTGATACGCTTTAATTTCTGGTTAGTCCTGAAGAGATCAGGCAGATGGACTAGATAATATTTGTAGGTCCCTTCCAAATGAACTATTCTATTCTATATATGAAACCGGAAAATAAATAATAATAATAAAATGAATAATAATAATAAAAATAAACTGAATAATAGGAACCTTTCCTTTCCATTCCTTTCCTCCACAACCTATAATGATCTGACATAAAAAGTTCCCCAGAATACAAAAAGACAAAAACACTTCTTGACTGCACTTTTTTTTTCCCATTAGAAAAGAAGCTGCAAAATATTCTTTCATGACAAGATCAAGAAGAACGCAGCTTGAAGAGAGAGAAGTAAGAAGTTCATCTAAGGTGTGAAAGCAGAGTTCAGCTGTGTTTGTTATGGGCCAGATTCTTCCTACTCCATGTAAAACTGGGGAGGAGGTCATTTGTTTAGCATTGGAGCAATTGCTTACAGTTTGCAGGGATGTAAATAAGAAGTGTCTCATTCTTGTAATTTAATGTCTTTGGTCTGTTTTAGCTTAGTTATGTGCCTGGTATAAATCTCACCGCTAATTTCTTTTCACATTAAGCATAGCCCCGAGGAACTTGTTTTACAGGGAACTTAAGGCTTCGACCTTTGATCACCGCAACCTGACTTCTCACAACCCTGAAAACAAGTGTCTGAAAAAATGAAATGTGAACCACGTGCACCATCAATATCAATTACTGCGTTGTTATGTGGTAAATTTCCCCCACAGGGGGTGAGCAATTCACTTGACGCGCTTGGCAAAGGGCTTGATTCTCCTCCCTGCCGGCAGCGAGGCGGTGCTGGCATCTCTCTGTATATTTCAGTGGAGTAAGGGAGTGCAGCGTCAGACCCAAAGCCTCTGTGAGCACAGGGAAAAGCAGTCTCTGTCAGGAGAAGCTCTCTGCAGCCTGAACAGCAAGCTGCAATCTTTGAAGGGAAGACTTCAAAGAGAGCAGGAGAAAAGAAACAATGTCTAATCTTCATACAAATGTGCTCTGGGGGCTCTGAAACTCAGACGCTTATGAAGTTTAAGAATTAATTATCATTTGCCAGAAGCGAGCTTTATGCACAGGTAACCGGGACAGCAATCTGAGACCTTCGGGTGCAAAATTTATGGAATTATATCAAACCGATTAAAGCTTGATAAATCACCAGATTTCCATTTGGTGTACTTCTCAGAAATATGTTGGTACGAGAATTGTGACTTGCAGGTTCTCATTAAAACAAGCAGCGTAGTGGGCTGGATTTTTGATTCCCATAGAGCAGCACAACTCAGTTGACTTCTATTTACTGCAGCAAAAGAGAAGACTCTAAAACATTTGTCAGCTCCACAGCTGTATAAATAGTGAGGAGCACTGTGAATGACTAAAAGCAAAGCAGGGCTATTCTGATTCCTCTTTGCAGAAAGGTGTGTGTAAAACGTTCCTCAGACCAGCTGAGGTGTCCGGGATATCTCCACACCTCACAGGCTTTATTGCATTTGTGCTTTACAACACCCTTTTGACTGAGCATTCCTGTTACATCCATTTTACACCTGAAGTTTGAAGCGTAAAGAGGTGGTATGACCCTTGGTTGCAAGGCAAGCTAGTGGTGAAATAAGGAATTAAACATTTAAGTATCTGGAGGACTCGGTTATGTGATGGAGTTATTGTGCTCAAGAAAGGGAACAATTTACTGTGAATACCTGGCAAGAAACCTTAGCAGGTCATGGTGACGTGTGTAGCTGAAATCCTCTGTTTACCTCAAGCTGAAGATGTGAACTCAGCTGGCTCATGTGGCTCAGCTGCTGCACAGAAACACATTAAACCCCAATAACTTGTTTGCGCATCCCAGCCCTCTCTTCTGTAAAGCACTATCTGCCTCTCGCCTTTAAAACTTCAATGAAAACAGTTGCTGCAGAAGCTTGTGACAGCTGCACACTAAAAGAAGCCAGTTCCCTGATATAAGCAAGGGTTTTCAGATGTGAACAGCTATATCTGATTTACAATGAAAAAAATTCTCTTCTCTTATAAAGCCAGTGAGCCAAGTTACCTGTACAGCAGAGAAAAGGGATGAAAGGCAAAGATCAGGTCAAATACAACCACTTTGAGAGAATGAGTCTCCCAGGCAGGATTGCAATTGCTTCATTTTGTGGTTATAGCAGCATGACTTTCGAGGTTAGGTGGAATTTGTCTTGGTATTTGCCCACCAGCAATCAGAAGGCATCAGTGACTGTTGTCTCCCAATACATACAAATGCTTTGCACCCAGATAATTCACAGGTGCATTCGCTGTGTACCGCCAGAGTTGCTGCTGCTTGGGAGTTACTGGCCACCACTGAGGCTCAAAATAACACAGGGGCACTACATTACTCCATATTAGCATCCCGAAGGATGCAAAAGGACAGAGCTTGACCCTGGTGTTGCATTACAGCAGGGCCATGTGTGTTTGTTTTCCAGAGAATTTTTCTTCTGCAAACATTCAGAAAACTCCCAGGCAGGCTCCTCTTACTGGCTGTTGCAGCTCCCAGGACAACAAAACCAAAGGTAACGGGTGCTGCCTCTCCCCACCAAAATGGGAAATGTTGACATTTCAAGTATTTGTCTAACTGTGGATAGTTGACACAGCTTGTGAGAAATTACCCTGGGAGGAAAGGAGCCCTCCCAGACTCCTCTGCTTCCTTCGTGCTCCTCTCAGCTCCTGCTGGGTGCTTCAAGTGACCCCACCAGGAATGTCTCTGCCCCAGAGTAGGTTCTCCACCCTTCCTCTGGGTTAATGTTATCCTGCACACCTTCCAGAGCAGGGGACCAAGGGACATGCAGTGATGGGTCCCATGGGGACTCTAAATATAGCTGCAGCTCTCCTGGCATCCATGGGGCCCAGGTGGGATAAAACAGGCAGATGCTGGTACCCAAAGAGGAAATCTGGCTCCTAGTTATTTTTTTTCCCACTGAGAGATTTTTTGCTGTGTTTATTGTAAGATTTCGGTGTCACTTATCGCATGTCTGCTATAATGCATTGCCTGAGGCATAATTAAATTCAAAGGGCATGTCTGTGTTGAAAAGGAGGGTTGCAATTTGTTGGTGCTCAGATTTTTCATTAAAAACCAAACAGCTTTTTTGACTGGCAGGGACAATGGTTATAGAACAAAAATGATATTAAAAAAGAGAAGGGAAATTCTCTGCCTGCCTGCCTTCCTTCCTTCCTTCTTTCCTTCCTTCCGTTTTTCTTCCTTCCTCTTTTTTTTTTTTCTTCTTATTTTTTTTTAACAGCTGCCTACCTGACATTCCCACACTGACTTGGAATAAAGCCCAGCATTTAAAAATAGCAGGATTGTAACAGAAAGATAAGGCAAAGAGAAGAGCCTTGATGTAGAGAAAGGTGTGGCAGGTGTTAGGTAGGGTTTATATATATATCTGTGTCTCTATGCATACAAAATCTACTTCTTTACAGAGGGGAAATATATGTGAATGTATTTGCATCATCATCACATGAAAAATTTGCCTTTTCTGCTGAAGTTTCCCTGAAAGCTCAGTTAATTAGTTTTCATAACACCCATGGAGGCAGACATTAGTATCATCCTTATCTGCAGATGAGGAGATAGCAAACAGCACAGAGGGAAGGGACCACAGAGAGATTAAGGGATTTCTACTACAGCAAATTCAGCGTAGAGCTGGGAATTCATTCCAGCAGGCATAACCCTAACCCCATTAAAAGCAATGGGAGTCTTGCTTAAGAGATGCCCCTATTTGGCAATTTTGCCTGCTTTGTTCAAACCAATCTGTTCTGTTCACAGTTATGTGTGTCCTGACGGTGCTTTCTGATGAAAACTGTACCTCTGACTGTCCAAAGCTCCTGAAGAAACCCCAGCTGTGTTCCTCAGTCCCAGGACTTCAAAGCAGGGACTGAAGCTTTCTTTGAGGGACTCTGTACCATACATTTACATAGCCTGAAAAATAGTCTGGAGTTATAAGTGAAGTAATTTAAAATCTCTCTAAATGGAGTACTATATTCTCCCAGGCCAGCAGGGTCACAGGAAGTGAAATTTTACATCTCAAATTGCTATATTTTACAGAACAGTTCTATCAAAAAAAATGGCTGGGGGGCCTGAGCTTAACAGATGAGCTAGGTATAGAATAGGTTGGGCAAAGCCAGCTCATTAAAGAAAAAAGAAAAAAGAAAGAAAGAAAAAAAGAAAAAAAAACTCTTCATTTTATAATGGCATTCTTGTCTTGTTTATATTCTCATTCCAGGGCAACATTTCCATGTTATTAGGGTGTTTTCAGCTCTTATTTTTAAGCTTACTTCATTAATGTTGGTAGAACACTTTGAAGTCAAAAATCTAAGTGCTCAGTGGTATCACTGACACACTTTCCAGGCAATGCTTTTGCCTTCCCAGAGGTCATGTGAAGCAAACGTGTCACACCTGCAAATGTGCACAAATTGCTGCAGGCAGCAGAGGGCCAGATTTCCCTTGAAACTCTTGTAGCAGCTGTATGCAGGCTGCCAATGCCTAGAAGAGGATTCCTCTTGTTGGCAGAGAGCTGGCCTGCTAAGCAGGGCTCTACCACCTAGACACTGAGTCCCAGGCCCTGCTATGATGAGCCTGGCAGTGAAACAGCTGTAGAACACAGCTTTGTCTGGTATTTCTTGTCTGCAGAATAGAAGTCTCTAAAAGTCACCCAATGGCTTGCTGTTTGGTTCCAAGTCTCCAAAGTTTCGTATTTCCCAATGAGTGTCGTGGTCTGAGAGGTGCTCTGAGGAGCACAACACACTGGCCTATGTGGGGTGGGCAGCTGGTGGAGCTGCTGGAGTGGCTTTGAACATGGGAACTGCTTCATGGGGTTGTCCCCTGCTGCTCTGCAGTGTTACTGAGCATCAGGCTTTGCTGCTTACTTGCCTCCAGCCTGCAGGATCGCAGGGCAGGTCACCGAGGCCTTATCCATGAAGGATGGTGTCTACAGGCTGAAGGCCTGTTTGAGAAGTCTGTGACAACCAGGCTAATTTTGAAAAGCCGTTACTTCATCTGTGTCCCTGCCACTTGTATCCCTTCCCCATCATCCCCAGGGCTTGTGAACACAGGAAGAAACCTGGCTATTGACCTTGGGGCACAATTTGTACATGCACGTGTCTGCCTGAGTGGAAAGTAGAAAGCTGTCATTTTGCTGTATGGTGGCCTTCCTGCTAAACCACAGTAACACAGCTGCCCTGTTCTCCCCCAGATGTGATTTATTACCTTGTAATATTTTAAAAGATAAAGCTGGTTGAGCTCAATCAGTGTTTAGATGGAGAAGTCTCCAAGGAAAACACAGGAGTTAGAGGAAATGTTCCCTGAGTCACAGCTGGGGCAATAATCCAGAGTGGTGTTAAAGATGTTGCTTTTGGACTGATTGTAAAATCAATGTATTGGCCACTGGTGGTCTATGGGGAGGGAATGTAATACCTAACGTGACTGGATGATAGCTGGCAGGTATTTCTTTGCTACAAGGGTCAGCCCTACAGCAATTCTAAATTGGATGAATGGGAGATGATGAATCTGGCTGATTGCTTTCTCCACTGTCTTGTTATAGGGACTTGGAGGCTTGGTTGTTTTTCTTTGTCCTCTCCCTTTGTATTTTACATAATTCCTTAAACTGTACAAAAACATACAAAATACAAGGACGGGGAAACATTTAGTGGAATGAATTTGTTTTTAAAAAAAGCTCCCAGCTTCTGGAAATTCATAGTTTAAGGATTACCATAAGGCTGTTTCTGCTTAACACTGTGGATTATGTGGACTTGATTTTTCCCTCATCATTCACACAGAGGTATCTGAAAACTCAAGCTGTTTAGCACTGTTTGCAAGGTTGGATTTATTATTTACCAGGTTTTTACACAAGGCAAGTGCTCTGTGTCTGACCCTCAAAAGATAGCCAGCCACATCTGTTCCCAGTAGCTGTGTAGATGACGTGGTAAAGATCCTGGATTCTGCTTGCTGGAGCCCTGTGACATTGTATTTTTCCCCAGTGAAGTGCACGTGCTGATTATTTGTTGTGTAGTTTGTTTGAAACAGTTCCAGGCAAGGAACATAGATGTTTCCCTTATGCTATGCAAGATACACACATGTATCCCTTTTCTAATTCCAGAAAAATACACTGAAAGAACACTGATGTGAATTTAAAGAGATAAGAAAATAAACAACTTCATCCATGCACCAATCTTGTCCCATGGTTTCTAAACAAATAGCTTTCCTTTATCCATCCTTGATTTGTAATTTGTAGCACATTTTCTGATGGAATGGAGTTCAGATTCAAATGCTCTGTTTCATCTTTTTTTTTTTTTTTTTTAATTAATTAATTAATTAATTAATTTTGTAATGAAGTTTGAAGTAGGAAGGTTGATACATAATCCCATAGTAAGATCAGCAAAGCATCTGGAGCATTTCTACCAACTTTGTTATTTGAGGTGGCCATTTCAAGAACGAACCGATCGCATACCTTTGAGGACAGCAGGATGTTTAGGAACCACTGCTGCAAATGCTCTGTGACTGTAGTAATTAACTGTGCCTCTCAGCTGGGAAAGAACGGCCAAGATAAGCACATTACAAACCATTGTTGAGAATACAAGTGCTTTGAAGAGAGAACTGAAAGGAATTTTGCTTTAGAATACGAGAAAGTATGTAATGTGAGATTTCTTGAAGGGGAAGATTATGATTTACTTGGGCATCTCTAATACAGGCTTAGAAGCAGTATGTGGAAATATTTCACAAATTATTTAGGAACACAGACATTTGCAGGCAGGACTGCAGCCAAGTGCAATATTGACCAGCAATTTGTCTCAGAGAGGCCAACACGAGATACTACAGAGGATGTTACAAGAGAAGTTGTGGAGGCTGTTATGTTTTCACAAGTGGGGGAAACATCTTCCTAATTTTTTTGGTTATTGTTGTTGCTGCTATTATGTGTAGATTTAATTTCTATCATTAGGACAAAAAAAAAAAAAAAAAAAAAGAATGAAGAAGTACCTAGTTCAGGCTCTAGATATCCTTGTCTAAAGCACAAAATGCTTCTTCCTAATCATACACTGAATGACCAGAACCAAGCCAAAAAAAATCTGAATTCCACCCATGTTGTTAGTTATTCCAGTCCAAAATAGACTCCCACAGTCTGCTTCAGCTCACTGATGTAAAAATGACCACCTTTTTTCTGGCCACATAGCAGTCAAGCCACACGGGAGTCTGCCTGGTGGTTTTAAATGAGGTGCAGGCCTTTCTCTGTCTGTCATACCAGCACATCAACACCAAAGCCCCCAGCAAATTGTTTCTCCCTTCCGTGCTGCTGTGCTGCCTCTACAGAGCAGAGACACTGACACTTGCCTGCTTTGAAAAGCAATCTGATTGATAGCCGTGGCTAAAAAAATCAACCGTAGAACATAGCAGAAGAGATTGTTTTGTAGGATTATCAGCTACACCACTGAAATTGCATGAAACCACCCACAAATCTCTTCCTTAGACAGAGTAGAACACAGTCACCTCTATGCAAAACTTCTCCTTATGTTCCTCCTGCAGAATTAAACAGCCTTTTTGTTATTATTGTTACACAAAAAAGATCCCCATCCTCCCCCCAAAAAAAGAAAATAAAAGAAAAACTAAAAACCCCATAGTCACCTAAAATTTACTGTGGTTGAATCCCTGCTGAGCTGCAGTGGAGGCAGGGCATTTTCACTGGAAATTACTATGGCTGGCATGTCTGCCTTGGTTTTGAGGATAGTGTTTTCATGTGCTTTTCCTTTCTTCACCAGCTTTCTTCTCTTTTGTCTGCCTGCCTCTTTCCCATTTCTTTCACAGTCGCTATTTTTGCTCTCAGCAAAGAGCTCAGTCGTGCTCTCACCCTTTCATGGGCTCTGTGTACACTTGAGGTCAGGCTAGCAAACCTGGAGCCAAACTTTGGATCCTTCCCTTGCCCTTTTTATACCCTTCTTCCCCACCACAGTCTTCCATCTTCCCCTTCCCAGGCATTCCCCACTGCATCTTGCCATGCTCCCAGAGCAGTACCCAGCAGCTAGCACATGTGGCTGGAGGCAGCTTGGGTGCTCTTGGTTGCTCCGATGCAGAGCTCCTCATGGACACTGTATCAGTCATTCTTCTCCCCTCTGAAGTATTTCATCCTTTCCAGCCCCATGATTTTCAGGGAAAGGGACAGTCTGTCACTCTGTGTCATTACCCACTGTAGCACAACACGGGTCCCCTGTGGCTCAAGGCACCATATGCTTCTTTAATATACACAGTCATTCTGATGTGCCCTCATATTTCTCTGAATTTGCTTTGTTCTTCTGTCCCTCTTCTTCCTCTACCTATTCTTCTTTTAATGCTGTCTTCCACTGTGGTCCTTCTTCCCTTTCCCCACGCTCTCCGTGCCCTCCTCCAGGGCCATGCTGCCAAGCCTTTGGCAGCTGTCCTGGGGCAGGGATGGGGCTGGGGGCCAGCAAAGGGCTGCCAGGAGGGTTTCAGGCCACTTTGGCCCCTCTCCCTTTGGAGAGAGTAGGGTTTTCTATGCCTGATCCTAAGTGGGAAGGGAGATAAACAGAAAGAAGAGGCAGAGCTTTCTAAGGAGCTTGACAGAGGTGACTTGTTTTGTAGAAAAGGCTGCATGAACAACAGGGAACAAACCTTGCTGGAAGGAGTATTTAACATCTGGCTTGCACAGTCTCATTCCTTGGAGGTCTACAGTTATTTTATCGTATTTTTTTCTGGCTTGCATTTTCATATTTTCCCTAATATGTGTATTTATTTGTTTATACTTTTCTGCATTTCTGTTCAACCCTTATTCCTACCATTCCCATCAGCATGGTCTATAGGCTGCTTCAGTTCAACCAGTGTTCCTAAAATCCCTTGATTGGGGTGCTCCAATGAGGCAACAATTAATTCCCGTATCTGTAATTTGTTTATCTTCTTCTATAGAGTCTTAGAACAAGCCTGAGGAGAGAGATATAAATGATGAATGCAGGTTAATAACACGGGAGTCTGAGGAAAATTGCATTACGATGGTACAACAATAATGGGTATAAAAACAACTGAAGCATGTGGTGAAGCCCCTGCTATATCATAATATTTTCACTGGTAATATACATCGTAGTTTATGCTAAAAATCTGCAACTTAGAAGTGCTAAAAGATCTCCAAACTGCTACTGAGAAGAAAGACGGTTAGGAAAATTATTCCCAGTTGTTACAACAGGTGAAAAATATAAGCAAAATGGGTGAATATAATTCCATTTAATTTTAATCATGCAAAGAACTGTAACCTGTATGCCACCTGGGCTCCTTCTCTCATCAGTGCAGAGAAACAGGGACCTTAGGGGAAAGAGTTTTACCTCTCCCAGCAAAAGTATTTAAAATTAGGATAGCTGAAGACCCTGCCTCTCCCCTAACTGGAGAAGTCTAATTTCATGTAGGTAAGATATCTAACCCTACCAACAGCTACACTTTGGAGCTTCCTCCTTCTTTGAGACATTTTTTAAAAATTGGCCTAAGATCACCATGGCATGACTAGGATTATTACAGTTATTTGTGGCTTCTGGTATTGTGAAATGCAGATGAGACCATTTTTATTTGTTTAATGGAGGCAGATGATAGATTTTGCTAGATGCACTATAAAGTTTCTGACAGATGTGAGATGTTGGAAACAGGTTGACACAGTTATATCAGCTGCTCAAAATGCTCAGGATGCTCAAATACCTATAGATCATATTTGTAAACGTTGTGTGTACCTGCATGAGCCTAAGGGGAAGTTACCTGTGTGAGCTAATATCACATAGGGGTTTGAGAATAGCTGACACAAATCTTCCAGCAGGCAAACAAACGGGAGAAGCCTTGCCATTTCATGATCAGTTTATCATTCTGCTTTAATACGTCAAAAAGAACTGAAAAGAAGTGAAGTGGGAAGTGGTCATGTCAATATAAAAAGGGAGGTCTGCTTCATTTTGTCCATCAAGCCAACAGAATAAGAGCTGAACATCATCTTTGGAGCATAAACTAGACAAGTGCATAGGGCATCGCATCCAGCAGTCACAAACCAGAATACCTTCTGTGTCTAGTGTTGTGGAGATGTAGGGTTTTTTTTATCATCATTGGATATGTTTCTACTGAAATACTTTAGCACATATAGTGTTAATGTTGTATTTGGGAAAGACAGCATAAAGATGAATTGGGTAAATTCTTGGGTGAGAGGTGCTTTCCTAGGAAATCGAAAATGCAAAATCTCCCTTTAATGAGCTTGCATGATATAAATGAAGGCACTGTAAAAACACCTAATTGAAGAAAAATTCTTAATCCAAATCACTGTCTGCTCTTCTAAAGCCTTAGTTGGAAATCTGAAACTTTGCTTGGAACACTGTTTTTCTTTCTTGCTAATTCTCAACAACAGTAAGATTACAATTTTCAGCCAGCAGTCTGAATCCACCTAGGTATGAGACCTGATTTCCTAACATTCATGCTTTTCTACTTTTATGAAAAAAGCAACCCTAAAGCCAACAGATTTACAGCAAACTCTGCATCCACAGTGGTCAATAGGAATGGTTTAGTGAAGAGAAAAAAGTGACAATGACTGGTATAAATGTAACATTTCTTAGCACAAGAGAAAAAGGATCAAGATTCCCATGGCCTTTTTTTTGACTTAGATGGAAAAACCCTGGTTGATGGAGGACCACCTACACTTATGTCAAGAAAGACTGAAAGGCAAAGAAGCTCGATGACAACAGGCTGACACTGTCATTGCCCAAAGAAAGTAGCACAGAAAGTGCTGAACTGAAGTCAGACTTGCTAAATTGATCACTGGGAATTGGAGATTTAGACTGTGGCCTAAATCTCTAACCTGGTGCATGAGTCACGGCTCTTTGCTCTGAGAAGTGGGAGACCTGAAATCCTATCATTAGCCCTGATGACAGGGAAAAGAAGCTTGGGGCTGGTGAGGGACAGGTAAAGAGGGGAAAGTGCTGATTGTCTTTTTCATTTATTGCAACAATAAATATAGCAGAAGCCTTTGCAAATTGCTAGCCGTCTGTTTTTAGATTACCACAGCACCTATTTTACCATAATGTAAATTTTGGGGCATTTTATTATACAGCAGGATGGCTGGCCCATTGAAGGAATTTTGTTAGATTTGCTACAGCAATGTCAGATATGACATTGCCAGCCAAGTATTAAAAATATGAGCACATTAAAGGTATTGAGAATTCTGATTGATCCAGTGCTCTATGCAGATAAGCCTGCAAAGTGCATTTTCTTTTACCTGACTTGGGTTTGCTCAGTGGAATAGCAGTCTGTGAGCTAAAAATAGCCTGTCAACAGCAAACAACAGCCAGCTTTCTGCAAAGCATTGTCTGTACTCCGCACTCACTCTGCAGATTGAACTGCTGTTCGTTTTTGTGGCAGGTCTGTGCAAGGAATTTTTGTAAAATATCCAATGGAGAGTTAACAGGTGGATAGGAGATCAAAGGTTGTCTGCTCTGCTTAATATCCGTGGCATTTCTCAACTCACACAACTGATCCAAACCAAGCCAAATCATCTAGGAAAAAAAAAAAAAAAAAAAAGGAAAAAGAAAAACAGCGATCATTCAGATAAAACCTATGATCTGTGGGAACAATTAGGCAAAATCCGTATCTTTGAGTGAATCATGGATGGGAGCATTGAAACCACAGAGCTCAGATGTATGGTACATATAAAACTTTACAAAATGACAGTCTTTGACATCATCTTAATAATGTTTAGCTGCTTGTTCATCTGTATATTGTGAAAAATATGACCTTAATTCTTTCAATTCATTACACTTGACTCTTTAAAAAATATTGGTAAAATCCCTAGTGTTCTCCAGACTTGATTTGGTTGAATATGACATATTAGTCAAAGACAAGTGTCCAGTATCATAGAAAGTCTAGCCTAATATCCACACATTATTTTAAACACAACTTGATCATTAGAAATGAATAATTTTTAGACACAAGTTCTGTACTTGTAGTCATCCATTGACAGTCAGGATTTGTTTTGAAACTATGTTAACTTTAGACTAGAGCAGTTTAGGAACTGTTTGGACCTAGTAATATATGAGTCATGACGAGAGCTGTTTCATTGTTCTGTAAGTATTTTTGATGGATTTAAGCAGTAAATATGCAGCCTGATGAGACATTAACATTTCACCTATGGAACCAGCTTCTTTGGTCTATATAGATACATCTATGACCACAAGACAGTTAGCATTGGTGGATTTGAGAATTCAAAGGATACAAAAGCATAAGTTGGTCTGCTTTCCTGCTGTTTGTAGTGCTGTAACTTAAAAGTGATTCAGTGAAAATCAGCAGAGATCCCTCAAGTTTATGCTGGAGAGACATTTTCAGTTGTAAAGATACTAACAAAAATGAACGCTCTGAAACACAGCAGGAATCTGCTAATACTAAATTCCGATTTTTGTAATGCAGTTGCAGAGAAGGAAAATTAAATCATCAAACTGACCAGTGCAACAGTATCATCCCTGAAAGTTGGTACCGGGGACCAGTACTACCAAGGCAGGGCTATGTGCAGTCCCAGTGCAGGTCCAGTGGTGCCTGTACTGTAAATTGTTGTCTGCCCTCTTAATATAGATGTTGATTGAAAGGTGTGTGTGTGTACATGTATTACAGTCTCTTGATACGAGCACAGAACATAGGTTAAAGTAGTTAAAAGGGGGAAAAGTCCACCACAAACTTGAACCCTAAAATACAGCTACAACCCAGTCCACAAGGACTGAAAGACTGTACATCCTCTTGATGTTCAGCAGGGAATTCACTTGCAATTGTTGCTAATACCTGGTTATGTCACCCAAGTCAGAAGGGCCATCTTGAAATAATCAGTGGTAGAACTTGAATATGTGAAAAAACAAACCGTATTAACCCAAACCCAAGGAAGTGACTCTATTTTTGACTGCGGTGAAGACGCATTTAGCAGATGATATATGTTATAATGCCCCAGTCCTGATCCTGCTGATAACTTTGTCTTTGTGGGTTTAAAGTCAGCTGGCTTAGTTAGAGGAGAAAATCAAGTGGGCGGTGAAATCTCTGCAAGATTATGGTACATGGGAATCTCCAAGAAGCCTTGACAGTCTCCAGAAAGACTTCTGCTATCTCTAGATGAGCCAACCTTAGAATGAGAGACACTGAGAAATGCAGCAGAGGAGGAATAAAAGGAATAAAAAGGAGGAATAAAAGGTAGCTTTGAGAAGAAAAAAGGGGCACACAAGGGAAATCATAAGAATCTAGTCCTGGGGTCTGTAAGACCCAGATTCATGCTGTTTTATGCAGAAGGGGCAAAGTATAGCCTTTTAACAGTGAGCTTCAAATGTATGACAGTTTTTAACAGAGAAGACAGCAAAGGCTAAAGAAAGAAAAGAAAGAACTCAACCCACCAGTTGCTGAATTTAAACTAAACTAAACTCTGGTGAACCCTGTCAGGGCATCTGTGTTCAAAAACGAAAACAAGAGTCCTGAGGTCTCAGGATCTCCTGACTCAAGGAGAAAGAACAGGTATTTATGATCCTGCAAACGCCTCTACGTGAAAACCTGGAGTCTCACAGAAGTCATTTACTGACAACATCACTTGGAAGGAAGTGTATTTGCTTTAATTTGTGCAGTGCAACCTCCTCCACACTCAAATCACAGAAGCTCTGAGCCTAATTCAGCTTTATGAACAGGAAGCAATATTTTAGTTTAAGAATGTTAAGTTTTTGGCTTAGTAAATCACTAGTTCAGTCCTTATTATAACTAAGATGAAAGTTATCACATACGCGTGGTATGTAAACTGAGAAGAGAATTCATATTTGCATACTTTAATATTGGACCAGAGTGTTGACAGCATGAGATTGTTGGAAGAATAATTTAGTATTTTCAGAAATTTTTGAAATGATAATCTTTCAAATTAACAAGATCAAGATGAATAGTGTGCCTAGGCTTGAATACTTGCCAGTTTTTTTTATTTTATTTTATTTTATTTTATTTTATTTTATTTTATTTTATTTTATTTTATTTTATTTTATTTTATTTTATTTTATTTTATTTTATTTTTTGCCTCACTTCAACACAGTTTTAATTTGTCATTCCTGAAGATTATGAATATGTAGTTCAGAGACCTACTGATTTTAAAGGCATACAGGCCATAATGATCTTCCAGCTTGATTGCTTGCATAAGGCAAGCAAAAAGACTTGTCTGGATTAATATCCACTCCAAATCTAACAGTTTATCACTAAGAATTTAACAACTGTTGGACTAAGTTAAAGCAAAGGTCCCTGAAGCCCATGTCTGATAGTATTCAGCCTCTGACAGAGGTCATGAGTGTACACTTAGGGAAGCACAGGTGTAACAATGGACATATAGAGTGATCCTTTTAGTAACATCCTTTTCATGATGTTTTAAGAAACATACAACATCTGTTTAGAAGGTTCAGACTGTGGAAAATCCCCATGACCTTATGTATTGGGTTAATGTGGCAAGTTTTGGTAATGGGGGGCTGCAGGGGTGACCTCTGTGAGAAGAACCCAGAAGCTGCCCCATGTCAGATCAGAGCCAGCTCCAGACAGCTCCAAAAGGGACCTGCTGCTGGTCAGAGCTGATCCAGTGAGCAATGCTGGCTGAGCCTTTGGGAAAAAAGATTTAAGAAAGGGAATAAAGCTGCTGTGCAACAGCAGCTGGGAGAGAGGAGTGAGAACCAGCCCTGCAGCCCCCAAGGTCAGTGTAGCAGGAGAGCAGGAGGTTCTTCCAGGCACGGCGCAAAAGTTCTCCTGCGGCTTGTGGAGAGGCCCCTGGTGGAGCAGGCTGTCCCTCTGCAGCCCATGGGTCCCACATGGAGAAGATCTCCACGCTGCAGCCCATGGAGGAGCTCCCGGTGGAGCAGGTGGATGTGGCCTGGAGGAGGCTGCAGCCCATGGAGAGCCCCCACAGGAGCAGGCCCCAGGCCAGAGCTGCAGCCCGTGGAGAGGAGCCCACGCAAGAGCATGGGGGCTGGGAGGAGCTGCCTCCCACCATGGGGAATCCATGTTGGAGCAGTTTGCTCCTGGGGGATGGACCCTGTGGTACGGAGCCACACTTGGAGCAGTTCTTGAAGAGCTGCTGCCTGTGGGAAGCCTCCGCAGGCTCAGTTCAGGAAGGATGGCATCCCGTGGGAGGGACCCCACGTGGAGAAGGGGCAGAGAGGGACTGTGAAAGGAGACGAAGTGTTAGGGACTGACCACAGTTCCCATTGCCCATTCCCCTGCGCTACCTGGGGGGAGAACATAGAAGAGCGTGGATGTGGGGAAGGTATTTTTAGTTTGCTTTTATTTTCTCAGTGTTCTAATCTGTTAGCAGTAGGCAATAAATTATTTTAATCTACCTATACTGAGTCTGTCTGTTTTACCTATGACAATAACTGTTGAGTGATCTCCCTGTCTTTTATCCCCTTCCCCCCACACCCCCCTTTTTTTTTTCTTCCCTTTTCATTGTATTTTCTCCCCCTTTCCTTTTTAGGAGGGGGAACTAGAGAGCAATTGTGGAGTTCAGCTGTCCAGCTGGGCCAAACCACCACACCTTCATTAATCTGTTGCTTACACATGTGGTAAAAGTTCAATCTCAGTGGAAAAGCAAACTGAATTCTGGGAGATAAAACTCCTTTTGCAGGATAAACATCATCAAATACTGAAGACAATTTCTTAGGGTATCAGACACACTTTGCCTTCCTCATATGGAGGATCTTGCATTGCAGAGAGATTTGCTTTTTTGGAAGAGATACAGAGCTGTCTTCTGTGGAAATAAATGAGGGAGGACAACCCAGCAAAGACCAGAGAGAAAACAGCAGCACCAAGTTTTCCTCTCTCGCTGACATGGCAATTTGTACAAGATCAGTTACAGAGCAGGGTCTGACCAAAGTTTCAGTTAAGCAAGAGACATGGATAAAACTGAGGCTGGTCTGCAAGAATCCTGCAAAAGACATTTAGGTGAGATTCTTTTAGCCACACAGCCACATTATATGTACCTATATCTGATCTGCTTATTCAAGTGTCCCTTTACAGCCAGTTTATAGACAAAAAAAAAAAAAAAAAAAAAAAAAAAAAAAAAAAAAAAAAAAAAAAAAAAAAAAAAAAAAAAAAAAAAGACATGATTCTTGTCTTCTTATAGTAGATGCCTGTAGTAGGTCAGTTGAATTACTCCTTAAAAATATAATTTTCCTTCTTCTCATGAAATATGATTTTCTAAAGATGTGGACCTCCACACTATGACTGTCTCTCTCTTCACGCTGTATCTGCTGAAATAAATCCCACGCTGAGATGTTTCTTTTCTTTGATTTGAACAAAGAATGAGATTATGCAGTGAAGTGACTAAAAGAAGTCCTGATGCCTGGATAGCCACAGAAGTGAAGGCTAAGTGCAATAAATTACTACGTATATTTTATTTCTCTTGTTCTCTCATTTTCTCTTTCTCATTATCTTTTTTTTTTTTTTTTCCTCACAAAGTTGAAAACCTGATGAAAGAGGAGGCAGTGGAAAGAGATTTCTTCTTCTTTCAGATATCTGAGTAGAACTCAAGGCAGTTTTGGTCTTTATGAGGTTTGTAAAGCAAATTAAATATTACCTTCATCGTTGGTATTAATTACAAGCATAAGGATTAAAAATAAATACATGTATCTGTTTTGAAGTGGAAAGGACCACTTGACTTCTTAGAAAAACTTTTAATGTGATATAGGTCTGAAGTATCTGAGATGAAATGCAACTATTTGTTTAACTGGTAGGAATTCATAGGAACACTGAATGACGTGAAGTTCAGACCTAAAGGCAAAATAATTAGCATAGTTGTGCAATCAGCTGAGCCTTTACAGTCACTCTCCACACACTTGCCTGGGCTGGAGTCACACGTGACCCCAAGGGCTCAGGGCACAAGGTTCCCAGCACTACAGACAGTGGGAAGCTTGTGGGCAAAACAAGGAGACAACTGCCTACGTGCCAGGCACAGATCCAGATCATATTGTACTCTCTACAGGCCTAAATATCCCCCAGCACAGTGTAGTTTTACTCCAGAGGAATGTATCCAAGCTGAGAAAATAAGCCTGTTTTGTAGTTTCAGGTATTCTTTTCTGGAGGTCACTCTGAAAGTTGACATGAATGCTAGGAACTAGAGAGAAGCAGCTCCTGAAGATGATGGAGATTGGATAGAACTGGGTAAGCAATCTGTCCATAGTCTGGAGGCTACTACAAAATTTGTGATAGGCAAGAGCTTTGGAAACATCTGAAGGATGTCAGTATGCTGTATGCCTGGATTCTACAATTAAATAAGAGGATTAGGCAGAGGAAGAGTTTCAGGCCCTAAAGCACTGCTGGCCCTATCAACCAGCAATGAGTACCACAGGTATGGAAAAATCTGCACATATGCTTGTCCATCAAGCAGGCAAGGGTCATTCCCTTCCTCTCAGCAGTAAGAAAATGACACAGATACCAGATGGATGCTGAACATGAGCCAGAAGAGTACTCTTAGGGAAGAGATGCCCACCAGCCTGAGATTTAGCTGAAGCTGCATCCAAGTATTACAGGATCACAGAGTGGTTGAGGTTGGAATGGACATCTGGAGGTCATCTTGTCCAACCCCAGCTCAGGCATGGCCACCTAGAAGAGGTTATCTGAGGACCAAGGCCAAGCTTTAGTGAAGAACAATGAACAAGGAAGATGAAGTGTTACTAGTAACTGTACACTCAAGAAAGGATGTGAGCTGATTGTTTTTCTTTTCAGTAATCAATTTAGGAAGCACAGTGACTGTTAAATCATCTGAGTCAATCTGAGGGATTTAACCACATTTCTTCTTATACTGATCATAGCAGAAAAGTCCATTCATAGAGAAAAGATTATCAGAGAAAAATAGATGTTTCTGTCATTCTCAAGACCTTTTTTTATCACTCCCTTTTCACCAGCAATAGCTTTTTACTACCTTTCAATTTTCTTTTCAAGTACCATTATTTCTTTCAACAAACATTGAGTCCTTTACTCTAATAAAATCTAAATATTTTCCTTAACGAGCATAAGAGAAAACAATGAATCATGCTAATCATTAGTTGGAACCATCACACAGCTAGAATTCAGTACCATCTAAAAAGCGCTTAATGCACAGGCTAAAGTTCATCATCTTATGAAGGAGCACACAAGATTATTTGGTTTTACGGCCACCAGATTCTTTTCTCTTTCAGAAAGGATTAAGCTACCCATGATTGTGCCAACAAACAAAGAAAAGCCAGAGAATCAAGTGCTTTATTTTGGAACACTTATTCTTACGACACACTGCACTAATTCACAAGTGGTCTAAAATGTGTCTTGGTCTCATGTTTTTATTTCTTATACTAAAAAACATAACAGAGTATCCCTGCAATTGGTGATAAAGAAAAACAAACAAACAACTGAAAACCACACTTAGGACTACGTTGTTCCATAAGCATTATTTTGAGTCTTTTCAGGATCCAGTGACAATGAATGTTTCATGGCTTAGTGGCTGATTCAGCTGACTGGAAATTCAAAATGAGAAGTTTTCCAGTTTCAGAAAACTGCCTGAAACTCTCCATTTTCCAGATCATATCATCAGTTTCAGTTTCATCGCAGATGTGGCCAGAAGAGATTGTAGCTAAGCTGCATCAAGTTCAGGAGGTGAGAAATTAATAGGGATGAAAGGAGAACTTTAACTGCAGTCATTAACTAAGAAGCAATTAATTTTAACTGTAAAAATAAATATTATGGGTAGACGTTATGGAAAACTTTCTGATCATAAACATAACGTGACACTAGGACATTTTGCCTGGACAAGTTTGAGAGTCTTCTCCACCAGAAGTTTTCCAGAAAATATTCATCAATCTTCTGCCAGAAATAACACACTACTCTACTTTGGGGCAGGAGATAGATGGAATGATTTTCTGTTGTATCTTCCGACCTTATTTGTGTTGCGCAACCCCCATATTTCCCATATTTACAAGCTGTCTCTATCCTTGGATCTATAATAGTGCAGTTACATTGATTTACGCCACTTGTCGGATTGGGATAACATGTTGGTGACTCATGTTCTCACGGCATCAATTCCTCAGCAGCTTCCCACTGGTGACGACCAAGGTCAAGAGGCAGAGTGCAGTATCCAATCCCAATTAAACAAGCTTGTGAGCATGTATGAAGGTAACACTATTGCAAGGATTTTGCTGCTAATTCCTCCCTACTGTTTGTGTAAGCATATGGAAAGCAAGTAGGCTGACATTTGAAAACTTGAAACTGCAGATCTTATTGATCTCTTGAAGCTATTAAATGATTGAAATGCAGTACACCTGACAAATTGAACAGCATTGCCAGTTGGTGTAATGTGGAGCAGCTGCATTTGTTGCTAATTTATCACAGTCTAGGATTTGACCCACTGAATCCTGAATTAAATTTTTATGTGTTCGTGAACTATTTATACTGCATAACAAATCAATATTTTTTTATTGTTCACCTGATTTAGGATGAATAAAAGGAATATCTCATGAATATCTCAGTATTCTCCAGGGTCAATGCAGAGGGGACTTAACTGATGAAAGATACAGTAGACTTTGAATAGAAGAAAAATTCCAGGGTAGGAAAGAAAGAGTGTAATTTAGGCTAAATATCTTTTCTGTCAATGATATGAATAATGCATATTTTGCAAACTGACGACAAAACATAATGTCTTTTCAGAAGAAGACATATAATTCTATATCTCTCTTTAAGAAAGAGTTTTTTTTAATTTTGAAAAATCTCCTCTTTCTGATTTTCTTTGCATTTTGTATGAGCCATAAAACCTCCAAGGAGTTATTTGAATTTCAATACTGTCTTACACTTTTATTAAAATATACTCTAACCCTGCTTCAATAATTATCATGAAGATAGGGCCCTTATTTCTAACAACTAAAATCTCTCAGTAATTTCTGAAGTTCCTTAAGTATACTTTTGATTAAATAATTACTGGGTAGCAGTATTAACAATTTATTCATGACAGAGAACATATCAAAATTCCTTACTTATGTTTTTGCAGTTTATGTATTTGCCAATATGTTTTATGCGTATTTATTACAAGACGCTGCCTTGAGTTAATAATATAAAATACCTACTAGTTTCATAATCATCACTGCAGTGCAGAAAGCATTAGAGTTACAGTAGTTCTGCATTGACGACATCAATAGATTTACTGCATTCATTTCCTTATGCAAATATTCCAATAATATGCATTACTTTAGGATCTTATATAGTGTATTGCCTACACATGAGAGTATCAAACCTTATGCAGGCTAGACTTTAAAGTTGAGAGTGCAAGTTGTGTTGTTCCTTTATTTCTTGTTTGTCTGTCCTCCTAATATTAGAGTTCATTTAATGTTGGATTTTGTAGACACGTACACTTCTGCACAGTTCTTATAGTAAGAGGTAGGGATAGCTAATGGGCTTTACATAACAGACTAGATTGTTATCTATACTGAAGGTAATGCAGGATGCTGCTGCTTCTAGAGGAGAGCAGGGGCTGAATAAACACTCATAATGAGTTTGTGTGCAAATTAAGCAGATTAGGCATGTGTTGTATGCATACATGCATGCTCTGCCTCTTTATGACAGAGCTTGCTTCTCTCCGACAGAATGGCCTTGCTTGCTTAGGGGGATAGATGTTTGCCATATGGAGTGTTCTTGTGTAAGATCCTGGAGCAGGAATCCTGGATGATGTTCAGGTCACCTACAGAAGAAGGAGGTTGATCTTTCTGATCTTTCTTTTCTATTACCCAAACAAGGACCAACTTTACTTAGATCTTATCTAACTTATGTCTTGGCTAACTTGTTTTTAAGCATCTTTGGAGATGGGAACTCCGTAGACACTCCATCAATTTATTCTGTTACTTCACTCTCCTTACCATTAAAAGCTTTTCGTGAGGCATTGTCCTCTGTGTGACAACAGCAGCCTGTGACTTACAGGTGATAAATCAATTTTTCCACACCTTTAAGTCTTTTTCTTGCAATTCTCTGGACTCTGTCTCTGTTCTTTATATTTCTTCTTGAAACAAAATGCTCAAAAATGGGCACCATATTCCAAATGTATCCCTAACATTCATGAGTAAAGAATAATGTTTACATTCCAAATCTTACAGACAATATTCCTGTTTATTCATACCAGTAGGAAAATTGTCTTTTCCACAACAATATGATATGGTGTAGGGTCATGTTCTGCATCCGATATGCTTTATATCCATTTCTACTGAACTGGTACCTGACTTGTTGCTCATCTTCCCCTATTTGCGGTATTACCTACATAAGTAATTTTAGGATGAGTCTACCTTTCTTCAGAATTTATTTTGTGAATTTGACTCTGGCAATCCTGAAGTGTAGCTGATCTGAAAATAAAACACACCAACATTCTTTTATTGAACTTGGAAGACATGATAATCAAGTCAGGTACCGATAGTTCTATGTATCTGGCAAATGGCCAATTACACATCAAAATAATGTAAAAATAATACAAAATAGTAATCAGCTCCCAGCAATCAATTTTAGAACAATTCCTTTGGGTCAGGTGCAATCAGGAGCACTTTCATAGGACAATAGATAGAACTATACATAATTTTGCAGAAGTATTTTAGTTAAACATGGAGAGTAGATGGAATCAATACAGATGGAGAATGCATTCACGTTAATCTTATTGAAAGAGTTTAAATTTTATTTTAGGAAAAGATCGGTACAGAGAGTTCCAATCACATCTTGAATTCCTTCTGCTACTGCTGTCATGGAAGTTTTGCTTGAGAAAGGACTATAGGATTCAAGACCTGCATTTCAAGCAAATTCCTTTGTTAATAAGTAAATGTAGGTGAATTAATACATGCAAAAGAATTTTGGCAGGGCTAATAATGGAAACAAATAGAAAAAAAAGTATTAAATGGATTAACACATTTAATCGGTCTTAGGTTGTCTAATGAACAATTAGCCTAGTATTTAATCCTCCTTGATCCATTTATTCTTGCAGCTTTTACTCTATAAAGATAAACATGGATGATTTCAAAAGTGCTTTTGTTTTTGAAACTACTGGTATTAGTATTGCACTGTAATCATTGGCATGGAAACCACATTATAAATGGGAATGGACAAAAATGGGACATGCTAGAGCACCTTTTACTTGGAGCTTTAAAAACGTGGTGCAAAAAAACTTACAGCACTACAAAATAGGACTGAGATGGCTACTACTGATTAAATACGGATGACTTTTTACATGGAAGCTGTTTAATAAGGCCTCAGGAACACGCTTGACTATCAGTCAATGGCATTATGATGCCAGATTCTGCTGACCATGATCAGACAGTGAATCTTAGGTACTTAATTAAAATGATCTAAGTTCATAAGATAACATATCAAACAAGTCTTTGGGATTGCTAAACTCTGAAGCCATGTATTTTCAGTTGAGGGAAAGAGCATCAAGCTGCATCCTACTGGTTCTCTGAATGTGCCCTCTGTGTCTTTGTATCCCAGACTGTAATAAGTTCTCTCTTACAAGGAGAGCAACCTTCCCCTTCACTCAGTGCACCCATGCAGTGTTTATTTAGCATGCCAAGCATGACTAGGTTAGACAGAGGGTGGAGGAAAAGGACTACTCTTGTGCATAAGAGTAGCTTTAATCTGATACAATCACACCAGTTAGACATTCAGAACAGCTGCTTACCTGTTCAATGGGAACTCAAGGTTTGGAAACTAACAGCCAGGAACTAATGAGATGGAGTGAACGTGTTTTAATTTACTGAGGTATATTAAAACATCATGTTTATTAGTTTGAAGGCTAGAGGGGACATTTTTGTTGTAACGTTAAGTTGCTCCATGAATTGCTGCAGATACTTGAGTGAATGCTTATTTTTTTAATCCCTTCCCCCCCCCCCCCCCCCCTTTCTGAGTTGTTGTTGTTTATTTATTTATTTTTTTTAATTTTTATTTTTATATTTTTGATGGTAGTTATAGCTACTCTCATATACATGAACCTAACAGCTGCAAAGGGTTCTGTAAGGAGTCTTTGGGGCAAATACCTGTGGCAGTTCCATCTGTGATGTTTTTTGTGTCCTGACTGTTTTGGGATATGTTCTAGGTTGGCCAGGGTAAATTTTGAGTCTTAAAAACAGAAAAGAAATTAAACAAAAGAGGTAGAAAGTGTGCCTAGGGGGCATGAGGTTCTGGATTCTTGCCTAATGCCACACTCATCAGACTTAATGTAGATGAACTCTATGTGGGTTTGCCAGGAACAAAGTCGAACTTCTCATGCGAGACTTTGTGATGCATTGCTCCATAGTCATGGTCCTGAAAGCATGAACATCTTCTGCCTTTTCATGTGTCTATAGCTGGAATACCCAAACAAACACTGAACCTGTATTTGTATCCATTATTCATCTCAGCATTCATTGGTATTTCTGGTGCTTGGAGCTGGCTTGGCTGCTTCTCTGGTACAAATGTCTGCAAAGACATCCCTGCATAATCACTAAACCTCTCCTTGGGTTTCTGCAGTACAAAGTCCCTGATGACCATGAAACCTGGAGGTTTCAGGCTGCCAGGGATCTAGTCTCTGATGTGTGGACAATCATCTGATAGATGCAGATTGTGATCGTGATTTTCACTTTATGCTAAGTACGCTAAATACCATTAGTGCTAGACAATGCAGCAGTTAAACATCCCTCTGCTTAGTAATGATTGCACCAAAAGAAGCCATCGCCCATATAGATACCTCTGACAAAGACAGAGGACCAGGTGGTTCAAACTGTCAAAGTTTTCTTCTGAAATGTAAATATAGTTGTGAGGGCTGGCAATTGCTAGGTTGGAGTTACCTGTGTTTGTCAACTAGATATGACCAGAAGCAGTCAAGAAAAAATGTAGGAAATTGGAAGATGACAGAACAAAAATATCACTATAACCTGAGAGATTTGGAGAGCTCTTTGGACTAAACGTGGGCTGGGATAAGGCTTGGAGCACAGAACAAAGAAATGACACAGAGGATTTCTTTGAGGAAGGTTCTGTCCATGACAAGTGAAGTCAAGTCATTCATCAGATATATATATATACTCATCTTTTGGGTATGGATCCAAATGGGCAACTGGAAAAGGTCCAAAGAAAAACAACAAGAATAACAAGATTCTTAAAAAAAGTACACAACAAAAAACAAACAAACAAAACAAAACAAAACAACAAAAAAAAAACAGTTATTTCATTGAGTCAAGAGGGTAAGACTGAGAGGGGAAATGTATAAATGACATTTTAAAAGCCAAGCCCCAAACACTTTGCTATGTAAAAAGCTGGGGTGGAAGGGAAAGCACTAAACTTCTTCCAGTTTTCACGGCAGACAGGACAAGAGTGTCAGACTCAGTTGCAAAAAGAGGGATTTAGTTAAATTTTAGAGACTTTCTGTTCGTAACGACAGTGAAGCACTGGCATGTGCTATTGCAGAAGGCTGTGAAATCTCTCTTGCTGTAGATATGAAGGGAAAGGTTTAACAAATACCAGTTAGGAAAGACTTAGAGTTAGTTTATACTGTCTTTGAAGGATGAGATAGAATAGATGAAGTCCCTACCAATGTTATAATCTGTGGAACTATAAACATAAAATTTTCCTCTGTTCAGGAAAATGGAACATTATGTACAAGTCCTTGAAAATGAAAAAGCTTACATCAAAAAGACCTTTTTCTATCCATTTCTGCTCTAATGGATACTGCACCAGTTCAGGGTGGGTTCTAATTGGGACCTTATGCCCTTGCCAGGAAATCATAGGGACTAAGAAACTCCATTATTCTTTGCAGCTGCTCCCTGGACATTGATTTAAGGTATCTGAGTCTAAAAGGAGCTATTTGTCTGTTTCCTTCCTTAAAACTGATGAATGTGAAATGGGCAGGTTGAAAGGAGTTTGGGGAGTCTTGGCTCTACCTCTTTACCTACTGCCCGAAATACCAAGATTAGTGACATTTTAAGGAGTAGAAATGTGTCCCACACATAAGGCATTACTGGGTCACACCACTGCCCACTGCTAAGTCTGGATGCCACAAATCACATTTCACCCTTTGGTCAAGAAATCTGCGCTTCAAGTCATTCCCTAGTTCCCAGGAGGTGGCGTTAGTTCCAGACTAGATTCTGCTTCCTTTCATCCTAGTGAATAATGCCACTAGGAATGTGTTTATCTGGGCTCGATACCCAAGTCATTAAATCTTCACCTCTGAGCTTTATCCTGGGTATCTGCTTCTGGGAAAAATCTTCGTCAGGTTGACTATCATTGAGAAATTAATAGTTTTCAGAAATCTTGAAAATGCTGATAAAATAATGAAAAGAAATCAATTTTCCCTATTCATCAGAGGGCTCTAATGCTGGTGATGTGTCTGATATTTCAAATAACCTTTCAAATAGTCTCTGAATCTGCTGAAGTAAAGACACCTTTCCCACATTTTCCTTCTCTGCCTTTCACAAATGATGGTTCTTTTAACATCCTTCTCTCCACTTTGTTTGCTTAGAGGATCAAAGCTTTTTTTTTTATTTCTTTTTCC
Organism: Aythya fuligula; assembly: GCF_009819795.1. Lineage (NCBI taxonomy): Eukaryota > Metazoa > Chordata > Aves > Anseriformes > Anatidae > Aythya > Aythya fuligula. Next base: position 8,018,861 of record NC_045559.1, read on the forward strand.
TCCAAACAGTTTCTGGAGTGTTAAAAAGCACCACCAGTATACTGAGTTTACATTACAAACAAGTTAAAATTCCCAGTCTGTCAGAGCTTTTCTCCTAGGATACCAAGGAAAGCAAAGTTCAGTTAAACTGCACAATTAATCTGAGATCACTTCTGAGTGAAAAAGAAAAAGTTTTTTAAAGCAGGGCTGTTCTCTTCTTGGAGATTTAAAGTCCACTTCAGTAAGAAAAATTATTATTCCCTGAAAGTTATCTTGCTTTATTTGTATTCCAGGAGCTATCCCATTAGATCATCGTCCCTTTTCACTCATAAAATCATCTTAATGAGTCAACTGTGGGATTAGCCATATGTAAATAGATCTTTATTGACAGCCACATTGACAAGCAAATGGATGAAAAAGGGCACGGACTGCATGTTGCTTTTGCGAAAACAGCAGTCACTTTTGTCCTGCCAAGAAGACTTTAAGGCAGACAGCTTATTTTTGGGGTAGAAGGAAAGTGCTCTTCTTCAAGGTAAATATACCCTGTAATAATGGTAAGATAAAGAAGTGACAAGCAGACTTTTGTGTTGATGTACCATTACCATACAGGCAACCACTGCCCTTTTCTCAACTTTCGAGAGCAAAGAGAGCAGCCAGATAACTCAGCCTTGTTGAGCAGTCCCATGTAGGATGGGCTTGCACCTTTTTTAGAAAATGCAGTCTGTTGTTCTTATTGTTTGTCATTGTCATTGTCAGGGCTCTTCTAAAACCCCAATGGCTGCAAGGAAGAAAGTGAGCAAACACAATTAAGAGAACTTGGAGGAATACACTGAAAACAGTAACAGGGTAGATTTGACAAGTGTTTTCTTACAGTGTTTAGAAAAATATGATAAAAGGATTCCTATAAAACTTTGTAAATTTTCCAGTAAAATGTCATTCTCTGGCAGTATTTTTGACAAGTATTTGAAAATGAGGAAAACCAGCCCATTATTACTGTCTATGCAAAAAATGTGCTGTACAAATCAGTGGTATAAGATATTCTTTTCAGACCACTTTGCTAAATTTTATTGCAGTATTATTACACTGATATCAGAGGGTGTTTTTTTTGTTGCTGTTTGTTGGTTTTTGTTTGTTTGTTTTGTTTTTTTTTTTTTTTTAACTTTTTAAAAGGAGAAGTTTAGAACACTGGCAAAAAGCATCTGTTTGCAGGTAAAAAGTTTTAATCTGTTGTATACTGAAACATCTGGAATCTTTTACAATGATACAAATTTGGTGTCAGTTGACATACAGTGCAAATGTCTTTTTGATTGACTGAACATTAGTAAAAATGCAATTAAAAGTCTATGACAAAAAGCCAGAAAGTCTATGGCTATTTTCCTAGCTGCTAGCACTAATTACTCAAATAAATACAAAATGTCACCAAAAGTTATAAAGAGGTAGTTTTTTTTTTCTTCTTTACTGCCTCATCATAGCAGAACCAATTACGTTTTTGTATAAAATATGAAATTTTAAATATTCTTACAGATAAAGATAATTTTTGGCATTGCTTAACCATGTAAGCAGATGCAAGCAACCAAACTATGTTAACACCTCAGAACTGAACTCTCTATATTTTACTGCACAATATTTTTTTTTTCTCTGCTTCCATCATTTTGTCTGTTTATCCATCTTCTTTTCTCAAAAAAAATAAAAAATAAATGTAGAAGCAGTGAAAAGAAAAAAAAAAAATCTGAGTTCTGGAAACCTCCCCAGCAATTACTTTTTTTTTTTTTTTTTCCTTTAAATCAGATCTCTTAGGTTGTGTGATCCTAACAGCGAAACAGCGGGACAACCAATTTCTACTAAGCTTGACTATATATTTAATTCACAGTTATGGATATGTGACATTCATATACTATCAGAGCACTTTCTTCTCATGCTTTTCTAATAATTTCATTCACTGGTTGATGCAACCACAGTGAATGAAATTAATAATAACAATATAAATATATAATAATAATAAAATTACATAGAAATTGCAAGGCAAGAAGTACCAGATCAGTAAACAGCTCGGCAAAAATTCCCTTATAAAACATACATGTAGAAATGTTCATTCAAGCTCCACTTCAAGTCTCCCATCAGGTGGACATGGCCCATACAAGCTGGAGGCAGTATGTGGTGTAAGGAGCCCTAATGACAACTCCATTGCATAAAAGAGATGGCAACCATCCCAGCACTGTGAGTTGAATATTGAAAGTATTAGGAGCTGCTGTGTGTACCCTACACATATTAGTCAAGGACAGCAAGGCCAGTGCTGATCTAGGAACCTCTCAGGGCATCCACTATCTTTACATAGGGTTGTATTCCTCACCAGAGAAGAGGAGTGTACCTGGCTCACAGTGTCTTTTCTTCCCATAGCAGAAGATTGGAGGTTACCCAACAGCTCCTGCATCATCTAATACCTGCTGCTAGGTATTGGTGGAGCAGGGAGCTACACTTGAATTACTCCTGACAAAAGCCACAGGTGGGTAAAAAAAATCAGAATATCGAATCTTTTCACCCACCACTAATTAAACAATATTTAAAAACAGACTTGAAACAATCTTATCTCCCAGCCAGTGACGATGTAACTATTGTAAGCAACTTCCAGTAGCAATTTACTTCTGCCAATTAAGCAATTGATTTAGATGCTGAAATAGGGGTTTGTAAGGTTTCCAAGCCCTTTTCAAATGGTGTCCCACACTCCACTCCATGGATTGCTTAAGGAGGTAGCCTAAGCTAACTATTCATTTGTATTCTATTCTATTCATTAGAATAGGATAGTTCATTGAGAACAAACCTGCAAAGATTATCAGGTCCAAATGCCCTTCATCTTTCTTTTCATGCATACCTTAATTTTAACAGACTAATTCTCCTGACACAGTTCTGATCCATGAATTTACTGACTTTGTGGTAACCCAAAGAGCTTTTGACTTCATTCTCCCACAGGTGTGCTTGCTTTGTTTTTCTCTGGACCCTAACTACTTTTTCCTTGACTTCCTAAGTGACCTATCAATCTGCTTTTACTTCCTTTGTTTTTATTGCACTGCCTCTGGATTTTACCCAGAGCCTGTACAAGACTACAGGTTTCCCCTCCCTCTTCTCAAGGGTATCCTGATTTGTTTATGTGCGTTCACCTATGGTCACTGTATGTTGATACCTTGTAACACTACCTGGTTATCATGGACTTTAAAATTCTTTTATCTTTCTCCTCTCCACCTAGCTTCTTTATCTTCGTTCTCTCTTATGACTTCAAATTACTGTGGAAAAAAAATAAATCAGTTTTACATTTTCTCTGCTAGCTTGCCCTATCATCTCCAATGCTGCTCCCTACTTTAGTCAATATGCCTGAATGCAACCCTTTTCCTTACAAAATTTTGCAGTTATTGGTTCCACAACACATGCAATATTTTAGTGCTTCTATGTCACCTTCACCTGCTTTTACATCTCCTCAGCCCACAACTGACTTACTAGTCCATTTACTTTTCTCTCAGCTTGAATAGTCACCTGAGTGTCTTTACTGCTCTTTCTTTCCTTTCATATCAAGCTATTTTGTTCTTTTTATTTTCTCCCATTTTGTCTCCTACAGCTCTTTCCATTTTCCTGAAACATACATGTATTTTTGGTCTTCATGACTCTATTCTTCTCTATTCACCTTTCTAATGGAGCATTTCAGAGTCTAAGAGCATCCACCAAAAGTCTTCCCCAAGTTCCCACTTCATCTATGAAGTGTTTATAATCCATTCTCTCTGTACACTCTGTCCCCTATGCATATTTGATATAGTTTAAACACATGGTCATCATCCTGTATTCCTTTGGATTCCTTTGAAAATGACTTTCAAGTTCAAGGTCATCAGTACCATCAAGGTCAAGCCACATGCTAGATCTAAAGTGCTCTGAGGGAATGCTGCCTCTGTAATTGAGGTTAAAAACATGCATGTGGACAAGTTGGGTCTTAGAAGGTTTGGAAAAGCTGCCACATTGCTACATAGATTTTTGATACAACCTATTGATTTACGCAAGGAGCCCAAAAGTTCTTACAGAAGCAGTACAATCCCTAACTACATAAATGTTCCCATAATCTCAACAGAGCTATGAACAATAGCATGATAATAGTTCCAGCTACATCGTTTTGTATTTGAGAGGGCCAATATGAGATGAAAGCAATGTAGTTCTACAGCCTTTATTTTTGTGTAATTTGGTAAAGCTCTAGTAAATTCTCTTCTCTTTGACTTTAATAGGTTCATTGCAATTTACCCCCATATGAAAATTTGCTGCATTGCTTTAGAAACACAGCTAGGTAGTATATTTCTTGGAGTATGTTGTTAAAAATGAACACCCCTGAAACAAAACACTGGAGAACCTTGTTGGACAATAGATAAGCCAGAAAATTCATTTAGGTTACCCACTGGATTCTGTGTTTACTTGAAAAAAGGAACAAATTACACTAATCTGTAACAGTTAAAACACATCTAACAAAGAACTGTATTTTTGTCTCAGTGGAAATATCTCACAATTGTACTGAGGCTGTTCCCAGGCATCATTATACTCAGGAGAAATTCCTACTTTTTTTTGTCATTTTACTCCTACTACTAAGATAAAACTCATAATTTTCAAGCCAATTTGTATTTTCATAAAAGGAAATGTGTGCCAAATTTTTCTTCCAGTTTAGGGCTAGATTATCACAGTGAAAGTTGGCTTAATGTTCATAGTCAGAGACAGTGACTGTCAGAGATGTAGGAAGATGACACCAGCTGAATACTACGCTCCTTTCCTTCCATCTTTGGAGCATGTGTTCATCACCGTCGGGCTCTGGAGATCCAGTGCAGGGTGCAGGGACAGAATGGCATCACCCTTCTGCTCACCCTTGTCTCTCGCTGTTTTGCAAATACAGGGGTTAAAAGTACAAACTTATTCTGTGCAATAAAGTGGAGAGTGAGAAGATACTCATCTCTAACCTAGACTAAGTTCTATGTTGCTTAAGACCAGCTGTCAGTTTTATATCAACAAGCAGAAAGAAAAGCTGGTCAATATTGCATGATCATCTTCACGAGAGCTTATGTAGCTTACTGTGGTTACACATATTCACACTCTAACTATAACACTCTCTGATCCTGCAGTGTGTCAAACATCTCTGTGTTCTGTGGCATTCTAAGAGTGATAGTATGCCTAGCATTTTATCATCTTGAAAAATTCATACAAATTGATCAATAACTACAGTACAAGTTGTAAGAAATGAGCAGCAGAAATCCTGACAAACATTTTACAGGGCTTGGGAAACAGCTTTCTAAAACTGAACAGAGTGAAGTCCTTTCTGCAGGACACTAATGGCAAGTTCAGCATCCTCTTCGGGAGAATCTTGTGCCCCATGAAAGCTTTAGGCTTGATTCTCAAATCACACTGCTAAACCTGGCTCTACACCTGGCTCTACACCTGGCTCTACATTTAGCCCACCAAATTCAAAGGAAAAAATGCAGATTGACCACAGCATAAGTGAGAACTGGGTCATTCAGGTCTTACACCATTCTACATGGGACTCTGTGAGAGGCTCAGGATAATTTACTTTCTGTTGGACACTTCAGTGTCAGAAGTGCATTTGCACGGAACATCTGTAGAGCTCTTCATTTAAATGCTGGCATGCCTTCTTACACCTTTTTCATTTCCATATTCAGCTCTACTTAAGTAATCACTGAATTGAATTATGCTACTATTTCTAGTGCATTTCTTTTCTTTTGCATTTCCACCTTAATTAACTAATTTTTTTCCTTACTTTTCTGTTAAGTATAAAAACATTAAGTGAATCCAGAGAGATATTTTACCCGCATCTCATTTTACATTCACTCCTTAAATGATAAAATTAGAATCCTACTCTTAGACGAGGTGTCAACATTTGCCTAACTTTATTCATAGAAGCTTATAAGTAGGTCACCAGCACAAGTCACCCAGACAAAGATCAATTGCAATTACAGAAGTGTCTTAACTCTGGGATGAAATTCTCATTTTAGTGTACTTGATAGCCATGCAATTTTGTCTAATTTACAGAACAGTAAAGCAACTCGTAGATTTTCAATGTTAAAGCACTTTTCATTTTATATACATAATGCAAGACTCTAGAAATAGAGAGAGAGCAATGGTGCACAGTGTCATTCTCAAAAGAGAGCAACAAGCAAAAGAGCTACAGAAATTAAAGTATGAATTATTCTAACAGAGGAAAAATTAACTTGCATTGTTCCTTAAGTAAGGAACTTCTTTCCTTACTTAATTCCTTATTAAGAAGGATTTGCAAGGATTGTTAATGATTTCACCCAAAGAGTGAACAGAAACATTACAAAAGTACAATCATTCCTTTACCCTAAGTGTGAATAAGGCTGTCTTAAAGTGTATTTTTCCTAGTGTAACTGAGGAAGTTACATTCTCTTGTAATACTTGCATTTATCAATGTAAACAACAGCAGAAGATGTCATGATGATCTAGGTGTATTTGGAGAAAATGAAAAAAGATCTCCTAAAATATGCAGTTAATCAGGTGGGTTGTGTGCTTTTCAGATTGTTTTCATGCATATTTAATCAACCTGAGGCATATACTTATGCAAGATAAAATAGGTACCAGTCTGTGTCCCAGGCTGCTCTGTTTCACAGTCTTCCAATATAGATTTTTTTAAAACTTGAATTAATTATTTAAAAAATGCTCAAAAAACATTTTCAGCAGGTGGCATAAACCAAGAAAAAGCCAACAAATTCACAAACTAGCAACAAATCCTTAGCTCAGTTCAATAGTTCAATGCAGTATCAGTAAGATGACTAGATTTTCAATAATTGCTTGTGTTTTTACCTTTTTTAATCAAGATTGCTGAAATACAGGGATATATGCATTAAGCATGGAAGCACTGAAATAACATAGGAGGAAAAAATCTCCCAAATATCCTCCATTACCCAAAACCCTACTTACACACTAGCGTGGAGATACACTTTCTCACACCCACATGTGTATCTCTATAGAAATGTGAGCCTGACACACACACACGGGTGAAACATATGTAGCCACACACCTACAGGACTACACACAGATAAATATCACCTAGGAATAAACACACATTCCTATGAATCTATACACATATACACCTATATGCACCTAAGCACACACAAGCATAGATATACACAAACACACATCCAGAAACACGGGAACGCAAGCAAGGTGCATACATAAGCACAAACAACTCTAGAAGCACCCACATATACCTGTACAGCTAGATGCATACTCACATGGACAGATAGATACACAAGCACATATGAAGGAGAATTTACATTAGCTCTAAGATCCCTGCTATTTTCTCCTTTCTGTTTGAAGCCTTCCAATTTTTGGACCCTGGGGTGAGCTGGGTCCCTGGGAGACACCTCTGCAGGAGCAAAGCCCTTCCACTTTCTTTAAGGTTCCCCACCTCTCTCCCAGCAGCAGATCCAGGGAGATAAGCTGGGTACCCAGCACAGCTCTCCCAGCTGCTGGCTCGGCACTTTCCAGCCCAGCTTAAAGGAACGGGAGATGACAGCGTGCTTAAGATCTCCTCCCTTCACCCCCAAAGCCTGTCTCTATGGGAGCAGGTACCTCTGGGCAACATCTGGACACAGCTGCTTTGCCCGGGGCCAGCCAGCCCCCTTTATGGCCACCTCCCCCCATCCAGCTGTGGAGCACCGGGGTCCCCCTGCACCCTACCTCCCCTCCACTGGAGTGACAGCCTGAGCCCCCCGGCACCACCCTCTCCTGGCCCCTCACTCCCATCAGCAAACCTCTTTGTAAAACACTGCTCTAAACTTTTTTCTTTTTTTTCTCTCTTTTTTATTTTTTATTTTTTTTTTTTTTTTTTTTTGTTCCCGTGGCTGCACAGCCTGCAGTCCTCCAGGCAGAGGCAGGATGCAGGGTGTGGGTTGCAGGGACCCGGGATGCAGGGACCTGGGATGCAAGGTGAGGGATGTGAAGACTGGGATGTGGGATGCAGGGATGGATGTGAGGACCGGGATGCAGAGATCCGAGATGTGGGATGCAGGGATCAGGATGTGGGATGCAGGGTCCAGGACATGGGCTAACAGTGCCCAGCTCCTTACCGTGCCGTGAAGGTAGGTCCCGGCGAGGGTCTCCAGCTGCTCTCGGGCATCGCGGGCCTCCTGATGTGCTCGTTAAACATCCACCGGGGAGTCTCACCCCCCAAACTTGCGTGAGCTGCTTCCTCTGGGAACAGTCACGGTCTCTCCCCCCCACTTTGGATCGGATCCCGATGGAAACTCATCAAGGCCTCCTAAGCGGTCGGGGGTAAGGCTGGGAGGGAGGAGGAGGAGAGAGGAACAACGGGAGGGAGACACTGCGATCACCAAGTAATCGTCCCCTTCCCTTCCCCTCTCCTCAGGAGCACCCGCTTCCCGTTCCTCCGAGCAACTTTGCCTCTCCTTGGCCAGGCAGCGCCCGGTACCAGCGCTGCTAATTGGGGTCCCCTTTTGCAGCCTGGCATCTTTCTAGATCTCCTCTCCTTCCCGGGCAAAGGGGATTGGCGCAAAGCTTTAAATTAGGAGGCGACCTAGAGTTGCAAAGACAAGGAGGGAGAGCCGGCTGGCGTTCGCAGGCTGCCTCTCCCGGTACTCGGGGCGTGTGGTAGCTCTGCGGACGGGCTGCCTGAGGCTTATTCCTACCATTTATTCATTCACTGCGTTCCTACGTCTAACTTGGGAGCTGCCTATTGCTCCTGGCACGGCCGAGAGCGGGGCTGTGGCAGGGAGCCCTCGGAAGGGGACCCGCCGCTGTCCCCATGCTGCGGGGCTGTTTAACGGCACGGGCAGAAGAGCAGTGGGGTCCCGGGGGGGGACACGGAGGAGGTAAAGTGGGGGAGAAAAGACACGGGGACGCTGCTGTCGCCTGGCAACCCTGCATCCCTGCCCCGAGCATCCTTCCCTCAGCCGCCTGATTGGACGTGGCCAGGGGGTGCCGCCCCTCCGAGGATGCTGCGCCCCAGCACTGCGCCTTGGCGCATCCTCAAAAAGCCGGGAGCGGGCAGGGGACCGCGAGCAGAAGCGAGAGCCGAGGCAGCCCAGGGTGCCGTGTCGCCGTCCTCTGCCTCCCCTCTTCCAGCTTTGCTTCTGCTCTACATCTCCTAGAAAAATAATAATCTGTATGCGTATAGACCCAAATATACAAACATATCTGTATATAGATAGATAAGGAAACATATATTCTACATATTCTACCCGCATTATCTATATTCTCTACATTATCTCTCTATATTCTCTCTCTATTTCTAATGCTCCCATAAGGGAAGACAAAAGAGAAATTGTTCCTGGAGAAAGAGCACTCCAGAGTGCAGGAAAAAACAAACAAACAAACAAAAAACTATGTTTTGTGGTATATATGTTTGAAAACCAAAGGTTTGCATCACCCAAAATGTTAACGGGAGGTCGTGGTCCTAAAGAGAGAATTAAACACTATGAGGTGAGTGTAACATCAGGGAGGGTGGATGGATTTTCTTGCTGCATGGGGCACTCACCGCTGGAATGAGATGTGGCTGCACTGCTCGTTCTCTGCAAGGGGGGACGGTGAGCAGCTGCTGCCTGCTGGTTGAGTGTGGCATGGAGATGGTGTCTGTAAAATCCCAGTACCTCCCTCTTCGTTACAGCTTCAGATGGGACATGGTGCATTTCTCACCCCTGAATGTTCAGCGGGGAGATAAACCCCATCCGCTTCTCCTAGAGTGCTTCCCCCACCCTCGGGCTTGCCCCCAGCCCAGCTCCCCACTTGCTCACCGTGAGCGCTCAGGTAAGACAAAGAAAGAGGCACTGCAGTCAGGAGCTGCAATCCAGCAACTCACACGGGGCCACTATTGTTCCAGCAGCCCCGGTTCCAGTGAGGAATTAAGCCAATTCAAAGTAAAATGAAATAAAACAAGAAAATCTATCCCTTGTTTTTAATACTTTGTGTTAAGTTATTTAACACCTCTTTACTTTTGTGATCTTCCCATTACATTTGAGCTGCTTGGCTAATTTTATAAGAGTATTTTTCTTGGAAGCCAAGGACATTTGCTAGGATGTGCATGTTAAACTGTTTCATTAAGGACTTCAAAGTTAAGCTGGAAGCAAAATGAAGTAGCCCAGTTCCTCTCAGGGTTACCCTACTGTAAATTGAATTAAAAGTACATAAGACATTGCAGTAACATCAGGGTAAACTGGAATAAATAGGAAATCAGTCTCCTGTCCTTTAAATCACAGCACAGTGTGACAAACAAGTCTGGAATATTTTTTTTTCACTCTCGCAGGCTGATTGCCAGGAAAGTCTAGTGGAAAGGAGCATCTGATTCTGCATTGTCTTGTACACAGTAGTCAGGGCTCAAAGTGAGTAGGAAAGTAATTTTTTGGTTGGATAGGATATAAAACCCACTGTGTATGAAATTGGTCACCATAGGTACCAAGTGGAATTTGGCTCAGAGATACTGTAAAATTTTCAGCAGGCAACTTTTGTAGGGGCAAGGCAACCTGGTCACTCATGCCTGTGCTTCAAGAAGTATCCTTGGCACAGATGGCTTATTCTTTTTCCATACTTGCTCCTGTGCAATGTCCTGTAACAGTCCATAATGCTGCTACCCCTTGCATTTCCATCTGATTTATGGCTACTGAGAAGCAGGAGAGTAAACCCACCCAGCTGGCCAAGCTGCAGGTGAAGACACATAGATTTCAGTCCTACTTTCTGCCAGTGCTCTTTCTCTGCTGATTCTTCTGGCACAATGGGGTCACATTTCATCCATCAGAGCATCTATACCAGTCGTCCCCAAAACAGAATTTGGTGATCTTATTCCAGCATACAATGGGCAGAACCACCTTTATTTTTTTTGTAGGGAAAATATCTGTGCTGCTGTTCTTTCCGGGGACAGCACGTGCTATGTGCAGAAGGTGTTGTGAAGATGCAGTCCCACACTAAGCATGTATTTTCAGACAGTTATTTACCAAGATGAGTACACACAGAGGTACGACGCAAGGTGATCCAGAGCTCTAATAAGCTGTGTTTGGGTGTTACTAGGCAAATTGCTCACTTGAAGCTAAATTGTACACCTTATGATACACTTGAATGTAGATATATCCATGGTCAGACACAGCAATCAGACAGCGTAAGGTCTGTCAGGGGACAGCTCTGAGAAAATAATCAAGAGCCCTCAATGTCTTTGACCTGGATCCAGAGAAGAAGTCTTAATATGCTATTTATTTGTTTATTTTCTTTCTGACACAAAAAAAAGTAAAAGCAGAATTAAAGTTTCTGAAATAGAGATATTTTGCTTTTGTGAATTATCTCTTAGTGAAATAATAGCTCTAGAAATTTAAAAGACAGATTCATTTCAAAGTGAGTTGCTACGTCATACTATACTGAGTTCACAGGAAGGTTTGATGAGCAGAAGAGCTTGTTTTTATAAAATTCATGAATGTAATTAATTAACAGGCTTAGCACCACAATTAAACAGGTGCATATCTTTTTCTTAAATGGAATTTCAGCATGAGTTTCAAGATTGCACACCTGGGAACTTTCCAATTTTACGTTTGATGGCAAGATACTGTTCCAGAAGAGCACTTTGTAGGGTTCCCTAACTTGCTATAAACAGCTGTTTTGAGACACGCTCAAGTTATTTGCAGATTAAAGCCTAAAGCAATGCTTTAGGAAAGTTGCAAGCGTGCATGTACAGTCAGTGAGTGATCTATGGATTGGACCCATCCTGCCTGAATAATTCATGAGATCTATGATCTTTCCTCCTTTCCCGGGGACCTTACAGAAATGGACAGGGAATAGGGCCATGGATCAATGAGTTCTTCTGGCAAATTCCCCCCTGCTACTTTATTTCCAACAGCTCTGCAGCTGCTTCCTTTGTGTGTGACTGAGCATAATCCTATCCTGTGGCCAGCTAACCTGAGCTGGCAGTGGTGGTCATCACTACAAGATGAAAGCTGACATAGCTCAATGGCTTGGGGTCACATATCAGCTAGAAAAGATATTGTTCTCCTGAGAGTCTGCCAATCTCAGGGTGCCAAACACCAGTTTGGTGAAAGATGCGAGTTATTCTTCCATTTTTGGGTAGCCACAGGGGTCCAAAAATATCTTCACAACACTGTGGCCAAGGCAGTCTCCATCTCTGGAGATTCATAGACAACAAATTGTTGGTGGTTGATGTGGAGATCTTCAAAGCCCCACACTGTTTGGCTCATCCCTCCCTGCCAATCTTAGGTGACACTGACATAGTACAAAGGAACAGCCCAACAGCACAGGGCTTTCAGTGGGACATGTAACTGTAATTAGCAATTCCAAGGGAGATCCACAGTTATGAAAATTGTGCAGGGTGTCATTCCTAAGGGCTTCATGGATCACCATGGACAGTTATGCACTGTGCCAAGAAGTGACAATCTAGTGTGTTTTTTTCCTGGAACAAACATGCACTTCTCACTTAACTACACTGATGGTGGATGAACTTCATCATGAAGCTTGCCATCAAAATGTAATATTTACTTTTCTTATTGTTAAGTGATTTTGAAGGGATTTTAGGTTATTACACATGCTGCTAAAAGCACCCATGTACTTTCCTACTAACAACACTTATCCTCTTGCAGCTGATTAGCACGTGACATGCTGACGTGATGTTGTTATTTCCTGTTATTTTCTGGGATATTGGCCTGACACCAACATGATGTGCTCAGGTACTTCTTGGGCAGCATGAGCCTTTTTCAGCCAAAAGAAAACTCTGACTATAAGGCTCAACCCAGCAAAAAACTGGGCTTCACAGGTACACCATGTGGAGGAAAGCTGTGCTCCATATTGTCTGTGTAAATCCAGCATCACCATCCGTTCTTCCTCTAAATCCCGGGACCATCAATGCCTCTACCTACCCTCTTCCTTTTCTCCAGCCAAATTTCTCATCTCTTTCAAGGAGTCTCCCTCTGCCTTTTTCACTTTCTTCCCTCCTACACTTTAGACAGTTGACCTCATTTATCTGCTGCCCGTGAGGATGTTCAGGTCCATGCTAGGCACACAAGTGTGCATATCCTACTTTTACACTGCAGCCATTCCCAAGCCAAAATCCTACAGCAGTTTGTGCAGGTGCAGGGGTGAGCACAACTCAGGCTCTGCCTGGTGTATGCCTGGTATCTGCAGTGTGCTTCAAACCACCTCTGATGTCCATTGCTCTGTAGCCAATTTCCCCTGTCCTCCCTCAGTCTGTTAACTCTGTGGTATAGGACGCAATACTTGACTTTTGAGAGGATGCTTGCCTTTCCCAGAAGGAGTTGAGGTCTTCCTCACAGGGGGACAGGACATGGCATGGTAGCACATTGTAGTCTCTATGACATACCTTAAATTAATGCAGGCATCTGATCCCATTCTACAAAATCCTGCTTTATATGTTTTCCTACCACGTGAGTAACAGGGTACCAGATACAAGAATCACCTTACATATTTTGCTTTTGACAGAAATCTCCTTTACATTCCTCTGCATTATTATTTTCTTTATTAGTATTTGAGCGGTTAGCAATCTGGCTTCTTCAAACTACTCCTTCCTCCCTATCCCCAAATCCCCTAACAGCATCTCCAGTCTTTGGAAACATTCTCCCTTCCCCCATCTCCTTTCTCTATAGGAATTACTGCATTTACATATTTTGTTTAAGGTGCTTAGGAATTATTGACAAGTTTGCTTTACCCCTAGGGGGTTATGGGACGCTGTCAAGCTGTGAGCCACTTAAAGCATTGACTGGCTGGTAGAAGGGATTGCTTGTGACTCTGAATTAGGGCACGGGCCAAGAAATGTAGCACAGTGCTGTCAGGGACTGTGGCACACAGATCCATTTCCTTTATAATCCTATCATATCTCTGACCTACCACATACAGAGCAAGGCAAAAGATCTACATTTTCCCATTAGCTCAAGAGATGGGCTTCCTGTAAAATAAATTTACTCACAGTCCCTGTGCCACTGTTTTGCAAGCCTGAAAACCTTGATTTTATTATGTTGGTGAGTGTATTTCAGACTCCCTTCACACTGAGAATCCATCTGGATATACTACTGTCTAAATGTCCTGCTGAGATTCTTCTTTGCCACTAGTTAAAATGAATGGCTAAATTTATAAACAGGAAGTTTATTGTGTTTGTCTATTGAAAGACATTTTGGGTTTTATCTTGGCTGGGATATCTGTTGATAGCATTTCTTTTTCTTTTTTTTTTTTTCTTTTCTTTTTTTTTTTTTTAATTTTTATTTTTTTTCCCAACCATTTAATTTTATTAGCACTCCTGAAAGGAACAGTGAGTCCATAGTTAGAAAGCTAAAATAAAAGGACTGAAGTTCCTGGAAATGAGACTGGGAAAAAAAAAAAAAAAAAAAAAAAAAAAGTAAAAATCAGAGGCTAAGGACCTTGCCAATCCATTAACAAAGACAAAACACTTTCTGACAAGGAAGATGTACCTGTACTTGGAAAACTGCTGCTAGCACAAAAATATAATAGAGCAGGTAGTGAGTAAAATAGCATTTGGGCTGTTTTAAAACCTTTTTTTGAACTTTTTTTTTTTTCTGACAAAAAGTCAGAACTCTGTTGTCCTCTTGGACTTAAAAAAGAGAGGAAATATAGGCAAATTGAGGGAGACCAAAAAATGTTTATTTTTCTTCATCTAGTTCTATTTAAATTGCACACCAGTAAATGTGGTTAGGAGAATAACTTGAGGTTGTAAAGCAATCCAAATTTAGCAAATATGAGAATTAACATTGACAGTGGAAATTTAATCCATCTCCCTTGCGCATATGCAAGTTGTTACACTCTTTAATTGGTTTAATAGTCTTTTTTCTTTTGCAAAGAATCCTGACACATTCAGCACCCTGAAGAAATAGGGCTTTGTCAATAGTTTGATTTCTCTGCATTGTTCTGTGACTCTGCCTTATATTCTGTGTACTGTTCATACCCTCAGTTATAGAAGTAATGACACAATCTCCAGCAAAACATTCTAGTGTTCTTTTGAACTTTTTTTTTCCCCATTTACTTTTACTTCATTCCTGAGGTAAGGGTAGCTGGGAAGGAGGTTGGTGGCTCTTTCTTTTACTGGCCTTTTACAAACTCTTTTCCAAAGATATGTTATTTTCAAGCTTCATAAGGACATATATCTATGGGTCTTTCCTCCCTGCTTCACATAGGGAAGGTGACAAGGGAAGGTGAAGTCACCTCCAGACTGAGCAAAGCCCACCATCTCTAGCATCTGACTTCCTGTTAGAGGGGCCTGACAGAGTTGGCTCTGTCAGAAGAATTGGAGAAGAAACACCACTTTCTTTTCCTTCCTTCCTTCCTTCCTTCCTTCCTTCCTTCCTTCCTTCCTTCCTTCCTTCCTTCCTTCCTTCCTTCCTTCCTTCCTTCCTTCCTTCCTTCCTTCCTTCCCTCCTTCCTTCCTTCCTTCCCTCCTTCCTTCCTTCCTTCCTTCCTTCCTTCCTTCCTTCCTTCCTTCCTTCCTTCCTTCCTTCCTTCCTTCCTTCCTTCCTTCTTTTCCCTCTTTCCCTCTTTCCCATTCCTTCATAATAATTGCTAACATCTTCTTTGTCATTTTGTCAGCTGAGTTGGCATTTTCAGAGAACTATCCTAAGCAATAATAGTTAGAGTCCATTGTATCATATGCATAATATCCTTGAGAGTCTTTTATGAGGAGATTTGTCAAAAAGGTTGCAAAGATTCCAATAGTGTATTCTTTGCTTATGGGCTCCAAAGTGCTCTTCAGACTTGGCTGTCTCCATATCAAGAACCTGTTCCCAACAGATTGTTCTGCACATTAATTAATACTATTCCTTGCCATAGTTTCCTTAGCACTTTTTTTGGTCTGACAGACAGATTTATTGGTCCGTATTTCTTCAGATTACCCTCAAAGTGTTTTTAAACAACACTTGACATGCTCTACTCCTTTGGTAACAAAGATGATTTAGGAAATAGCGTACAGACCACAGGCAGTAGGTCAGAAGTTTCATATCTCAATTTCTTTATCTTGGGTCTGACAACACTTTATTGTTCATTTTAACTTTTTTTTTTTTTTTTTTTTTTTTTTTTTTAATGTCTCTGCTCTTGACATCTGGATTGAGACAGTTCCTCAGGCTTGTCATCTGTAAAGTAAGGCTTTGGTGAGCACTGATGCAAAACCTTCCTTTAAGTTTCCTAGTTTCCTCTTATAACCTTACCATCCTTGAGTGCTTCTTCTATGTCTTAACTATTTATTGTCCTCTTAACCCCGGCAGCTTTTACCTGATGTAGTAAAGAAGAAACAAATACTATTTCCCTTTATGTTTTTTTGCACCTTAGACCATTTTTTGGCTTAGTGCATGACACTGAAGATTTTAAGCATGTTAAAATTATTACTTAAGTACTATCTGTAAGACCAGCAGGCATGCAGTACAGAAGAAGGAAAATATAAATAAACTACGGTAAAGATGAATTTCACAACTATTTTTGAAGGCATGAATATTTGTGGTCATGGGATGGTACCTGAAGTGACTAGTATGAGTATGAGGTAGATGCCAGGACTCCTAAAGTCAATTAAGTAGAATCCCAAAGTATGCTTCCATATGCCTCTTCCACCAGTTCAGTGATACGGGATTAATTCATCAACTGTTATCATGTTGTCAAAGCTTATTGTAGAGAGCCTTGCAGAGAAATAAATGGGAAATACTTTGCTGACCCTGCTCAAAAGAATGCTCATTCTTTGGATGGGCTATTTCATTTATGACTTCCTGACCTTTCTGGTCATACTTATAAACATTAACAGTGTTAGAGATATTACACTACCAGTAAAAAAGACTTTTTTTTCTTTCTCTTTTTCTGTGCCTGGTTCATATTTCCTGAATTGTTTTTATGAGAGCAGAGAAAGAGAGTTCAACTTATTACACCAGACAGATCAATATATATCTTTTTTTTTTTCTTTTTTTTTTTTTTTTCCACTACAGTAGAAAGATGAAGTTGGCTTGGATGGTTTTATAGCTTACAACTAACTTCCTTTACTTGAGGCTAGGTAGACCTGAAGGAAACCCGTGCATGTTAATGAATAAAAAGGCTTAAGGATGTCTGCAGAGAAAAGGCACTTTTCCAGCACAACATGGGTCTTATTGACATTGTTCAACAACAGAAAGAGGAAACTAGGTGCTTTCAAAAGACCTGGCATTATTTATTGCAAACAGTAAGTTACAACTACTGCACACACACATACAAACACATCCTGCTAAGTGTTTGAGATGGGCCTGTGTTGAGAGGTGACTGTCAGAATAACTCTGAGTTTCCTAACCTGCTAGTCACATACAAAGTAATAAAACACTTGTTAAATGTATAAATGCAAATAAACACAAGGATATTTAGAAAAGTCATTTATGAAGAATATGATGATGCTTCTACAGCAGACTGGAATATCTCCAGGTAGAAATGCATGTCAAAAAGACAGCATTATCTTTGAAGAAAATCATGCGGAAGGACAAAGCTGGAGGTAGAGCTTAACTGATACAATCCTGGCTAAGGCTCATAATAGTTCTCAAGCTTATGTAATTACAAGCATTGTTACATGGTTTATAGATATATACATAACACATATTACAACAATGTGGTGCATAGTAACCTTAGTTGAGATGTGGTGTCACTGCAATAAATACTTTTTGTGTTATGTTTTTTTCTACAGCTATTGTCAGTCAAAACATACAAATACTATTGCTTTAAAGCATTATTATTGTTTTCAAGTTCCATGGCCCCAGAGAGGGATGGGCTGCAAAACATGTGCATGCAACTCCATAAGTGTTATCACAGCCTCTCAGTAGGCACTGGCCTACTCGGTGTAGACACTGGCTTGTACTGATGAAATCAGTCGAGATAATCCGCCAGTTCCTTTCCAAGGTTCCCTTCCACTGCTACTAAAAATGCATAACAATTTCAGTGTTGAGAAGCACAGCTTTTGGCTTCTGAAGCAGTTAGTGCATCACGTAAGAAAGTACAATGTGAAAATGTAGGTATCCAATCATGTGTGGCATCTCCCATCTGAGTGTGGCAAAGGCAAGGAGCGGTTGTGTCAGGTTGGTGCTGCAGAAGCCACAGAAATAAATCCCTGCCACTGGTGAAGCAGATGAGACAGGCAAAGTAAAGATTTGATTTGCCATTGATTATAATGTTAAGTGGTTGATTCACCATCCCTGGAGGTCTTTAAAAGACATTTAGATGTAGAGTTTAGTGATATGAGGATAGAGAGGATATGAGGATGAGGATATGAGGAGGGCTTAGTGATAAGAGGACTGGTTAGTGTTAGGTCAGAGGTTGGACTAGGTGATCTTGGAGGTCTCTTCCAATCTAGATGATTCTGTGATTATGTGACAATCTGAGGAACTGAGATGGAATGAAAAAGGCCAGTTGACAGACTAGCTCTAAATTATACTTGTTGAGAATTAGACCTCAAGATTGTGAAGCTCCTATGGTGTAAGTGGGTACAAAGGACAAATCACTTTCAGACAACGGAGAGAAACAACATTTATTTATTTATATATTTTATAGCAGTATAATTGATGCAATTTTAGGCATACATTTAGATGTAGAATGTTAAATGATTCACATTTTTAAACTGCCTTTTTCCTCTGTTAATTGTAAAATGAGTCTTGGGGGCCAAATGAAACAGAGCAACACTCCGGGCATTTGACCAGGTGAATACCTCTGTAAATGCTGTAGTTGATGTCCATGTCTGAACCCTGAAGTAAGCTCTGACAGGTGGAAATGAATGTGGCAAGGTAGTTGGAAAGGTCTGCAGCCTCCCTGCAGCAATGCTCATCCTCTCTTCCCATCATGAGACTGCTCCTTGGCTGGGTCCAGGGGCATGGCCAAAGCAGAGCCACAAAATCATCCCCTTCCTTTGCAGTATTACTAATACTGACACTGAAGCTGAGAGGATTAGAAAAAATGAAAGAAAGAAGGAAAGAAAGAAGGAAGGGAGAGAGGAAGGAAGGAAGGGAGAGAGGAAGGGAGAGAGGAAGGAAGGAAGGGAGAGAGGAAGGAAGGAAGGAAGGAAGGAAGGAAGGAAGGAAGGAAGGAAGGAAGGAAGGAAGGAAGGAAGGAGGGAAGGAAAAGAAAATGAAAGAACGAAAGAAAGAATGAAAGACCGAAAGAACAAAAGAACGAAAGAACAAAAGAAAGAACGAAAAAAAGAAAGAAGAAGAAGAAAGAAAATCCCTACTGCTTTTTTTGACTTGGGGCACCAGAGGACCACAGTAATGGATGTATCTGGTTCACCTTGATTTATACAGTAGCTTCCCAGTCACTCTCATGTATTTAATCCTTTTGTGCCAGCTGGAAGTTGAAAAGTATGGACTGCAAAAAGTTTAATTACATATTCTAATTAAAAGAAGTAGCAAAACAAAGAAAAGCAAAAAAAAAATGAATGGTATTAATCTTAAGATTTATAAAACCTTACTAAGCCTAAAAATCACTCCTATGTGAGTAAAAGCATTCCTTTAGCAAATGTGAAGAAATAACATTGGGGGAGGGGGGAGGGGGAATAAAACCAACAGATATTAAGTTTTGTATTTTACAGTTATGTGTTATTTGCCTTAGAGACAGAGCAACAAATATTTTTGTAACAGACAAGTATACTGGCTTTCCCTGAAAGATGCATTCATGTTTTTTCAAATTTTGATGTTGCTAACAGCTATTCTTTCAGTAAAGACACATTTTTGTAAACAAACTCTGTTTACCTTATGTTACTTCCTACAGTGCAAAAACTTCTGCATTTATACCTATATTAAATACAGACCTGTGATATGATATGAATGGAATACACTGCAAAGCCATTTGGTGACTGAATTTAAAATGAACTTTGCAGTCTATTACTTGCACTGTTTCTTAATCTATTGCTCTCGGACATTCTATTACCATAAACCCCTGAGATGCTCTTAATAAAATCATAACAAACACAGAAAGATAAAGCCCAAGTCATCTCAAAAGCGGGACACACTCTAGGCCAGTTATGATTTATTTATTTATTTATTTTTAAATATACACTTTTCTTCCCAAAATCTTCAATTTCCATAGTTGATATGTCTTTTAATGTGGAAGGGAAGTTTATACCATGAGAATGAGGTTTTCAGCTTTTTGAGAAGATTTACCACTTAGTATGGGAGATTTCTAAGTGTTTCAGCTTTCAATGCCTTCATTATCCAGTCAAAAAAAATTTATTTTCTTCCAAGAAAATGTATTTTAGACGGTTTGGGGATCAGATTCACATATAAAAATTAAGTGCCTGAAGACATATTAAGATGTTATCTAATTCAGATTCCCCTGGTATTAATAGAAACTCCATCTCATTGCACCTTTAAAGCCCTTGTTTTTGGTGGGTCTGCAAGGAACTTGGGAGCCTGCCTTAGTTTTTCTGCATGGTGTGGAACAACCCAACATCTACCTCATGACTAAGTAACATCGGCACCAATGAAATAATTGTTTCCTAACCATTGCTTGCCTTAGCTGTGAAGCATGATCCTAACCTACTATGCTGGTGACCTTTTGCTAATACATTTCTTCAGAGCCTACCACACACAAAACATGTTACAGGGAGCTTGTGATGTGCTTGTTCTGCACCTCAATTGAGACAGCAGCTCTTTCATCATTTTTAGGGGAAATGTTGATGAGGAGAGATCCCCTTGGATCTCTCATTTGCAAGCTTCTTTTTGAAGACACTGACAGAATATGCAAGATTCATCTGATGAAAGACACATACAGATAATATAGATGTACTCCCATGAGCTACCCATCCTGAACTTGCTTATTACATGCCTACCTTAGGATGAGGTGAATTGGTATCTGAAGATGCCTTTTCCTCTCCATTGACTCAGGCAACCAGCTCAAGTGAAGATGACTACCCTGTAAGATTAAGAGAAATGGTTCCTATTCCCAGTAACAATTCTATATTCCTTCAAATGCTTATGTAGAGGACACACTGTGGGACCACTCATATTTGCAGGGTTACTCATATGCACCAGTGCTTCCTATGTGGGTGCAACTTGTAAGAGACAGGCAATCAAATCTGTCCCTCTTCATACAAATGGGCTCACTCATGCTGTTCAGGGATATGATATTTCTACCTTCTTCTGGAAAATACCTGTTAAATACCTTTCCTATTGACAGATTATAATTATATATTAATTCATGATAAGATCAGCAAAAGACAAGCAGTATGAAGTGAATATTTCAGGCCTTGTTGTACTGGAAAATTTGTCTTAGACAGAGTATACAGAGCATTCATTTAGAGGATTTACCATATTGTTAAGCCCTGTCCTTTTTTCCTTCATCCATCATTTTACTTCTGGTACAGAGCTTTGATGCTCCCTCAGCCTCTGCTAGACTCTCTGTCCTTTCTAATGACTTCCTTTTCAGTTTCATTGGCTTTTCAATACCACGATTTTAAAGGGCTTCCACCCTTCATTCCCCAAATATTTTTCCCTGAGTGTGTATCTTTTTATGCATCAGCCATTTGCCATATTTTTCTTAAAAATAATTAAATTATTTGCCTCCACTCTGTGGATTAACTATATCTTGGTAGCCCTGAGCTGCTCTCTTGGGAACCTATTCGTAATCAAAACAAAATATATTTCCTGCTCCAAAGAATCAACAAAGCAGTAGCAGATGTGGCTTCCTTGTAACTGAGTGCTCCCAGCTGTTTGTATATAAAGTCATCTATTTTGGGGCCTTTTTCATCTCTGAAACTTCATTTAGCAGGATGATGTATTGTCCCACATCTAAGGTGTGAAATGTCTGAACACAGCTGAATTCTGAATGAAGACACTGCTGAGAGTTAGTCTTGGTCAGGCATCCAACCTGAAGAGAAATGCCACATAATCATTCATATTTTGAGTTTTTTATTTTCTTCTTCTTCTTCTTTTGGGTAGTGCCTCCACAATCAGCATATTTATTCTCTGGGCAGTCGTCAGAGTCACCTTCATTGCTCCAAGTGACTGCATAGGAAGCCTAGCTTCCCAGTTAGAGTAGCTGTTATATTTATTTTCGGATGTTACCATACTTCAGTGCCTGAATAGATGTCTTGGACCTTGGTGTCCTCTTTAACAGTCCCAACACAAAGAGACCACTGCAAAGAAATCCAGTATTTCTTAATCATAAAATGTTTGAGTTTTGCTTCCAGATTTTGGAAAGCCTGAGGCTGCAAGGTTTGTTGTAATATCCTTTTGTTATACTTCTCTGTTCTCCTTTAAGCCTTACCTCTTCATGCTTCTCCTCCTGCGCAAGGTTTCTTTATCTCATTTTTACAGAGACTACACTGCAGCAATTCATTCTGTCCAAGTGTGTATTAAAATCAGCACTCTTCTTCTGGGGCACATTTACTTGTAGACAAAAGGAGGTAGGAGAACAGGACTTAGTAAAGGATCTCAGAAGCTTGTTTTGATGCTGGGAACAATTGCTCTTTCTTACATGACTGTGGAGGAAAAGCTTTTTTTCTTCTCTTTTTTTTTTTTTTTTTTTTCCCATCCCATGCTTTTATTTGAGTGGTAAGAATTTCAGTAACACCACAAATACTTAAAAATGGGAGTGCTTTTGAAGTGACACCTCATTTCCTTTTGATTAATGAGCCACTGTAATTAATCAATCCTTAAGTACTGAAAGCTTTACTTAATGATATTTGAAAATTTTACACAACTTGTTTCTCTAAAGTAAGGGTTTATTTGCTTTGTTGTTTTGTTAACAGCCAAAGAAGGACCAGAGATAACACCGGTCTGTTATTTGATGAGGAAGATCACCTCTCAATTAGACTAACTAGAGATGTTTAATGCCTTCTTTGCCTCTGTCTTTAACACTGATGATGGTCCTGGGGCCCCCAGAGCCCTAAGATGGAGGATCTTGAATGGAGGAACAATAAACTCCTGGCCAACTCTGAACTTGTATGGGATTTGCTGCTTCAGCTGGATATATATAAGACTACGGGGCCTGATGGGATTTGTCCCAGGGTATTCAAAGAGCTCACTGATGTAATCATGAGATTTCTCTCAATTATTTTTCAGTGGTTTTGGGATCTGGAGAGGTTCCAGTCAACCAGAAGTTGGCAAATGTCCCAGTTTTCAAGAAGGGCAAGAGAGAAAATCCTGGTAATTACAGGCCTGTCAGTCTTAGTGTCTGCAATACTTATAAGGAAGATTATTCTGAGTGTTATTGAAAAACACTTGAAAGACAATGCAGTTATTGGTTATAGCCAACAAAGGTTCACAAGGGAAAGACTTGTTTAACTACATTAATTTTTATTTTATTTTTATGACAAGGTTACCCACCTAGTTGACCAAGGGAAGACAGTTGATCTATTTTGGTTTTTCAGTGGATGTATTTGGATTATGCTTTTTGAATTTCAGCAAGCCTTCAGTACTGTTTCTCTAAGGATCCTCCTGGACAAAATGTCCAGCATACAACTAAACATATGATGGGTAAATAACTGGCTGATAGGTTGAGTTCAAAGAATTATAGCAAATGGATCCCCATTTGCTATAGGTAGGGATGGGCTGAAGTAACTTCTAAAATAATATTTTACTCTTCCTCACATCACTCTTCACACATCAGGCTTGTGGCCAGTAACTACTGGGGTTCCACAGGGCTCCATTTTCAGACCAGTTCTCTTTAAAGTTTTTATAAATGATCTGGATATAGGACTTGAATGCATACTAAGTAAGTTTGCAGATGATGCTAAATTAGGAGGAGCTATTGATTCCCTTGAGAGTAGAGAGGCCTTGCAAAGAGATCTTGACAAATTCAAGGGCTGGGCAATCACCAACAATATGATCAAGAGCAAGTGCTGCATTCTGCACCTGGGAAGGGGGAACACTGTCTGTATGTACAGACTGGGGTCTGAGAGGCTGGAGAGCAGCCCTGCAGAGAGGGACCTGATTGTCCTGGTTGACTGCAAGCTGAACTTGAGCCATCAGTGTGCCCTGGCAGCCAGGAGGGCCAACCATACCCTGAGGTTCCTCAGGCATGGCACTGCTAGCCAGTTGAGGGAAAGGATTGTCCCACTCTGCTCTGTGCTGGTGTGGCCTTGAGGTCTGTGTGTGGTTTTGGGCACCACAATATAAGAAGGATAAAACTGTTAGAGTGCCCAAAGGAGGGCTACAAAGGTGGTGTATGGTCTAGAGGGGAGGACGTATGAGGAGCGGCTGAGGTCCCTTGGTTTGTTCAGCCCAGAGCAGAGCAGGCTGAGGGGAGGCCTCATGGCAGCCTGCAGCTCCCTCACGAGGGGAGTGGAGGGGCAGGCGCTGAGCTCTGCTCTCTGGGGACAGTGACAGGACCTGAGGGAACGGCATGGAGCTGGGACAGGGGAGGGTCAGGCTGGGGGTTAGGGAAAGGTTCTGCACCCAGAGGTGGTTGGGCATTGTGACAGCCTTCCCAGGTCATGGCACTGAGCCTGCTGGATTTGGAGAGTTTGGACAATGCTCTGAGACACATGACCTGTTTTTTGGACAGTCCTGTGTGAAGACAGGAGTTTTGGTTTCATGATCCTTGTGGGTCCCTTCCAACTTGCAATATTCTGTGATTCCTTTTATTAATAAGCCAGTGTATCTCAATCAGATACCCAAAGCTGTGCTTAATATTTGAAAATCCTATGCAACTTGTTTCTCTAAAGTAATAGACTAAGATGAGACCTTTCTGTTCCTTCCTCTGCTCTTTCCTCCTTTGAAACTCAATATAAATTCATATACATAAAACATATTTATAAGCTGATATCTTGCGAAACAATTATGTTTTCCTCAGAAAGAAGTGCATCCAGCTTATTTTCTCTACTGTGTAAGTTCACACTGGTAATCAGCCAGACCATTGATAACAAGCATAGCAGACAGAGAAGTGTAATTTAATATTTTCATTTTGGTATGGTGTACAGAAGTAATGTTAAAATGATAACTCTTACTGGGTGAAGCATTATATTATGACCATGTAGAAAAACAAGTACAGATAACAATTACCTTT
Organism: Aythya fuligula; assembly: GCF_009819795.1. NCBI lineage: Eukaryota > Metazoa > Chordata > Aves > Anseriformes > Anatidae > Aythya > Aythya fuligula. The sequence goes on from NC_045559.1 coordinate 8,043,848, forward strand.
CAAAATTAACTGGGGTGAGTTTTTCTTTCTTTTCTGTTCCAAGATGATCCAACTTAACTTGTCTTGTGCCTCCAAGCTCTAGTACTTTACACTTAAGCTTTGTAGGTTTGTGATTCAACTCTCTGTGGATTGCCTGAGAGCAAGGAATCAAACCAGGCAACTTAAAGTGACTTCTAATTAACAGATAAGGTAAGGAGGAGGTTATTGCACTCCTTCATCTTATTTTAGTATCTTTATTTGGTCCTAATGATAGAATGGAGGGGTCATACCACCTTCACTCACGGTGCAACTACAAACTGTGCTACATCAAATTACAGAATATTTCTACTTAGTCTTTTCTTCTGCTTCATTTACAGTTAATGGCTTTTAGTGGCAGCTATTCACCACATTGCCCAGCAGAAAAAGGGCTGCACACAAAAACCAGCACACCAGTTTATCTGTAAAATTGTTTATTGACACTTTTGACTCCAAAATTGTGTATGAATAATCCCTGTTCTGTTAGATGAGATTGCATGCAAAGCCTCTGACAGAGTTAGAACCTGAACTAGGTTTCAAACCAAAGCTTGAATTATTATTTTTCTAAGCACCCAGTAATGTGATGTTCCATCATCTCCTTCACTCTTGAGATGAACTGTATGACCAGAGATGGTACTGACTATATGTACAGTCAGCAACATCCCAGGCAGGGAGGGTGGGAGCTTAAAGTGTTTACTGCATGGATGGATACAGCTGACTGTGCGGTCTGTTTATAGGGAGGAGATAAGGTACTGAATTTTATTTTATATATTTTTTTGACCTTTTGCAGAACTTAGAATGGAAAGATTCATTCCCTAGGCTTCATAGACTATTTTGATTTTGATTTGACCTCCTTTGACCAGTATGGGAATTTAGATAACTGGCCTGAATGTAGGTGCCTGAGATGTGTCAGCTACCTCAGCACAGTCATGGATTGTCATTTGAGATACCCTGGAATATCTGTGCTACCTGCATGCCCATAAGACACAGTACCTATGAAAGGCCAGTACCTTTTTGAAGCAGGAGCTAGAGGCCAGGCAGGATACTATGGAAATTTGTCTTTAGACAGCTGATTTGCACCCCTATATTGCAGACTCCCCTAGTCTTGCACTGAGTCAAGAAGAATCCTACCACCTCTCTGCAAGATAGCACTGAGATGTATATAATTAGAAATAATAACTTTTGCAGTAGTGATGGAAGAGGTGGATATTTCCACTTTGTGTTTGAAATTTTGCTCCAAAACCACAGGCAATCAAGGGAAATAAATCTATCCAAGGCCTATCTATTGGCTTCATCTTCAGCTGTATAAACTGTTATGCCTTTGCTCAAAAGCAATGAAATCATGTTAGTTGACTTTGTGTGAGTATAACCAAAGCTTAACCTGAATTAAGCTCTAATTATACTTCATTTGAAATATAATAATAAGATAAAAGCTGCATCTATATCTTTAAACCTGAAGTTTCCCAACTACTAAATTAATGTGTACGTTAGAAAGGTTGTGCCATTAAAACTGTTCAGAGACAGTTGAAGCCTCAACTGCTACTCATCACCCAAATCCAAAATGACCGTCACATCTATTTGAAACTTCAGTGTGATGCTTTTGATCCCTCCTAAAACCTCCTTGATCTCTCGTGGAGGAACAATAGAGTTTTGAGTGACTGACAACCCAGTCTAGCTTCTATTGGTTTGAAGTCAAAAGTAACCCTTAAGACAATCAATGGAATTACACAAGAGTTACATTTACTTGGGAGTATATCCTAGTCAGAGCTATTTCCTAATTCCCACCTGGACAGTTTTACTGGGGGCAAAAGAACTTTGTGATTTTAACAAGGGAGAAGCTGGCTTAATAATTCATAAATAAAATGTGCATGATATACATGATACTGGATTATTTATAAAATCAAAACACAAACAGTAATCCCTCACTTTCATCTCAGGGGGAATCCCTGTGACACTTAATCTATATTATTTTAAATCTACCATGTAAACATCTTTTTAAAAGCCTTTAAATTTGGAACGTAATTGCTACCAGCTCTTGATTACACACAGGCTACATAATCTGTCACTGAATCAAATAATCACTATTACTGTTGGGAAATAGGGAATTATACAAGGGCCTAAAGGAGAACACTTTGTAGCAGGCAAGAAACAAACAAATCAGGGTTGGGTAATCAATCTCTGTACCATAAAATGCTAATGTTGTCCTAATAAATAAAAATTCTCTTCCATTGTTTGATATGCTCCCTATGAAGCATGTCACTTAGCTTGTGGTATGCTCTAGTTTAGTTTAAAGTGGCACTACCATTAGTGCTTTAGCAAAATAATAATAGTTTCCTTTCATTTTCATAAAAGTAATTAAACTTATCAGTTTTCTTGTTAATGTAACAAGCCAACCAATAAATGGGCAAAAGAAGTTTTATTCATGGTATTTTCAAATTAGCATCCTATGCACCAGGGATTATGCAGATATGAGGTTCTGACTAATGATTTTTATTTAAAAAAAAAAAAAAAGAGAGAGAGGAAATAAGAATGACTTTTAGGGAAAACCATTTTTGTCAACTGCTATGTTGAGGAAATGATATTAATTATAGGATACCTACTAACACTTCATTGCAAGCTCACAATTTCTTCAGATCAAGTTAACCTGACAACTCTAAAATGACACAGAAATTTAAATTGCACTTAAATAACTAAATACCTTACTAGGGTGAGAAGTGAATTGCGTGTTAGGATGGACTTGGACTTTTTAAGGTACATTGAGCCTAGAGGATGCACTGAATGGAAGGATGCATTCTACTCGTGGAATGCAAATTAAAGAGCTCTGAAAGCAACTGCACCATGAAATCTGCTTAGAGATATACTGGTGAGTAAGGAGAGCAAATAACATTCCTGGAGGATTTATAATTTACATCAACCAAATTTCAGTCCTCTCATGAATACAAACACTCAATATATTTTAAAACAGAAACTAACATATTACTCATTCCAGGAATAGAAGGCTGTGTTTTATTTAAAAACTTGGAGAAGAGACAGAAAGATGGGCAGTCCTCAAGGTTGTTTTGCCCAAGGTTGTTTTGCCCAGTGATACACTCCCCAGTCTCACTTATAATGGTCATTACGATGAGATTCCCTATGCCTTCAAAGGTCAGTTACGCCAGAACAAAGCTCCAGCAGGGACTTCCTGCCATATACTAGCACACAAAGTGGGACATCTGCAAACACTTCTGACTGACTATGAAATCAAGAGAAGAAGAAAACAGAGATGTGTATTAAACTTTGTTGATTTCACCTCATTACACCACAGTGTGGGCTCAAGTGTTTTATCCCTTCCCATCCGCTGGCAGATTACAGACAGGAAAATGAAGCTGTCAGAAGGAAACCTACCAAATACAGTATTTCTGGTCTCCAGCTAACGAGAGTTAGCAATGTTGCCCACGTGGGTGTTGCCACATGATTTTCTGAGTAGCTTCTTCTAGACTTTCTGGTCCATGAAGGTGACTAGTGAGGATTTGTCTTATAACAAAGCTTTATTTTTCCCATTTCTCCATGGAACTTTCATTATATCCTTTAACAAAATATTGTCATTATAGTTATTTTTGATAGTCTGATAGTCCTGTGGGTAAGATACTTGATGTGATACAGAAGACATATAGAGCTTGGTTCTGCTGCAGACATGGTCTTAATCTAGATCTTTAAAGACGGTCAGACCCCTAAAGGTAAGTTTATGTTCAAGCAAGATTTTCAAGTCTACTAGCTTAAAGTACTTTTGTCTCTTTGATTTTGCTCAGCCTTAGGTATTTCAGGTGCCTGTACAGACGTGCAGCTGAAAAATTTCACAAGGTGTCTATCTTTAGCAGCCTGCTTTTCCCTTAATTTCTCTGCATAACAGCTGCCTTTACCTGATCTCAGTCTTTAGAAAATTAGCAGGGTAGATACTATCTTTCTCTTTTTGCATACATATGCAGCCAGCACAGCATGAGTGGGCAACAGGGCTTCTGTAATAACAGTGAATGGTGTTTCTGTGCTTAATTGGATGACCGTAAGATTCAGAAGCAAGATTGTCTCCAATCAACACAATTTCTAAACAAGTGTTTTAAATTGCACTCTGAGCCTTCATGAAGTGGAAATTAACAGAAAAATCTCATCTGGACACCTGTGACCTTAGAAACATTGGAATGAGAATCTGCCAGACCCTTATCTTTTGAAAAAACATATGAAATTGGGCTTTATTTTCACTACCAGGCCTTACTTGATGGCAAACTTTCATTTGTATTCATTTATGTTCTTTAATATTGTGTCCAGGAAGACAAGAAATGATCTCAATATCTAAGCAGTTCACGGGGAATTATAATTACCAGATTTCACACCCAGAATTTTTCATTGTTATCACCTAATTTGCTTTCCTACATAGGAGAAGTCATGGAATGTCAATCAGTAAAAGATGTTGAATTTTTGTTTCAAAATTTGTAGCTAACTTGTAAAGAAAACAGTTACCCTATTTTGGAGAGCTATGGGGCTCAGTGAGATTTTACTTTATGATCTCCAAGATTCTTTTAATTGTTCAGTACATTAAAATGGCTGGACCTGCATGACTCATGCAAAGTAGCACACAGGAATCACATCTGCATTTTGGAGTCCTAATAGAGTGTTCTCTCTGGAAGGTGTCTTGACTTCTAGTAAAACAAACATTTGGGTTTTCCCTGCAAGCCTCTGACACCTTCCAGACCAGTCAGAAGAAGGGTGATAACTGTTGCCTATACACTAATTTGAAGTGATAGAGTGAGCTGTCAAAACAGCACATTTGTCAAAGAAACATTCAAACATTTCACAATATTTTAAGAGAGCAAACAAATCTGTTTCCCAGCAGCTGAGGTGATTACTACCCCCACCACAAGTTTTAAGGTCTATTTAAGTGATAATCTCTGCTGCCTTGAAATTTACAAAATAATGAACAGCTGCTCTGGCTGATCAAATGCAGAAGTAAGGTTGAGGTACTGATCTCTCATAAAAGCAGTTTATTGCATTTTGAATGTAAAGTCAATAGAGTTTTTGTTGTTTTGTTGTTGATGCAGAACAAACCATAACAAAGATAAAAATAAACCTAGTTTCATACTCTAACTTTTGGAAATCTAATGGTGCTGTCTCTGTAACAGATATTTTAAGGATGTGCACATCAGTGTGGTTGTTGGGAAGGATGATTTGTATTCACTTCCCAGTGCTATGTCTGGGTACAGTGTCTTTACCTGTCTGCTTCATTTAGAATAGTATTTATTTATATATTAGTTATGTTTTTGAACTGCATGTTCTTTCTTTTTTCCTTTTTTTTTTCTACTTTATTTTTCCTTTTTTTTTTTTTTTCTTTTTTTCTTTTTTTTTCTCATTAATAATAGTTATTATAGTCAAAGCTTGCTAACTTGGAAGAAGAGAGTTTAAGAAGTATATGAGGAAATGATTTGAAAAGGAGAAAAATGTTTAGAAGGAGTGAGAACCTCTGAACTTATCCTGACTGGACTTATGCAAATATAATAAACCAGGCCTTATTTTGACCTTATCCACCCCATTTTTGAGTTAGGAGTAACCCCATTTGAAATGGAAGAAGATCTGTGGAAATAACTTTAACATTAAAAAACAGAAATATTTCATAGCACTTAATATGTGACATTTGCTGAGGTGGGTTAGTAAAAAGAGAACCTTTTCCTCTCCTGAATGCTCAAATTTTGGATGCCTGGTCTGAAAGTATTTTTTCTTTCAGGTTTCTTCCCTAGGAGTAACCCATCTTGGCTGAGGCTGATAGCTAGTCTTTCCTTCTTTTTTTCTGGTTTCCTGGGTGAAGGAAGATGTTCATAGATCTACCTGAAATTGGGAATTGCAATTCTCCCATGCTCCTATGCAGAGACCAAGATAGAGTCTGACCCATCCTCAGCTGGGGTTTGGTCCTGCTGCCCTTATTTTAAGTGGACTGAAATTCTCTGCAGAACTGAGAACCGGGCAGAGAGGAGATATTACTATAAATCACAGAATCACAAAATCATCTAGGTTGGAAGAGACCTCCAAGATCACTGAGCCCAACCTCTGACCTAACACTAACAAGTCCTCCACTAAACTATATCACTTAGCTCTAAATCTAAATGTCTTTTAAAGACCTTCAGGGATGGTGCCTGAACCACTTCCCTGGGCAGCCTATTCCAATGCCTAACAACCCTTTCAGTAAAGAAGTTCTGAAACAGATAAGTCAGCTTGTAAAGATCTCCAGTCATTTCCTTGCTCAAATGCAGGAACAGAACTAGAGTCCAATTCTTGATGACCTACAAAAGATTCTCATATTATGAGTATAATATATAACGGAGTTGGTGACTACCCCCTGATGGCTTTTTCCCTATGTACTGAGTAGAAAATGGACTTGGAGAAGAATCTGTCTTCCAGGTATCCAGCAAGGGCAGTGAAAGTGAATTATCAAAGGATGACTTCTTTTATTTGAGAATTGTGAGCCTTTCTGGGCCCACAATTGTTTTTAAGAAGATATTTCACATATACATCTTTAAAAAGTCATGGATTTCAAATATATCCTCTGTGTATATGGTATCTGTTATACACAGAAACAGACGCTTTCTTTTAAGATTAAAGTGAAAGTTTCATTTAAGAAAGTTCTGTGTGAATATTTTATATCCAATTCCTAATGATTTCATTGAAAACAAAGCAGTGTAAGAAAGAGGAAGCAATAAAACCATGGCTTCTTAGAAGTGTCATTGAATATGAAGAATTGAGCAAGAACTGTCACACTCTAAATTTTAACCAGAGATTCAAATACTTCAGGATATAATGTCTGCTTAAGGTGAATGGAACAGTCAGGTGCAAGATACTGTTTTTCAGTCAGAAGCATGGCCACTGCCAGTTCTCGGTGCAGGTGTGTGAGCATGTCACTTTCTAGAATCAGTCAGAAGTGGTGACCATGGAAAAATAAGACTCCATAACACAGTGCTAACTGTTTTAAATCACATAGTGCTAACTGGGCCAGAATCACAGCTGCTGTAAATTTGGAAGCCTCAGTGGAGATTTGCTGAGTTACAGAAACAGGGGATCTGGCTATCAGTACTTGAAATTTTTTAATATATGAATGCAAATGACAGAAGTGTTAAAAGCAGAGTACCTGATTTTCTTCTCACTTATGTCAGTGTTAAACAGGAGTAACTTCACTGAATTTACTTAACACATTTTGTTCTGCCCTCTGACTTCCTTGTAGTTAGTCCTAATTAGAAATGTGAAAATAGCTGGTTGGGTAGGACAGCCAAAAATAAGATACAGGAAAAAATAAAAAAATAAAAAAAAAAATAGGTTGAAAAAGTGAATTTAGATGCTATTTGTTGTGCTGAAGTAATTGTCTCTTAGAATAATGAACATCTTTATCCAAGAAGCAAAAACTCAAATTTTTTTGAAGTCTGAGTTGTATAAATTAAGATCCAGAGAGATCCTGGTCCTTACTCCAAATCGGGTAAGATCTTTGGACCTTGGTTTTCCACATGCAGAAGGATGTGCCAGTAGTTGAGGTATACACAAAAACTGGGAAAACAGGCTCCACTTTTGCTACTAGTATCTGTTTGTATAAATCTTGCTTCTCATGTAATATTATGTTATTGTAGAAACACCAAATGAAAATATTTCAGTGTTCTGAACACCTTCTTACCTTCTTTTTTTTTTTTTTTTTTTTTTTTTTCTCAAATGGAATGTGTGAATTTTGTAAACATGACAATTCAGCTACCTGAAAACATCTTTCAATAAATGATTTTCTAGGTTTCTTTTATTGTTTGTTTGTTTGCTTTGTTTTGTTTTGTTTTGTTGTTTGTTTGTTTCTTCTAAGTGGTGCCTGGTGCAAACAAGAGGCAAATGGGAGCTGGTGTGTCTAATGGAACCAGGCTGCTCCTCTCAGCTCGTGAGTAAAGGTCCATTATTCCAGGGCTGCAGCATCAGCAAAGCAATTAAATTAAGGAGTTCTACAGACTTACAACATAGTTAAAATGAACAAAACCAGATTGAATTTAGAGCATTACACACCAGGGGAACAGAATAAGGAGGGTGTGGTTAGAAGACGGAAATTCTAGAGTACAAAACAAAGAAGTAGAATACTCAGCCATAGAATCTGATTGTTATGATAGTGAAAAAGAAACATATTACTGCAGGATTTTGGTTCCATTTTATGAATCCTGTTTTACATTTATGACCTTTTGACATCTCTGTTAAGATAACTTTGCTCAATTCTCCACGTGTCATGAAGTGTTTTATTAGGCCATTCATGCTTATACTGATTAAATCTGATGCTATTTGTAAGAGAAGAGATACAGAAATATCTAGCTACTCAACAAATAAATACTGTAAGCACTGTCTATGAGCTTTGACCGGTATTGGCTTTTGTCTTATAGCTGTGAAGCCACAAGCATATGCCTTGAAGTCACATGGCTCCTTCTGGGACTTCTCTGAATCCAAGTAATCTCCTTGAGCTATGGATTCTCTGACTATTCACAGTATTGCTGCCAGGAAGAGATTTGTCATATCTTTATACTAAGAGCACAAATTCTGCAGTACTAGCTAACACCTCTCCACAGGGGAAATCAACATATCCTGGTTACACTGTTGTCCTATGATCAATATATTTGCTCAAATTTGACACTACATGTGACAACCAATACTCTCATTTTGACAAAACTTTTCAAGCAAATACTGACCTATATATATGGGATTTGTCTCCTTTCCAACCTCATTCTTAACATAACATAGCTGGAATTAATTGGAAATAGCTAGATTTGAAGGTGTCTTGATTTTTTTGTGGGAGAAAGTAGGCCTTTAAATTTTATTCTACCTAGCTAGTCGATAACAATGCTCTTAGCTTCTGAAACTTTATAGTTATAGACAGATTTATAGCTTCAGAATAATCTTCCACACTGTCATTTTTAAATACACGTCATATACTTCATAGATCTCAAAAATTTTTTAGAACAGTTGAAGTGATTTAGAAGTCTAGAGTATTTTAAAATGTAATTGAAGTATTTAAGATAAACAAAACACAGTGACTTTCAGTAGGATTAGACTATCTAGAAGATAATTTCCAAAATGGTGCAAGTGTCTAAATAATTTCCAAAATGGTGCAAGTGTCTAGATACAAAATTATGAGATGTTCTAATGTCTATGACCAAAATATTAACCTTAAAATCCCATGTTCTTGAATCAGTGGGTATTTCAAGTCATTGGTATCTCAGTGTTGTAGCAGAAGAGTCTGGCAAACACTTATCATTGTACTACTCAGCATATATAAAATCAGAGAAATGTTGAGAGTGCTGAGGAGATGACTGAATTTCATGCCTAAACACCACCTGCAGCAGCAAGAAAAGCTCCCACTCTCACCCAGCACAGTCTGGCAGCAGTCCTCTTACATGCCCAATGTACAGAAGAACAGCAAGAGGAGACAGTGTTTATTTTCCCAATAACTTGATTATATTCACATGAGGTTTAGATAGGCCATTTGTGTTCAAATTCCACTGCTCTCCAGGACAGATGAGCATACAGCTGTCACATGAGGAATATATACAACCATCGTGTTTGTACTTTTGGGGGCAGAGAAGAAAGTAGTAACAGGAAAGGGAGCTCTGAATTCCTCCTTCTGAAGATTCTGCACATGGGAACATTAAAGGATGACAGAGATGAAGATAAAAAGTTGGGAGGAGTCTTTGTCCTATAGGGGTGAAGCCATTCTCACCTGAACAACTGTCCCTATTTGCCTCAGAATTGACATTTAAAGCTTACTTTGGGGATGAGGATCAACATACGTGAAGCAGAAGGATTTGAGTTTGGGCATCTCTCTTATCTCCATATACTGGTTTTAGTCTGCTGGATAAAACACCACCTCCATAGTGGTCTGATTCAGGCCATCAGTCCCACTAGAAAGTACTGCAGCCAGTGAAATTTGGTTTCAGAAGAAGTAACTTTTTTCCTGTTTCCATGTTTTTTCTCTTTTTCTTATTTAGGGCTTGGTCAGACTCAAGGTGGGACTAAGCACACAGGGTGTCTGCCTGATGATTTTGTCAGTTGCACAGCAGTAATAGGATCTGCAAAATGATCAAGGATGTCATATTTTGTGCTGTCTCCACAAAGGCTCCCAAGGCTTGCAGCTCTAAAAGTCTTTCAAGGACCTTGGGTGTTGATTCTGGAGCTCATGGGAATACTTGAATGAAGTTAGTTTTTTAGACTGAACTGCAGAAAACCTCAGTTGCCACAAACCTACTCAAACCTGAAGTGTTGTTTTTTTTTTTGTTGTTTGTTTGTTTTTCCTGTCTCTCAGACCCTGGGAGCCCGTCTCATGGCTTCAAGCCATAACTCAGATATACAGCGCACTGGGAAGGTTTAAAAAAGCAGGCAGCTAAATAAGTCACAAACTCTGGGAATGATGGCATATTCAGCCCTATAAGCTTCAATGTTACAGCAGGATGCCTAGGGCAAAATTTCTAGAGCTCAATGAGTACTAAAACCGGTTCTAATGCTTGGCCCAAAGTTTTGTGGTAACACTGGGCTGCAAGTTATTCAGTTGCAGTCATATTTAGAAATGCTACTCAACGACTTTCAGTATGTTTGTACAGCAATTAGCCTAGAGGAATTGAAAAGAGAGGAACTGAAAGATGTGCAATATGGGATGAAACTATTATAAACGTTAAGTCAACATATTCCCTTTAGCTACCTTTATGATATATACTTAGTGCTAATTAAGTCTAACTCTTTCAACTGCAATGTTCTTAAATATGAGATTTTTTTTTTTGATTTTTTTTTTTCCTTTTCTGTAGATGTTTGAATTGGATGAGTGTTTGAATTACACAGCATGTAAGTCTCTGAATTGCTGTAACTTAGTATGAAGGTATGGACAGAACAGTGCACTGTTATGTTTTTGCTCAAAAGCTCAAAGTTAGTTTGTACGGTTTTTAGCTTGCTGAGTTCTTTGCCAAGTTTAGCTTTTATGATCACACAATTATTATCTATGAAAGTTGAACTGTCTGATGACAGTTTTGTGAAGCTTTAGGATAACAAAACAGATAACTGTATTTTTATCATCAATATACCGTGTTTTATTGAGAACAAGATACTGGAGAAAAGAAAAACAAGCTAGAAAAAGCTAGGTGCTTCCTAGTCTGATGCACTAATAGCTCAGTAGTAGTTGTCTGAACCTGTTTTGACTGGATTCTGTTCTCAGTCTCATTATATAGCACACCACCATCTGCAGATAGTTTTGACTTACACTGATCCAAAGGACGGGAGAATTCATTCAACTGCAAAGAGCAATGTAACAATAGAAAATGCTAATTTTTCATTTCAACCGATTCCTTTCAATAATCATTTCAATCTTTAAACAGAACATTACTTCAAATTTCATAAAATAGGGAGACTTAAATCACAGTTCTCAGAATTTTAAGTTCTAAACAGTTTAATGTCATAAAGGATACCAAGTGAATATCTTTTATTATCTAGCATTTCCTTATTTCAAAACTTTGGCAATTCCCAGATTATACAAAAGCAGGGTGTCATTCAGCTGTTGGATATTAGTGTGGGCTGGTGACATTAAAGCTGCACACAATAATACTTAGGCAACATTTTCTCTACCAAATATGCTCTCAGTGTGCTAATAAATCAAACTCTTAATAATTCTCAAAGTGAAGAGCTAAATAGATTCTATTTAGATATCTATTACCTATCCCACGTTTTTCATGATTTAGGTGCAAACTTAGATGACTGAAGGCTATCATTCAGTCTCCAAACTTAGTTAATACTGCTCTTCCTCATGATTACCATACCTAGTTTTTCTGAGTTTGCTGTTAATTCCTCCTGGGAATTATCAGAAGAAATGCCAATTTTTAGTAATAAAATACTGATTTGAAAATGCTTTATAATATTTTGTGGAGTAGGATAATTTCACCTAAGAGTGTTCCAAGGAGACTTGTACTCCAGAGGGAAAAATCACCGTGCAAATCTGTCTCATCATCTAAAATCTAAAGACCATTTACGTAAGGATAATCAACAGAAAGGACAGACTGAGCAGGGTTGTAAATGTCTGAAAATAAAGATAAGACCAGATCTGCTTGTATGAGCTTTCTACGTGGTGCATCTCAGATGATGGAAAGCATCTGTAAACTGCTCTGAGCTGCATTTGTGATTCTCTGCATCAGTGGAGCAAAGCCAAAGAGCTCTGGTGTATCAACAAATCCATGGCAAGTAGCAGCTGCATCTTTCCAGACAAAGCTTCTTCTACTGAATGTAGTCCGAAGAAAACATTTGCATATATACAGCAGTGTATTTGTTTGGAAGTCTACTTGCATGTGTATTTACACGTACATGCACAACTCTGTGAGTATGTGGTAGGCCTGGATACAGCATTGAGGATCAAATTTAACCATTATCTCTGCTGACAAGAGCAATTGCTTACATGTTTCTAAAGGTTATTCAGAAAGCTTAACTCTTCCAAATGATCAGTAATGAGTTTGGGGTTCAGAACAGTAACAGAAAAGCAAAACCTAAACCAGTCAAACAACTAATCAAAATAAATAAATAAATAAATAAATAAATAAATAAATAAATAAATAAATAAATAATTGTCCCAAGAAACCAAGAGCTAGATGAGCATATTTGTCCCTATATTAGTATTATTATTATTTTTTCTAATATTGAACAGGAGTATTGTCAAGAAAATGTTAGCAGTTTTAGTTTAAACAAATGAATTCTGGACCATCCTGGAGAGAACTAGCATGGAAAAAATCCTAATAAAAATTATTAGGAAAGTTATGAGCAACTAATAAAAGATCCTAAAACATGGAGTATCAAGCAACACTAATTACAGGAAATGCTGGAATATTTATAGACACACACAAACATATTTGCAGGACTAGGCTTCCAACTTTCATGGATGAATCTCAGCAGAGGGACCCTTTCAAGTGGTAACCTAAATATTTTGGTTCAGTATGCTTATAAGCGACCCACAGATTTACTTCAAATGGTGTCTGATACTTAGTTGGGGTTATGGCTGACTGTGTATCTTATTCACTAAATGGTACGTTTCGCTATAAATGCATTCTCTATTTGTTTTCAGGAAACTGCATTTTGACTTTATGATTTTCTGAAAGATAAGACTGAAGCAATTGTTTAGAGTCATGTTTTATTGTCTGCTAGCACTTCGACTAGCACATAATCCAGTGATTGCTGAATGCATCTTTGGTTCAGAAACAATTTATTTTATTTTATTACTAACAATGTCGCACTTTGCTGAGTTCTTTTGTAGCAGAACTCAGGAGAAGCCCCACCAGAACAAAATTAGGTTTGCTTTATGTTTCTGAGTATTAGAATCTTTCATACATTCCAAACAATTATCCAGGATAATGTGTATTGATGAACAAAGTCTAAACCCATTCAGAATGTCTGTAATTTCACACTCAGCCATAAAAATTTCAACTACAGATTGGTGCATGGTATGGAAACACAAATCACTAGCTATGGAAAAGTCAGTGAGATTTGTAATATTGGGTGGTTAATAGGAAAGTCTTTTACAAGCATAGCTCTTATTCACAAGAATTACCTGTATTTTTCTGATTATAATGGAACTGAAAAACTGTTGTCCTGAACATTAAAGCTTTTGATATGTTCCTGTCACTGTGGGTTACAGAGAAAATAGCCTGTTCATTCTACCCACACTCCTTTTGCTACTTGGAATAAAGTTATTCACAAATACTTAAAACTTGATTATGATGTCCAGCCTGGAAACTCCTACCTAAACACAAGCAGAATCAAACATGTTGTGTTGCATATAGACTCATCTGACTGCAGGAATGGGCTGTGTTGCCTTCTCCTGTATTATGTTAGAGGGCATCCTTTTTGCTGTCCTCCACAGATTTTACCTTGGGAACAAGCACTGCTGCATAGACATATCTTTGGGCATATACTCAAGAAATGACATTACATTTACTGAGGTGCTACAAGAAAATAAGTACTTGGAACACAAAGTCGAGGGACAAGAAAAAATATCCAAAAGTAATGTGCCAGCTCCTTTGAAAGGTCCTAACCACTCCACTAAACATTATAGAAAAGCTCCTTTACACCTGCTAAAATCTTGGATGAAGACCTTTCAGAGTAGATACCAATTTTTCTAAATTACTTGTCAAGAGGAAATGCACTACTATATTCACTGTTACTTGGCTAGCAAATGTATATTTATCATGATAGTCTACTTCAACTCTGTCCTGTTGCTGTTAGGTGTCATCTTAATGTTTCTTTTTAGATAAGAAAAATAAGACTGGTGTCATCTTTGAGATTCAGTTCCAACTCAAGTTGATAGGTGAATAGAGTATACCTTGCAAACAAGCTTCCAAAAAAAAAAAAAAAAAAAAAAAGAAAAAAAACCCACAAAAATCACAAAGTAAAACAAAACAAAGCAAACAAAACCTCTCCAAAATTAGTAGCCTCAGGAGAAATTTATTAGAAGTGGTTGCAAATAGTAACAATAAAAATATTGGATCTTGAATATATTGCAAGTCCCTCACTAGTCTTTAAGTCAAACAAATCCAGGAAAGAAGCAGGCATTGATATTTCTTTTAGCACTTTCATGAGCCATAAAGCAAACTGTTTGTAAAATATCAGTATTCAATGACAAATGCTGTAATTTAGAGAACAAATGATTTATTTATTAGCAGTGAAATTATACAGCTCAACACTTCCAACTTCTGTATCAATCTGCCATTTTGTTCCCTGAATGATGGCTTTGGAGTAAATAGAAAAATAAAATATTTACTTTAAAACATTCAAATGATTTGTTTCAGGGCTCAGAAACATCTTTACGGGCAACAGTTTTACAGTATCTAATGTTAAGTAATAACAGTGGTGTTGTAACTGTTCTTGTCTATGGATACCCAAGAAAAATGTTTTCAGGGTTTTATAAGACTGAAATAATTGAAATATTACATCAGCTTTGGAGCAGAGAAACCTTGTGAAGCCTGTCTAATTTTTGAAATTGATGTGATGTTATGTTAAACATATCTCTTTGGGAGGCACACAAATGCTGGGGGCATGCAAAAAGTCCTTGGACCTTAAGTGTTATCTTGTTTAGAAATAATGATGTTAAATCATTTAGAGAGAAAAAAATGACAATGTCCTGAATTAGAGAGATGAGAGATCCCAGGGTGGTTGATGTTGGAAGGAACCTCTGGAGATATCTTGTCCAATCCACATGCTCAAGCAGGGACACCTAGCGCAGGTTGCCCAGAACCATGGCCATTCTGAATGTCTCCACAACCTCCCTTGGCAGCCTGTGCCAGTGTTTAGTCAATGCCCTCGTTAACACTGCTGAATACATACCTGGTCACCTACATGTCTATGTGTTTCAGACTCAGTATAAAGTTTAACATCATAATACATGTCTTAGAAAAAGAAAAACTGATGTTATCACCTGTTGGGAAGAATGACGTTCAGAGAAATTAGAGAACTCCCGTCAGGTCACAAAAGAAGGTTCTGGTGGAGCAGAGAATTAACTGTGGGTCTCCTTGTTTCCAGGTTAACATATTCAATGAAGTCAGGGGACCTCTCTGACCTGAGGTGAGGCCTGCAAGCTAAAAGTCAAAAAGGGAAGAATGGGAACAAATAAAAGAAGAAACAGTCCATTACTTACTCAAAAATTGTATTTTCTGATATTATCAAAAATGTTAATCACAAGAAATGCTGAAGCAACCTTCAGCAGGAGTACAAGACAGCATATAGAAAGAAGCAGGAGCAAAGTATGAAAAACTCTCAAAACACTATCCCCAACAGGCTTCCTTTCTGCTGCATGGATAGTCTGGCTGTCCAGACTTTGTACAATAAAACTGCATGTAAGATCAAGTAGCATTCAGTGCTATATGTCCCAGGCAAAATGAGTCAAATTTCTGCCTTCAGTTTGGTCTTGTAGATCTGAATGAGCAGTATTGGTAGATCAAGTGCCTTAATGCTTGGAGAAATGTTAAGATGCATTTGGGAAGTGGTGTCTGAATGTCTGCAAAGCTACCTTACAATCCTTAGAATTGGCCTCTGTCATGATGCACACAGAAGTCGATTGCAGTTACATTGCTCATGTACTGTGATAACATGCCATGATAGTAATTAATAGGATCTCCTGCTACCTTACATTCTCCTGTCCATCTACTGATTAATGCATTACATTTTGTACTACATACTAATAAGCACCATTACAGTACTTATCACAATAAGATCATGGTATATGACTAGGTTTCCTATTGCTATAATGAGAAAGAGACCTAGCACTGATATCAAAGCTACTGTGGTGGGTCAGATGACTGAGTGTGCTGGAAAGCCAGAAGCAGAGTAGTCACCCTATCAAGTTAGGTAGACCGCTTACTTTTGGAGATAGGATTCAGTTCATACCCTGAGACAGACTTCTGTGGTAGGTAAGATCATAGAATTATACAACCATAGAATCATAGAATGGTCTGAGTTGTAAGGGATCTTAAAGATCATTTGGCTACACCCCCCTGCCCCCTCCACACCTCCCAGCAGCCCAGGCTGCCCAAAACCCCATCCAGCCTGGTCTTGGGCACTGCCAGGGATGGGGCAGCCACAGCTCCTCTGGGCTGCCTGGGACAGGGCCTCACAGCCCTAGGAGGGAAGAATTTCCTCCTTATATTCAATCTATATCTACCCTCTTTTAGTTTAAAGCCATTCCCCTCTGTCCTACCAACACACCCCCTGACACACAGTCCCTCCCCATCTCCTGCACCCTTCAGGCCCTGGCAGGCCACTGGGAGGTCTCCCCGAAGCCTTCTCTTTTCCAGGCTGAACACCCCCAGCTCCCTCAACCTGGCTCCACAGCAGAGGGGCTCCAGCCTCTGAGCATCCCTGTGGCCTGCTCTGGACTCACTCTGATACATCTCTGTCCTTGTACTGGACCCAGAGCTGAATGCAGGCTCCAGGTGGGGTCTGAGGAGAGCAGAGCAGAGGGGGACAATCCCCTCCCTGCCCACGCTGTGTTGTTGCAGCGCAGGACACAGTTGGCTTTCTGGGCTGCAAGCACACATGAATTTGAATCAATGGTCTTTTATTTTTCTCTTCTGAATATAAAAATTATCTAGATGTTTAAAATTAGGAGAGATGTATGATAACTATCCTACATGCCTCTAGTAGCTGGCTGTATCTTGTCAGCACTTACAAGACAAACAGATAGATCTGTCAACTCCAGAAAACCAGAAAAACAAACAACAAAAACAAAACCCACCTACCACTGTTCTCTGAAACATGCTGGGAAGTTTAAGTCAGGCACTTATATTAGTGGTTTGAATGCAACTGCTGTGCATTATAGTAACAGAAACGGTAAGCGATAGCAATAACACTGGAAAGCTTTTATCAAATCAAGTGAGGGTTTTGGATCAGCTCCCAGCAGCTACAGATTCATTTTTCAGAAACCAGCAACTGGCAATCTGTAGCACCTTTACTTGCAATTACAACAGAGTTCTTATGACTTGAATAGCTTGTGGGAACTCCTTGAAGACTATGATTAGTACTGTAGGTCAAGACAGTCTCACACAGCTGTGTATGGGTACTGATTAGTCCTTTAATTGAAATATTGTGATTTGACATACCAATTGATAATGTTGGTTGACAGCATCTTGGCAGAGTAGCCAGACAGATCCCTTCTCCCTCCTTCAGTAGTTCATATATCTTCTGTTTTACTAAAACAGCTCATCATATTTGTAAGCTTCAATGCATAATCTTCTTAGCATACTCCCACATATAGGTCCATTGAGCAACTTGCATTGTTTCAGCTAATTTTGAAGATAAACATTTCTCCAAGACTGTTCTTGAACTCTACAGTCAATAAAGCTCCAGAAAGAGCAAATGTTACCTTCTTCAGCCCATTACAGGAGGTGTTTTCTTTGCTTCTTGGAAAGATAAAAGATAGGAGAAATAGCACTGCCTTTAAGAAGAACAACAAAGTGAGGTAGTATACAATGGCCTCTGCTCACAAGTGTGGTAACAAATGTAAGTTCATTGTTGGAAGAGAGATGTTGGAGATAAACCCGTTATATGAAACAAAAAGTAATCAGTTGCTTCATACCAGTAGTCTTTAAAAAAAAGGAATCATCTTTCTCTGGGCTTGTTAGAAGTTACTTCTTTGCATTCTCTTTAATATCTAGACCAGACAAGATGAGTGAAGAATTTTAATGGATATTACAGTAAGAATTTACTAAATAAGTATGGAGTCCAATTTCCTGAGCTGACCTGTTCCCTAAAGCTTATCCCTACTTTAAAGTAGAGTTCAGGGGTGACTTAGGCTTTCAGAAGCCTTGCATCTCTAATCATTTGTGAGACTAAGACTCTTACGTCCCTTATAGTCTATTGCATTCCAGATGCCTTAGGTAGTTCTAAAGTAATTTGCTTGGATGCAAAAAGCAGTATAGAAGGTTTTCATGGCAGCTTGCCTGGACTAATATAGCTACTTCTAGCTGTGTTAATTAGTCACAACAGAGCTCCATAATAAAGCTTGTTTGTTCAGCACTTGCTCAGGTATCTTCATGCTGTACAGCTTTATGTCATGTAGGTATATTCTTGGTTGCTTCTAAAACTGTAATCTTTTGCCTAAGGAGAAGTTAACATAAAAAATTCTGGGTGAATTTCATGTTTTTTTTTTTTTTTTTTTTTTTAACTTCTTATTGATTTACAGATCAGATGCTCTCAGGCTGGGTAAAACCTCCACAGTTACATGGAGCAATATCTCTACTTCATCAGCAGGGAAATTTCAGCAGGACTAGGTGTGAGATAAAGCACTTTTTAGCCCTTTCCATGCTGTTAAAATGTGAGCCATAAACTCCCTCTCTGTCTTCCAAGGCTCTGTTGATGTAGAATTAACAAAAATGAAGTAAATGAATCCCAGTAGAAGCTGAAGAACAGGGACCTACCAGGTCCCTTATGTCTGTATTTATGGGACATATATATATTCCCTTATGTATTTTAGGAATATCTGTAGTCTTCCTTCAGGTCTATATTCACTGTACAGTGTAGAAGCAGGGTTTTGAGTATAATGGGAAGCTGTAGAAACCATACTATTTCCAGTTTTATTCTGGTTCATCCCTGGTTAGGATGGGACTATTGGGAACTCAGCTTGTTCTCCTCTGGAGTTATGGTCAGATACAAACTTGGACAAACAATAATTGACCCATACAATTTGCCCATTTTTGTAGCTTTCTAAAGCCTCTTCTGCAGCCTTTACTTCACTCATTAAGCAAGGAATGATATGTCAATATGGTGAGAAAAAGAGAGCATTTTGCATTTTGCCCCTTGTTAGATTAGAATTATAATTCCTTGTTGGTTTCCTCTGTGATTGTGGCAATATGATTGCCAGGCAATGACATACCTGGCTAATGTCTTCCTCTTTTAATGCACAGTTGGAGTCTGAGCACATCAAAGGTTCTGGGCCAGTAAATATCCATAATCTCTAGGGGTAAATTCCTAAAAGATGCTGTTGGTAAATGTTCCCTGAGGTGTAGGTCAGTGAGAAAGGAGAAAAGGAACCACTGTTACACTCCTGATAATTCTGAACATATCACCAGGAACAGCCTCTCTGCCAGGATGCTAAAGAAATGTCCCATTCTCTCATCTTATTTTAAATGCTCCTACCAATTTCATACTAAATGTCAGAGCCTTTGACCACTCTGTAGTTGATCCACACAATGGAAACACAAGGCTGCAAAGACACAACTTTTAGTTTCTGGTGATGCTTTTCCTGAAGACAAAAGAACTGTGACAGATTTTCTTAAAATGTGAATTTTCTATTCATGAAAAGCAGCAGTTCAGCTTTCTAAAAATAACTGGAGTCTTCGCATGCCAGAGCTGAGAGGTCTAAAGGAATGTGCCAATTAATTGACTAGGGAACTTAAAAATGGAAACCTGTCAGATGGATGTGTCTGGACTGTATATGGGAGTAAAATGAGGAAGGAGAGTAATGTGTGTGCTGGCATTGCTGCCCAGTCAGGTAGCTTGGAGTAGGCACGCTGAGCCAGGTAATACTAATGGGGAAGGAGTTATTGCTCCCCATCCTCTCTTCAGTGCCAATCTTAACTGACTCATTGCTTTGGAAATTCTTGGCTAACATATTCATTCTGCTACTGCCACAGAAAATAAGTGCTGCATCTAGAAATAAAACAGAAGATGGCTAGTAGTGACATCTCTATGAAGAATTCACAATGCATGACTTTGCATCTCTAAAACTTCAGAAAAGTGGAAGTAAGTTATAATTTATTCCTGTGGTGGTTTCACACTGATGGCTAGCTAAGCTCCACAGTGCTGCTCTCTCGCTCCCCATTCTCAGCAGAACAGGAGGAGGAATTATGATGAAAAGGCTCATGGGTTGAGA
The DNA here is from genome assembly GCF_009819795.1 of Aythya fuligula. NCBI lineage: Eukaryota > Metazoa > Chordata > Aves > Anseriformes > Anatidae > Aythya > Aythya fuligula. Next base: position 8,064,273 of record NC_045559.1, read on the forward strand.
TAAGGACAGGAAGATAACTCACTGGTTACCATCATGGGCAAAACAGACTCAGGATATGGAGATTAATGTAACATTTTGACTATTGCTAACAGACTAAAGCAGTGAGAAACTAAAAGCAAGCCTAAAAGCAAGCAAAAAACCACTTTCCCTCTTCTATGTCCTCCCCACAAGCAGCACAGGGGAATGAGGAATGAGGGGCTGTAGTCAGTCCCTAATGCTTTGTCTCTGCCTCCTCTTCACGGTCACTCCCTGCCCCTGCTCCACATAGGGTTCCTCCCCATTGTTCCACCCCACTGGTGTTCCTCCTCGAACTGCTGGCTGGAGCTCGCTCTGGTTTGACATGGGGCAGCTGCTGGACTCTGCTCACAGAGGCCACCCGTGCAGTCCCCTGCTACCAAAACCTTGCAATGTAAACCTAATGTGATTCCTCTTCCTGCCTTGCAATGTCTAATATATTTGGCATAAAAATTTAATAACACAAATGCTCATATTAACAACAGTATCAGAAACGTGTCATTATTAATCCTTCATTCCAACATGCAAAATATCCTTGACATCAAGCTACTAACTGTGAACATGATGGAGAAAGAATGGTCCATCCTGGTAACAGCAGGGAACGTGAAGCCTGATTTTCCTTGGATCTGTGCACTTAGAATTTCTCCTGTGCATTTCATAGGGCTTCTAGCTCATTCCTGATTTCTCTGCAAGTTTTCTGGGTGAATAGGATGCCATGCACTGAGTTTTCAAAATTACATATGTGAACAGTAGGAGCACTATGAATGCTGGCTACTCTCTTTCACAGTGGGCAAACATCTGATCTTTAAGTGCCTTTCACCATGGTGTTGAAAATACTCTGAACTCTCTTACGTCTGTAGTCAACAGTTTTTATCAAATACTTATGAACTCTATCCTTGAACCACCTGCCTTTAGGTAAAATTAAGTTTCTTTTGCATGTTACATTTAGAACTTATTTTGAGTGAATGGAAGTGAATTATTATTATTATTATTTTTTTTCATATTAAATGCTCAGACAGCTTAAGGATGTCTTTGGTCTTGATACATTATCTTTCTGACCAGAAAATCTCCAGTGAAACTGTTTTTCCTTGGAAACACTGAGTATTTAACAGAAATAGTTTATAAAATATGTGAACTTTACATGGATAATTTTGATATAGCCTCTAAAACAAGCTCTCTGTCAAACCAAAATGTTTTGATTGAAAATCCTTTATGGTAGTTATGATTGCAATGTACTCTTCTTTGGGTCTTCTCTGCTTCTGACTGACTGCATTGCTGACTGTCAGCTCCCATAATGCACAATCCCCAAGAGAACAGGTTTATGATGCCTCACAGGAGCCACAGTTTGCTCTAAAGAGATTGTATGCAGAGGAGAAATGGACTGTAAAGAATCAGGGAGTCACCTGCCATAAGGTACTGCAGAAACGTTTCCAAGAAAAGTTTTTATTTCTTCACTTTAAAAAGTATTTTGATTTTTGGGGGTAGACCCAAACCAAGCAACATATTTTTGGAAGCTTTTCTTATGAATTATTCAGGTTTCCTGTGCATCCTTCTTGCCAATAAAACTCTTAGGATGGAGACAGTTATCTGAACACTCTTGCAAGGACCGTCTGATGTGACTGCATAGAGAAGATAATGGAGCCAGCCAACTCAACCAGCTGCAATAGTGAAGGGCTGTTCCCAAACTCAGGAGGACACCAGAAATGAAGTTATGACCGCAGGAGTCTCACAGTCAGCATATTGATTCAGTTTTGAGGAGTAATGTATTTGATGCCATTTGGTGGAGCTTATCTTGTTTATCAGTGCTTCCCTGTCCAGTTGGTTCATAGTAGGCATTATCACACAAGTAGGTACTGCTGCCACCTTCTGCAGAGCAGGAGACCAGTGTGAGTGGTCTTAGCAGGGCAGTGCCAGTCAGAGACTGAAATGAGACAAGAAAGATCATCCTAAATTGTACTGAAACACTCAACACATGACAAATATACAACTCAGCTCTGGCAGAGATTTCTAGTAAGCCTACAAAACTGCTTTCTAATTTCAGATCCAGATTTCTATATTGTTGTCAAAAGACTCTATAACCCAAGAATTATCTATAGTGAATTTTTTGACAAACCTCTATATTGTGATTCTCAGTGTGCCTAATTCCTTCATAATTGCAGGTTTCTTATTCATATTTGTGTTTTTATGAAGTTAACACAAAATGCATTGTTTATGCTATTTCACCTCACCAATAACCTACCACTGTAGTGGTTAATGCTATTCGACTGCTCCCACTAGGATATCTGTGGATACATGAATTCAATACTCACCTAACCCAGCTTCAACAAGGGATTATCAGCCACTGACCACAGACATTGTCTACAAAAGGTATGTGCCTTGAACTATTGATCGGCAAAGGAAATGCTAGACAGAGCATGGAAACAAGAGACTTTTTCCATTAGCCTTTACAAAGCTTGAATATACTTGAAAGGTCCAAATGCCTCTCTGCTGCAGTCCTGAGCTGGCAGCAGAGTTTCAGTCTCTGCAGTTTTTCTGGCTCTTTTTCATTCTGAAATATTTCAAGAGGGCTAGGATTGCTTTCAGAGTGAGGTTTTTATCTGACTCCAATGAGGGAAGGCGTTTACCTTTTGCTATTCAACAGCTACTGGAAGAACATGACAAAATAAGGATGCCAGCTATCAGCTAGCCCATGTCTACATTGTTCCAAGAGGAACTGGAGGATATGGCAGCCAATTCACTGCTTTAAGTCCATGATCCTAATGGGTGAGCTTGTATAACATCTTCCTTTTCACACACCACCCTGAGTCATGTAAGGAGGACTACAGGGTGTCAGCTTTCAAGTCTGTGAGAAGGAAAGAGATGTTCACACTTCTCAATGCATTAGTCATTCAAATCCACCTGCAGTCTTTCTTCTGTCATACATTTATTTCTGCATGAGCAGCTAAACTCAGAATAAGTTAGAATCTCTTATTGGAAAGAAATTGCTGTATAAGGCGTTTCTACACTAGCTTTACATTAAAAATCCCACCACCCACTGATATGTGTTTCTATCTGTGGCCCTTGTAAATCTGGAAGATTTGTAAGAAACTGGAAAGTTGTAAGACATCTGGAAGCACATGCAGTTTGCATACTTGGGAAACGCTTTTAAGAAGTTTCCTCCTCATTCTTCCACTTCCTCTACAAGAGGGTGATTCTCTCTACACTAGGGAAAAAATAAATAAAAAAAAAAAAAATAGTGGAAATTCAACCATCCAAACCCACCTTCTTCCTTCTGGCCTCTCTGACACCTGAGGCTTAGTTACACACAACGTAGTCACGGCATGCAACACACCAGCTGGAAATGAGATCCTGTATAGGTATTGCTATCTAGTGTCATGTGAGGGTGAGGGTGAGGAATGAAAAGCCAAGGAAAAGCAAAGTTGGAAGAAGACATCTTACAAACTGGTAGTCTCCTGTCAAATCCCAGCTAGTGAAAACACAGCAACAAGGTTAGCTCTGTGAGCACAGTCTGACAAAAAACAAATGTTGTCAAATCTGTATGCTTTTCATTCAGTCTTCCTCCTCCCCTTATTTATTATATATGTATATGTATATATGTCTGGTCTAAATGAGTCAACACCGCACATTAGAAACGTTTGAAGTCATCTAAGAACTCATTTCATTCTACGCTGTTTGGGATTAAAGTGTTAAAGAACAAGGAGTAAAATGTTTGCTTAATCCCCGATCCTAGAATCAGGTTAAGCACAGAAAAATAATATTTTCTCTGCCAGTACTGAAAAGCACAGAAAATTAAAGAACTTGGGTTAGCACCCTGCTGAAAAAGCAAGTGCTTTGCTGCTCAATCAAGTGTTTGGAACAAAATGAAGGAAAAGGAGATTTATCTTCCCCCAAATTATCTCTGTTTCCTACATACATGTACACTACCAGAAGGTATTTTGTGGGCAGTACGCTCTAAACACAACAGTAAAATAAGAAACAGAGGAGCACATCCCATTATCTGGAATTAAGCAGGAAAGAGCAAAGCAGCAATTGTATCTTCAGTCTTCCAATATTCCTCTCCACCTTCAAACAAGCAGACAGCTCTTGAGCTATTTTTCCTCCTCCTCCCTCTTTCCAGCAGTGGCATTCCCCAAAATAAGAAGTTACACTGCCTCATATACAAGGAGACTATGCTGTGCCCTTAACCTTTTCCCTCCCACCTCCAGGAGATTTGTCGTGCTGGCTGTGCCCTTTCTCACACTGAGAATGTTTTCCTCAGGACACCAGTATCTTAATTAAATTAATAATTTGAATGAATGAAAGTGTGCTCTCGTTTTCTCAGAGACATATCCTACTGCTGGAAACTGCTGTGCTAGCTGCAATGAAGAGACAGAAAAGGTGGGCAAAGAAACAGGTGGGAGCCAAATGATACAGTGCCAGCCAGGCATCTTTCCTCAGCTAGCAGCAACAAAGCAGTCTGACAGTGAGAAAAGACAACATCCAACACACCATGGGCCCTCCAGCCCATGTCGATTGCCAATCTTTATCTTGCAATTGATCAATCACACTTACAGCTCACACCTGCATGTCTGCTGTCTCTCACTAGAAAGGATCTATTTTACTTTCCAAAATGTGAGAGGTTCTGCTAACACCATGTTTCTTGAGCCAGCAACAAGGAACCAAGCTCTCTCTCTTTTTTTTTTTTTTTTTTTTTTTTTTTTTTTTTTTTTTTTTTTTTTTCTCGAATTAAATGTGTCTACATTGATGTTTTAGTTTCAATACACTCATTGTGCCTCAGTGACTGGTAGGTGTTTAGGCCACAGGAACAGATGGGAACTAATCTCAGATGCTGTCCCCAAAAATGACTCTACAATAATGGAAGGCCTGCAGCATTTAAAGTTTCACCCTACAAATCTCTTCTGTATACTACATTACTTAGTGGCATAGAGAGAGCCACTTCTTCCTGCCTGTCTTGCTGTCTTCCTTTTCTGCTGGCCTGCCTTAACAGGTAAATATATTAAAATTTGTGTTATCCTCAGAACAGGTCCCTCATAACAGCAATGCACTCTTGGAAATATCCAGTACAAGATTATCCTGCTATTAATACAGAGCTCTCTCCAAAACCTCTGTCCCTTTCACCAGGGGTATATGCAGCTCACTCCAGAGCTGTGGACAGAACTGAGATCATCAAAGTAACTCCAAATCACAAGAAGAAGCTGTTTGGAGGTGTGAGGTTAGGTGGCAACACAATTCTAGTTGGAGTAATGTGGAAGTGGGAAAACTCAGCCAGTTACTACACAACATGTGACACAAGTGATTTATTTTTTTTTACTATATTTTCTATTTATTTCTACAAATGTAATGTTAAACTAATTGCCAAGGCCGAACCAAAACCAAAAAAAGTAAAATGTGTCACAATGTCACAACACTTTTCAACACTTTTTTGTTCTTGCTGCTTTGATGCTGTTTGTTTTTTGTTGTTGTTGTTGTTGTTTGTTTGTTTTGCTTGCTTTTTAAGGTTTCACAGAAGAATATTACTAAAAACTTTGCCAAAACTTAATCAGGAATACCACTCTCATCAACACTGGCACAAATTTGGAGAAAGACCATAAATATAAACTGAAAAAAAAAAAAAGAACTTTAACCAAACGTATTTATTTATGTGGTGATTAAACTTGGTGTGCATTGCAATTTAAACTTGTGTTTATTAAGCTTTACAACCCTTAATTTTTTATGACTAAGATTACTCATGGATAATTCATTCTTAAAACTGTTTTCCTACTGAGGACTAGGGACAGTGAAGTTACCTCATAAATGTCAAAGGAAATTTATATGGGCCAAGAAATATATAACTCAACACTTTAACCTTATCTCCAAGCTTATAATTACTAATCAGCTAATTGGAGTTTCCTCACAAAAATGAACTAAAGAGAATTGCGTTAAAGAGAAAAAGGTTGAAATAATGGGCTATAACAAGAGTCATGTAAAAACCCTACACTGATGTGTAGATCTGGTCTTTGTAGGAGCTATAAATTTTGTTTCTAGAACTCATAGACATGTGCATGTTAGGACAAAAAGTAGATCTGGTCAAAATTTTTGTGAAAAACTCACTCCTACAATCCGCACTGAAAGAAAACTTCTGTATAGATAATGAATCTGTCTGTAGGAGAGGGAAAACCAGAGGTTTAATGTGGGATTCACCAAATCTAATTTCAGCTCTTTGAAAAGTGTTTAAACTAAAGCAGTCCTCTTGGCTCTCTTTACATTGAGTAGAGAGAGGGAGAAGAATCTCTAGAGAGTGATTCATCTTATGTCTTTTACTCATTTGTCTTATACTGCTACCTTCAAGTTGCCTTCAAGTTGCCTTCAAGAAGTATCCATATCTCTCCACTGATTGTTGAGGAAATACAAATAGGCTTAGAAGAAAAGTTTTGGCTATGGAAGGACAAGTATGCTCAATACCAGATGTCAGAGTGTTGATTGGCGTCACCCAGTGAGAGTGAAAGGCAGTGGCTTGTTTTGTCTCTGAGAAGAGCCTAGAACAGGACCCAGAATATCCAGCGTGAAACTGTCAGATACAAAATACTAAGGTATACTAACGTAAGAACATTTTTCTATGACTCTCATGATATAGAACATTTTTCTATGAAAAATGCAGTCATATGTTCTTGTCAAATAATTATCTTATGAACATGTAAAGAGGAACTCTAAAGAATGCATTGGCCACTCTGTTTTTTGTTGTTGTTGTTGTTGTTTTTTCCCCTTAACTAAGTCACTTCATTATTTACCGCAATTGGTAAAGCTAAATCCACAGTGGAAACATTCAATCCTACAATGTGTTATGGATTTCCAGCAGTGAACTATTAGGTGTTTTGCAATTAACACAGCATGAATGAACCATCACTTCTATAGATCTGTGAGTTCACACTTTGCTCTAATGAGGCCCAAGATAAATTGTTCCAGTTTCAGTGTATTGGCTACTAAATTGACCCTGGTCCACTGCTCACTTCAGGCTTCTGTAATTCCAATAATCTTGTATTACGTGCAGCTCTACCAACCGCAAATGTCGAAGACTCACTCACATTACTCCAGAAGCTAAATGCAGAAGGAAAACAAGATATACTTCACTCAGGTTTATATTTTTTCCTCACTTTTTCTTTTTTTTTTTCTTCCCTGTTCAATATAACATTTGCACATATGTACAATGATATTTCCTCCAGAGATAAAATAAGGCAGAATTTCAGCCAGTGTCTTAACTGTAAATACTGTTGGAGTTATCCTTATTAACAGACATGTCTCCTTCTCCATGTGCAAAATGCAAAGCAAAGAGTGGTGAAGGGAGAGAACCTACTCCATTTATGTCTACATGACATTTAGTAAACCTTGTCTGTAGAGTTTGACAGTTCTCTTTCTATTCTGGGTCCATTTGTACACATTCTTTATTAGAGGCAGTACATGAATGAGGCTGCTGATTGTTGCTGTCAACATCTAGGAGATGCTGGAAGGCTGGATATAACAAAAGAATGAACAAGGTTATTTCTCTGCACGTCAGCATTTCACAAAGCTTACCTCAGCGACTGCACTGTGTGAAATTCTGGTGCTCATGTTGGGTATGTGGTTTAATGTGAAAAATCCCTGTGGTGGTGCACTCTCCCTGCCACACATACCTGCTCCAGTCCTTTTGCCAATAAACCTGTTTGGGCGGTAATCATTGGTGACAACCATGATGAATGTATCTGGTCATGATAGCCAAACTGGGCTCAAGGTGGACTTGGGGAAGATAGGTCCAAGGGCTAATAGAGCATGTACCAACCAAATATGGCTGGTACACAAATATGATTAGTAGTCAATCATCTTACCCCATAAATAGGGGACTGCCCCAAGCTCATTCAGCAGTCCTGTACTGCAGCAGGCTGCCTGCCAGCATCTTCTCCTTCAGCAGGGATGCCTCTCAAGGTTACTCCTCAATGTTAAGAGATTCCTTACCTGCAATAGATACTCAGTAAATGACTAATAGCTAGCTTGTTTAAACTTTGCAAGTAATTTGCTAAGCATGCTGAAATCTTGTAATCTTAGCTAAGTGATGTAAAGGGCTGATTGTGCATATTAGACATAAACCGTTAAGTCTGGAATTGGGGCAGGATCTGGTTATATGCAGATTCCTTGGAGTTTGGACAGCAAAAGGGACTCCATCCTGAACCTCGTGACTCAATGTGAGGGTTTCCATGATGCTTTTAGTCTTACCTTCTCCTTTATGCAGTAAATAATCAAGTGACCTTGCCATCATGAATCTTGTTAATGTCACATTTACTATCAGAATGTTGTTAAATCAGTCTTATTCAGTATTAAGCTTTGCTAAATCACTATTTTCATCAATAAACATATTGCTGCTTCTCTCTTGTGAGTGAAGTGCGTAATTCCTTTTGCGGCAATCTCCCAGCTAGAAATCTCCCTTATCAGGTATAGGATGGGACTGTGAGAAGTTTGGAGAACATTGGTTATGAATTTCACCAATCCTATAAAACAGATGGATATAGATGGAAACTGCAATAGTAACCATGATAAAAAAATGAAGTAATCCTACCTGAGCTTCTAGTTCTTATTAGGACATATGAACTGTCAGTGTAATTCAAATGTTATGAAATGTAAGTAATGATTGACCTAGTGGTTTGCTTGTGCTCTCCAAAGTGCCCTAGGAGCTCTTCAGTGGGATATAGCACAGTCTATAACACTATCAGGAGCTGGAGATCTTCACAGACATAAGCAAAATCCTATGTTGCACTGTAAAAGTCCCAGCTGGTGGGTTTTGGTCATATCAGGAAAAAAGTTGAAGTGCTGGGGGAAGGGAATGGTGGGTCAGTCCGTCACTGGTCTTTGACACCTATTCCTTAGTAAGTCTCTCTTTAGAACCACTTGTAGGGGTGCTGAAAGCAGCCTCACCCCTCTGGCCCAGCTGCTAGGGCTCAGGGTGCCCCTACCCCAAGGACCATGGCGAGGGGCCCCTAGCAGTTTGTGGAGAGTCTAGAGCAAGGCCCACCATAGTCCAGGGCAGCTCTCACCCTCTGCCCCCACCTGAACATGTGGCCCTTGCCACATTGCAGTCAGATATTGGACTCTAAGAGTATTCCTAATTAAGCAACAATCAGAAGAGACCAGGCAGAAGAGACAAGTAATATATACAAAGCTTTCTTAAATTATGTAATTTCTGATTCTAAAAAATAAAAAAATGAAAGTCAGATTCTCCATTATTCATGCAAGCAGATATCTGATGTACTTTCATAAGAACTGTATCCAAAGCAGAACTGCCTCAGGGACTGAAATTTAAAGATTCTGACTTTAATAAATATAATTAAATATATATATATATATGGAGTATAGATAGATAGATAGATAGATAGATAGATAGATAGATATTGTTTGTTTGTTTGTTTTAATTATTTTTAAGGCTAGAATTTTATTTATTTATTTATTTTTTACTATTGAGATGCTTGTACATTCTATTCCTAGGTGGTACACACGGAGTAGAGGGGCTGAAGATGATGGTGTGATTTGGGTTTACCATCCCATCCTCTTCTTCAGATGGTAGGCTTTGCTCAAGCAAGAAAGGATCCTGGCAATGGTAACTGGATTCCTAGACAGTGTAGTAGAAATCATTTTCTGTCTTCTCTCCTTGTTGTGAACTACAACACACTACAATATATTCCCATCTATTCAGGTAGCACTGTCAGATGAAACAAGGTAGGATTCTTTTACAGGAGGTACTTGTGTCTTAGGAAAGACACTGCCTTGATGTGTAGCTTACTGCAGACTCAAATGATATTTGACTTCTGCCGGCCTGTTGGGTCTCTGTGGGAATTTGTAAAATCTCTGTTCATGCTAATGCTACTGTCTACTTAATGTTCTAACACACCAAGCAGAAGTACAAGCAGAGGTTGCTTCAGTCAAACTGAAGTTTGAATATCAATTCTTGGGTCACATGACGAAAGGTATTTTTGTTTGTTTGTCTGTTTGTTTTTTGTTTTTTGTTTTTTTCAATTATAAAGGTTAGTGGAACAAACAAACAAATAAACAAAACAAAACCAAGTATGATAGCTTTTCTAATAAGCCTTTAAGAAGAAGGGGGACAACTCATGATCTCAGTTATCATAAATCTTTAAAAAGTAAAGCTTGGATGGATCTTAATTGGTCTTTTAAACCCATACTCCACATTGAAAAAAGCAAGTAATATATAGTTAGGCCACCTCTAGCAGATATTTACTTTAAGATCTCCAAGAAAGTTAATTCTGCAACTTGTCTAGGTAATCTGTTCTAGTGCTTCCTTACACTTTCAGTTAGAAAGTATTTCCTAGTATCTAATCTAAATCTTTGTCACTGCAAATTGAACCAATTACTTCTTCTCTGACTCCTACTGAACTCTCTGAACATTTGATCACTCTATTCTTAAAACCCTTTGTTGTTACAATAAAAACAACTACTGGAAGATTGTTATCATGTTTTCCTTTAATGTTTTCTAGATTAAATAGGCCCAGTTCTTTTAAAATCTTGCTTTAGGATGTGTTTCTTTAACCTTTCATATTCCTCCAGTCTAATTCAGACATTCTTTAGTCTGTCACAGTCTTTCTTAAACTCTAATGCATAAGGTCCTTACAAGAACAACATTTGCATCAAATACAAGTCTTCTGATAAAAAGTCTTCCCACATTGCAATATTCCATTTTAAAAATTTGTTTCTTAATCTGTGTTATTTCATGTGTTCATTCAGGTTTAATACTGCCTTGTGGCAGCACAGTCATTTTTATTTCTGTGCTGGGTTTCCTTCTCTCAAATATAGAATCTTTCATTTTTTATTAAATTTCATTTGCCGATTTCAAACCAAATACCCAGTTTACTGAGGTAAGTTTGCATGATGTCATCTGAAAATACTGTTTCAGAGATCAAATGACTTTGCATACCTCTATGGAACTTCACTGACCTTCTTGCTTCTTTTAATAAGGCTTCTTTTCAAGGACTTTTTTTTTTTACTGAGATTCTGGATCAGGCCCAGGTAGCAAGTCATAGCATGGTCAGTTATATACCAATATGCTGCAAAACTGTTTCAAGCACATGTACTGGTACTTTCTGTTGAAACAGGATGAAGAGAAACAACTCATAAATAACTAGACTGGCATATCTGGAAGAATGCCTAAATTTCCATTTCAGTCAATATATAAAAATGTACATTTATTGTTCACACAATCTCTCTCTCTCTCTTCTTTCTTTCTTTCTTTCTTTCTTTCTTTCTTTCTTTCTTTCTTTCTTTCTTTCTTTCTTTCTTTCTTTCTTTCTTTCTTTCTTTCTCTCTCTCTCTCTCTCTCTCTCTCTCTATTTCTCTTTTTCTCTCTCTCTTTCTCTCTTTCTCTCTTTCTCTCTTTCTCTCTCTCTTTCTTTCTGACATATAATAATCCTGCTCTACTAATTGCTCACATTTTTTTAGACTCACCCCAGTGGTCTCTCACACATATCTCATATATATATATATATTTTATGTAGTCTTTTTTCTTCTCCCTGTAATTATCTGTTTAGACTAATGGGTACTCAAAAGTGAATTATTTTCTAAACCAATGGAGCTCAATAGGGGTGACTCAACATTATGCTAATTTAGCTCTTGGTTCCTTTTATATTTTGTACAGGTCCGTTCAGGTTAAAAAGTGAAGCATGGAAGCTTTTTGTTGCAATGCTTACCTCAGTTTTCCCTTTTTATTGAAATATAACAGTTGATACTTTTGTTAAATGAAGGCTTAACCAGGGGTTATACTTGGTGTTGGTTCCACAAAACTTGAAAACTGTCCTAGATACAAATTAATATTAGGATTCTGGGTGAGAGAGAAGCTAAATAAAATAATGGCAATGAATAAAGGATAAAAAAAGGATAAAATCTGTATCATATGCTACAGGGTTTTCTCCAGATTGATGATAAAACCAAAAAGTACTTTGAAGATGGGAAATTGCAAATGCCGAAACTGTGTCTTCATATCTCCAATATGTGTCACCACATGCTTCAAATGAATGTGACTGATAGAAGTGTTACCAGAAAACTGTGGCCAAGAATCAAAAAGGGACTGCTGAATTTTTAAATGCGTGGTTCTTTTTCATGTCATTGAGGCAAGAAATGTATTTTCTTCTTCCCGTTTTTTATTTTTATTTATTTATTTATTTATTCTTCTCTCTCTCTCTCTTCCTCTGGCTTTTGAAACTCTTCCATACACATAGTGGTGTGGAAGCAAGCTTAACTTATTTTTATTTTATTTTTTTTTCTTTCCTTTAGCGAGGAAAGATAAGCAATATGTGTCTTCTCTTAAATGTCAAAAAGTCATAAGTCAAAAGTCAAAAAGTCATCTTCACGTGACTTCTTAGTTTTCTGAAGGCACAAGGAGGTTTTCTTCTGAATGTTCTTCTAGGAGATCTGTGCAAAAATGGTTACTTTAAAAACAATAAGAAATACCTACTCTGATAATGGAGGACAGAGAGTTTTGAGAACTTTCATGGTTACAAATTTGGCTGATGATTTTAAGGTGCTTTCTAAAAGATCTTGCTTTTCAGAAAATTCGTTAGCAAAATAAATGAATCCACTTTTAGAAGGCTTAAATTAAAAATGCAAAATCTAAGCACTGCAAAACTGAAGCTGTGTTCAAAATCCTTCCCTTTGATACAAGCTTCCAGTCATGCTTCATCTGTTGCCAAAGTCCTAAGGCACGTAATACCTTTGATCAAAATCACTGTTCATGGGCTGACTTTCCATTGATGCCATCCCTGGTTTCTTATCAGCTAAACCATTTTTTTCCAAGAAATCCATCAACAGAATGACAGTCAGCATAAGCTTTTTGTCAACCTAAAATGAGGGAAAGTAGTATCATACAGAAAATTCATCAAAATTTGTATTTAAATTGATTTAGATTAATTATATTTTTTTGTTTAATTTTGATCTATTTTGACTTGGTTCATGCTAATGAAAGAGCCAAAATTTGTGTCAAAGTATGTATCACATATTCAGAAATCCTTATATGGAAATATAAATGATTGTTAATTGAATAATCTATTTTTTATGAAGTAGAAGATTCTACTAGAATAAATGAAGATAGTCTTTGTTACTGTGAGCCACCTGAGCAATCAAAGGATCAAATGCTAAAGTTATGAGTAGGAAGCTGCAGGAGTAAGTCAGCAATGCAAAGTAGAATTACACATGTAAATTAAAGTGCATAGAGAATTTTTCAAGTTCTGAGTCAAATATTTAAGGATAAAAATAGTGAGAAAGAAATCAGATCTGCTCAAATCCCATTTTCTGAATTGATTTGTGAATCCAGAGACTTGATTCTCATTTTAGGTAATTGAAAGTTAGGCAACTGAAGGGAAAAACACAGTTCTCATCACCTGTGCATCCTAACACCTAGAAATGGGGAATCCAGGCTCCCCTGTGATGTTTCACAATTATTCAGATAGCTTTTCTGTTCTCAAGGCCAATTGCATGTTACTGCAGAGGGTTTATACCTTTGACAAGAGTCTGCAAGAAGAGGAGAGATGACAGGTATGAGGCGAAAGACAGCTGACCCAGGACAGGATGTCAGGTATTCTATCCAACTGGAATTTGTCACACAATTCTATAAGTGGACGCCTGGAATGTGTATGGTATCAACAATCCTCTAGACGATTAATTAAAATAGTCTTGATTTGGTCCCAAGAGGCTACAGTGTTTATAACACTCTCTTCAGTCACATAGGTGTCAAATAAGGTGTCAATGGCATGTCCAGTGCTGTTTTTGGCAATAATAATCTAGAGCTAAACATATAGGAATCTATGTTCTGGTGGATTAATCTTCATTTCTAGTTCTAGTTTCCAGACAGTTAGTATTTCCTTTGTCTCAGTCCACAATAAAATTAAAAGTTGCTTAGCGGCAGAACAATAGTGATTTTTAAAAGACATTTTAAAGAAGACAGTTGTAGACAAATCTATTTTCCCTGGAGTCTTTTTATATTAGTGTAGCCTTTGCACAGAGAGTCTCAGTGACATTTATTTTAAATCATCTTTATATCAGTTAGATGTAAAATGATCATTACATTTGAGGATTTCCCTGTGCAAGAAAAACATAACAAATGTAATTTACTTTCTCAAATGTTTTTTATGATGTCAGTTTAGAATTATTTTGATAAAACAGTCCTGGAGGTAGTCACAGTCTTAATTGCTTCAAAAAGACTTTGTTACCTCAAGTACTGTGAAGCAGACTAAATTTTCATAATATGATGATTTATACTGTCCCAGATCTAGGTAAGGCCTGTGCTGTTTTGCTACCCATTAAATGGAAAGAACATCTTCCCATGTCTAGATGGTGCAGCAATAGCTTTGAAAATTCCTGGTTTGGAGTACTCATACTATTTATCTTTGCAACAGATATTTGCTGAATTTCTGTGATTGGTAACCTCTTTCTTTGAACCTCCAGAGTCTCAAAGAAGACTTTCCATTGAGCAGGTAAATGGGTTTTAGTCTGTTGGATTTATTTTAAGAGTACTCTAATTGAGGGAATGATATAAAGTGAAGTAAAGATAAACAAAGAACAGGTTACAGTGGCTCAGAGGCGTATGAAGAGAGAAAATTTAAACCACAAAGTGGCAGCACTTATGCATCAAGGGGGGAAAGAAACGTAGGACAAATACCTTGTATGGGTGGGAGGTGTCTGGAAGCTCTTGTGAATGATGGTAGACAGCATATGGTATGTGGGTGTCTACTGTGATCTGCTTACCCCAGCAACACACGAACTGTACCTAGACTCAAAGTCGTATTTCCTCATAGCTATAGTTCTTCTACTTGCTCTTTATTTTTATGCTGCATGCTCTCCTGAAATGTAACATTTGAAATACTTTATGGTCTGTTCTGAGAATTTTATTCCTAGAACAAGATCAACAAAACAGAGGGAATTCCAAGAGGAGTAAGAAAAAAAGTTATGGAACTAATCTGCAGTGAAGGAAAATTCATGCAATAGATAACAATAGCTAACTAAGTGTGATAGCTGTGATAGCTGTTCATTTCCCAGAGAAATTTCAACACGTGTCCTTAGAAAAAGGCCTAATCATACTTATCTTTCAGGAGACATTCTGATTTGTGTAATAGCATGCTTGCATACTTGCTAAGTGCTAGATAGAGGACAGAAGAAAGGCCACAAACTCTTGATTTTTAGAGCTTAGAAAAGGGGCAGAGCAAAGATAAAGTGTTAGTTTAAAATTCAAACGCTCAAGATTCATCATAAAGAAAAAAAAATGAAAAAATAGTTTAGGAAAAATCTTTCAATTTCGTACATGGACATGGTGTCTGAAAAACTGAAGCCAGATGAAATGCATCCATATAAAATAAACCTCCAACTCCAAATCTGCAGCAGAAGAGTTTTCAGTTAGCTCTCACTCCTATATATGTTTAGGCCAATGAATCCAGTAGATATTTACCCTGATGTCACTGAGATCACATTTTGAAGACAATGGTCAGATTGAAAAGGAGATTAGATCACAGTTTGGCTTACTGAACTTCTGTTTTCACTGATATTGTATCAGAGTGAAAGGTCCACTGTCAGAAACCAAAGTAAATCTGTGTGAAGTTTTGTGATAGCAAACTTGTTTTCTATTTGTATAATGAGAAAGCCTGGCAGACCTGCCAGAACTCAGTTTTTGTAGACTTAATAGCTACAGTAGGTACTAAAATCTAGGACCTAATAAATGCTGTTGTTCAAATTTTTCTTCCTGAGACTTTTAGGTGCATGCACTTAGAAGTCATTAGTGAACTGACATGCTTCAGTTTCAGAGTACTCCAGTAGAAACAAAGAAATCTTAGTCAAGTAAGGAGTACCACATCTCAGAACATTAAGTCACATGTTTTGATTTAGGTATTCGAATCTTGAAGTGCTCATAAAGCCCTCAACAGATGGCTGTAATTCTAACTTAACACCAGGTTCCCATTTAGAAAGATTTAGGAAAAAAAAAAAAAAAAAAAAAGAAAGAAAGAAAAAAAAAGATTAATTTTGAGGGATTCATTATTATTTCAGGTGATATAGCCAACACCAAGATATAGCAAGAAAATGTCTCCCTTCTGAATTTATACATGAAAGTTCCACTAGTTTGCTGAGGGTACTTAAGTTGTACTTGCAACTACACAAAGCAAAAGACAGTAAGATTGTTCTACTGATCCTTCCAAAATGTGCTCTCACTACCAGTCCATTTCTAAACCTTTCCCTTAGATTTTCTGCAAATCTTAAGTTCTGCTGGTGCCTATCAAACCAAGACTGACATTTCTGGACAAAACTTACCAAAACTCTCATTTAGCACTGTGATCATATATTAGAAGATGAACTTTAATTTGTCAGGTAGCAAACTATAATCTTTAGAAAGATAGTAACATAATGCGTATGGAAAATAAGTTTTGTTAAATGATGTGCCTGATCTCATGACCATACATTGTGTTAGTGCTGGGTGCTTTGTTCCTTTATAAAGTTTTAACTACCCAATAGATGCTGCCTGTGGCTTGGCAGGTTGTGCATATTGATGTGTAGGACATTTGGATGTCAAAAACAATTAGCTGTGACAATCAGCCAGTCAGCAGTCTTGACCACCTTCCAGCTTTGCTCCATTTACGGTCATCAGTAAATAAAGCAGTGTTCTTAAAGCTGTGTTTTCATTTATTTTTTTCTGCCAGCTAGTGCCAGGCAACTTAATGGAGCTTCCCAACATTGCTCCCCTATGGAAATAGTTTGAATCAACATTGTATTCTTTTTTCCCCTCAGCATAATACGTTCCTTGTTTGTTTCATACCCATTTTGTTTCATGAGCAAAACAGCATCATGGTAAACAAATAGAGGCCCTTGTAATCATTACTTTCATATACTTGGATTTGTTAGTTTTTCTTTTTAAATAAATAAATATTGTGATTAGGACCAAGGATACTCCTTGGAGAAAAACTATGTTGACTGGTCATGCTAGTTCTTGGGCACATAGACGGCTTATCTTCATCAAGAGAGGTGGAAAAAGGACAAAAATTCAGTGGACTGCTGGATGTTGCTGAAAATAAACCTAGTTTCTCCCTGCCACAGCTGTCCCAGCTTCTCTCCCTGCGTCATATACTTAGCAGAGGGAACAGCACTTTTATACAACATTGTTTAACTGTATGTCAGGAAGACTTTCTTCCTCCTCTTCTATTGTTTCCAGTTCTGTCAGAAAAAAATGACATTTTCCATCCTTAAGGATGAATGTTGTCAAAAGAATCTTGACAGCTGCAACCAAAAAAGAAGGGAAAAAAAAAACAAACAAACAAACAGAAAAACATACCTAAAGACCTTACAGAAAACGTACAGGACTGTGGGAGAGAAGTCCTATGGCTCAAGCTCACAAGCCTTTCACACGTGCACATATGACTTTAGGCACTTTCTTTCTCATATGACTAGGCAAATGACTTGATCTCTCCAGTTCTGTACCTGTACCTAACTTCTTTACTGAAAGGGTTGTGAGGCATTGGAACAGGCTGCCCAGGGAAGTGGTGGAGTCACCATCCCTGGAAGTCTTCAAAAGACGTTTAGATGTAGAGCTTAGGGATATGGTTTAGTGGGGACTGCTAGCGTTAGGTCAGAGGTTGGACTCGATGATCTTGAGGTCTCTTCCAACCTAGAAATTCTGTGATTCTGTGATTCTGTGATTCTGTATGGGCTCAGCAAATATCATTTCAATATATGGATAGACAGCATCTAATATTCTTATTACTGCTGCTCTACTGTTACAGTTTAGGTTAAATTATCATTATAAGGATTTAATGGTATTTAATACAAAATCACTTGTATATACAAGATACATTTAATCCAAGAAAAAATATCTATGAATTTTCAGCTTATCTGGACAAAGAATTTTATTATCTGTTTCCTTGGTAACATTTTGCAAGAAACCTTTAAAGATAATTTTGCATTTGGGAGTATAGAATCTTGAAATAAGACAAAGGCTATTGAGAAGTCTTAATACAAAGGCACAATGCATCCCAAGAAAGTATTCATGATGTAGCTTTTATGTCTAAATCTCCTAGGAAAAAATATTCTACAAAGAAAGGCACAGCATGAGAGCAAAGATGGTCAGATGAATTACAGAGATAGCAACATCAAAGCAGCTATTTATTTATTTTTTATATATATTTTTTTTTCTGAGACACTGCACTTCTCCAGCTGGGAGAAGCTGGGGCAAGAAGGAACGCTTTGACTTCCTTCATAGGAGCATTTTCTAATTAGATTAGATATGTCATGAGAGATGATAAAGGGCAATTTGTAGAAGGATGATGCAATTAACAACCTTGTATAGAAGGCAGAAATAGTCAGTAAATATTTCTGTTCCATAATTGGAAACAGACAAGAATAATGTACTTGTACAACATAAAGATGATGACATAACTTTTAGTTCACATAACAACATTTTCTAAGGATAAAGATTGAGGAATTTGCATGGCCTAGATGACTTACACATCACAGCTGAAACTGTTGATGAACATTTTGATATATCCTGAGGAAAACCCAGATGAAGCCCAGAAGAGTGACAATGATCTGTAAGTATTTGAAAAGGATATTTGGTTAACAATATTGCTATATTTTCTATCCAAGGGGAAAGAAATGCATTTTCATTAGTGAAGATCAAAGGCTTGACATATAAGTAATGTCAATATACTTTATGGTTTATATATATATATATATATATATTTTTTTTTTTTTTTTTTTTTTTTTTTGAGGAGATTACAGTTATGTTGTCAAAGATACCTGAATTATTCAAGTCATTATTAATTGTTACATTACTTAAACGTTTGTAAGGATTTAGAACTATGTGGCATTCTGATTAAAAATATAGCATCATGCATTACCAAGAAAGAGCTGATGGATGGTATAACTGACAAATGTTAAGGAGTTGTTATTCATGGGGAATTTTCATTATAGCTTTTTCTAGTAGGAATCTTCAGAGATGGAAAATGTACCTGATGCTGTTCAACATTTTTATTGGTAATCTGGCAGTAAATACATCATCATTGTCAATGAAATAAATATGTGGTTGGCACAAAGACTGGAGGAACAGCAAAAAATGATGAAGTGGAGTAGTGATATACAATGACCAGGGCTGCCTGATGAATCAGTTTATTCAATCAAGATACCTTTTCTGTTCAGATAAATGCAAAATTTTGTCTATGTAAGTAAAAGGAACAAAGATGCCTACAACAGAAGACTCCAGAAAGTAATATTTTTTGAAAGGTTTAGAGAGCAACTAGGATGAGAATCAGTGGATGCTCCAGTGGTTTTCTACATCAGAAAAGACTCATATAAAGTCTTGTATACAGCAGCAGTTGAAATAAAAAATACACCCTTCTATAGGATAAATAAAAGTATCTCCTTCTGTAGAACTATTGAGATGGATATTATCATACTACACATATTTTTAGAGTCTACAATTTAAAAAGAATATTCCAAAATTAAAAAATAAATCTATTGTATTTTTCAAGATTCTGAGAAATATGCATTTCTGTGAACCATACTGTTTTGTTTTTGTTTTTCAGTCTAGCAAGAAAAGGCCCAGTGAGAAGGCTAGATGCTAAAGGTCATTAAGATGGGAAAGACAGTGTTTTAATTCAGTGATTACATGAGAATGCTCTTGAGGAAATAATAATAATAATAATAACAATAAGGAAAAAAAAAAAAAAAAACTGCAGTGGATTATTTTTTCCAGATTTCATCTTATCAGAGTTCTTTGGTGAGGATGTCTTTTGGTCACAAGCATGGTTAAATACATGAAGGAATAATACTAAGAATCTTCAATATCTGTGATATGAAAAAGTTCAGACTGGAGGATGAAATAATGGTGCCGCCTATGGAAAGAGGTGGTTATAGGAAGACAAGACTGACATTCCTGACAAAAGGCCAAGATCGTTGGATCAGATCTTGTCTATGTCAGCTTTCATCTCAGTTTGATTAGTTTTAGGCTTGTAGCAAGATTTAAGTCTGAGTAGCAGGGCAATCATTCTCAGTGGCCTATCATTGGCATTAATGTGTGACTTCCATATGACTATGTATAAGATCATAGATATAATAGGAGTTACACTTGCAGAAAGTGTATTTTACAAGTTCCACCCTCTCTACCCATTCTGTCAAGATGAGAGCTGTTGGTAGCAGAGCTTTATAGCTATACCAACTGATGATTTTCTCTGTAGAGGTACTGGGTTAAATCCCAGCTATATCAGCCAGCAGAGCAGCTATCACAACAGCAGCTCCTATGTTGGTAACCAGACAATTTTCTCTACAGAACTCCTGAGTATATATTTTATGTACTACTGCTAAAAATATCAACTTAATTCCTTCTTTAGTAACCTCTTCCAGAGATCATGCATCAAATTAGACATCATACTTCATAAATAATTATCTTACAAGGAAATTTAGTTTGGTGTAAAAATAAAATGTCAATCCAATTTTTCTTTTGCAAAAATGTCCTTATGCCAAGGCAAAATGAATCCTTCACCATATGGCCATAAATGAAACAGAAAATATGTGACATAATGGTGCTATGTTAGCAAACTATTCTAATTGATTTATTTTTCTTAGCAACTACATTGCTAGAACACAGCTATGCTTAAACTGCCACAAGCTCTGCCTAACAGCTTCTATTTTAAACAGCGGGCAATGAATGTAAAGAATTTTTCATGTTGTCACAGCTGATGAGTTAAGACTTTATGTTTCTAATACTGCCTAAAAATACATAAGTTTAAAAAAGTGTTTTCATTCTGAAATAAATGTAAATATTTGTTTGAGACTAGTTACTAGCACATAAGACTGAGGTGATAAAAAGCAAAGATAAACAATTCCTTTTTTATTTTTCAACTTTCCCTGAATTCGTAAGCTTATCTAAGTCTCATATTTCAGATTTTCCTAATATTTTTATTTCAAAGCTGTTGGGGTATGTGTGCTGGCATGCCCCACAAGAGATAAAATATGGACATAGTAGCAAAAATGCAAATGAGCAGAAAAAAAGGAAGAGACAAAAGTAACTCAACAAAAGGCTTTGCTTTCAAATCACTGAGAGGAAATTTGTGCGGCAGTTGGCCTCTAGAGTTTGTAATACAGTTTGTCTTTTTCAAGTGTTTCTTAGGAAAGTAGAGATGAAAATCTCGGCCATTTCATATTAGCATCCATTGTTTATAAAATCACAGAGCTTCCTCCTTAAAATAAGAAATGAAATTTTACAGGTTCCATCAGAGCAAAAACTGACTCAGAGTATAATAGGCAGTGCAATTTTTTACTATCCCAGAAGTTTAGCTTAAAATAATTGGGAAGTCAGACATTATTTTGCTTCTGGTTCTTGTGGAGGAGAGAGTGACTTGTCACTAATTTATCATCCTATCCAAGTACTTCTCTATACTGTTAGTGTCCAACTTTATAATCTTGGTCTACAGAGCATAGTTACCCACTGGGCTGGAAGGGTAATTAGTCAACAGAGTAAGCACGTAGTCTGTGCCCCAACTTCATCATAAAACAGCTCTCAACAAATGAGATGCAAATGTGGTTTATGACAAAAATGACTGCTTTGCTGAGTACAGCCATCATCCAGTGCCTATAAAAGTTAGTCCCTATGGACTTCGATCAAGCACTTCCACCGTTGGCAATTTTATCATGGCTGGATTATGCTGCTCCCATTTCCTATTGTGAGTTTTGCTTACTAGGAGGTTAGAAAATTCTTGATGGGCTCCTGATGGAAATGTTAAGGCATATATTCCCATGTACCTTCTATTAATTAATAGAATCATAGAATCATAGAATTATAGAATCATGGAATGGTTCGAGTTGGAAGGGACCTTAAAGATCATCTTATTCCAACCCCCCTGCCTGGGACACCTTCCACTAGACCAGGTTGCCCAAAGCCCCATCCAACCTGGCCTTGAACATTTCTAGGGATGGGACAGCCACAACTTCTCTTGTCAGCCTGTGCCAGTGCCTCACCACCCTCACAGTAAAGAATGTCATCCAAATATCAAAACCTACCCTCTTTCAGTTTAAAGACATTATTCCTTGTTCTATCACTACATTCCCTGACAGAGTCCTTCACCAGCTTTTCTGTAGGCCTTTATGTTCTTGAAGGCTGCTATAAGGTCACCCTGGAGTCTTCTCTTCTCCAGGTTGAAAAACCTCAACTCCCTTAGCCTGTCTTCATAGGAGAGATGCTCCAGCACTCTGGTCATCCTTGTGACACTCCTAATCCACTTGATGTGAATTCCTCAGGAGTTGGCACTGAGGGTACAGTGTCAACTCAGCTGGATAACTCTCCAAACCTCCTGTTACTTTGCAATTAGCTTGGCCTTTTGAACAGGATGGTGGACTACAGGTCTTTAGAGGCCCATCCTAATTTATTCACAGAGTCAGACTTTCCATTCGAGAAGTCACTTAGGTTGATCGAACTTGACTGTTCTTCTTAAATCCATGATAGCTGTTACCAGTCACATCATTCTCTTTCATACACCTTTCATAAATCATTCTTCTTTAATTGCAGCAATATTGTGCCCTTTTGATTCTCTTCATTCTATCTCCAGAGATTTTATGTGGCCCAAAATTTGACAACCTCATCACAGGAAGAATAACATATTCAATATTTCTTCAGGTTTTGTAAATAATATTTCAAGACTTTGCTCTTTATGTATAAGTATTTTTAAATATTTATTTAGGATAGAACATGGCTACATATTAATCAGAATGACCTATTAATAAGTGTAACTTGTTAATATACAGTTGGAATTTAGCAAGCCATAAAGAAATATTTAACATTATGGAATCTAGGTTTAAATGTGTTTTAGGTATACTTGAATTCTCAGCCAAAATTTTGTGCGTTAAGTAAGCACAAAGCATATACATTAAACTCTCTTTTTCCATGTTTACTAAGACTTTCTAAGACACCATGAGCAATTAAGATTTTTAATCCACTCTTTTTTCAGACTGGGACATTAAAGTTAGCACCCTGATCAACTTTCACTGTTCAGAAAGCAATCTGATTTTTAGATGTTTGGCAGTTTACTTCCAAAAATGTTGTCTGTAATTTCTGTGTCTCGGTCAGTTAATTGCCCCTGATCCATAGCAAGGAGACTGAAACTAGTAACAGTTTTCATATAGCTTACTGAACAGCCTGCAGACAGTATTTACATCTTTACACTAAGGAAAACCTAGGCCAGATATTAGATGTATAACTTAGCAGTGAAGGCTCCCTATTTCATTAGTAATCTGCTGCATCTTTCAGTTCCCTGTGCCAGTTCATTAGCAAAATGCTAGAAATTACAAGGATGATATGTAGTGCAGGAGAGAGGAACACTATAAAAGGAAATATTTAGAAAGTGAGAAGTGGAAGTGCTCGTGGCTAAGCATTTGTATAAAAACTCTTGTAGATAAGAGGAATAGAAACATTCATTTTTATTTATTTATTTATTTATTTATTTATTTATTTTTAAATTCAATGGTGTGTTGCATATTCTAATTGAAACTTGTGGAGCAGAAAGCTGATCTTGCAGTAATGTTTGTGGATACAATTATGGAAATCCTTTGAGCATGATTAAATTATACAGTGTCTGGCTAAGGAAGTCATTTTGATACTTATGTCTGAAGTAGAGTTAATGGCAATGCATGAGGTGGCACCTTCTTGAATAACCTACTTAGGAAGGAGGCAATGTGTAGAAGTTTGCAAATAATTAGCAAGTTTTTGTAACAATAAATACTAACCACAAAAAAGTCAATTCTGCATGGTCTATCAGACAAATTCAAAGACGTGGTGTGAGGTCACTGTTAAAAGATAACAGAATAGATGATCAATATAAATTGAATGATAGAAAAGAAGAAGTGATACGTATTTACATTAATTGGAATTTGAAGAGTTTTTAGTCAATCATTAATTGTTCCTTTCAGGCCTTTTAATACATTTATGTGCATAGGTTTTGAATCTTGGTATAGTTATTTGTTTCAGATATTACAATTTATTGACCACTACAAAAATATAGGTTGATTTTGTTCTTGTTGTTTATTTTAAAGAGGTTGTTGATTTCTTTTTGTAGCTAAAGAGTGTTTTAATCTGTTTTCTGTTATGAACATCTGGATAAGTGTTCAAAGGTCCAGAGATTCTTAAAATTTGTTAAAAAACAAATCTTGAGAACAGGAGAAGAATATTTTTTTTACTCAGAAAAATGAAGTTTGTAATGAATATCAAGTTTTTTTTGTTGTTTGTTTGTTTTTTTTTTTGTGTGTGTGTGTGTGTTTCCTGTGGAGAAATCTCTTCTATCTAGAAAGTTAAAATGTAAACACCTAAAGGATTCTATTTTTATGGAAAATCATATAACTCCAGTATAATGTTGGTTTTCTGTTCAATACTTGAGCTCCTAAAATTCAGAGAAAATCAGACTAAGTTTTGTTTTCCCATAAAACAAATAGATTTTACCTGCTTCCTCACTAGTAAGGACATGAATTTTAAGGTTATTTTCAGTTTGACCATCCCCATAAATTAGGGCTAGGTTTCACCCAGAGACTGTTGTGATCACCCTGAAAACTTCTAGTTCATTGAGAACTCCAGTTCTCATTTGAAAAGAAAAAAGCCCATGGTTTAAATACTCTGAATGAAAGAGCAATTTCTATACCCATTGGTAAACAGTTCAAGTGATTAAGTATCCTCTCGCTAAAAAATTGCTTTTCATTTCCAGTTTGAAGTTTTCGCTTTCAGCCACTGGGTCTTGTGATGAAAGAGCCCTCTGATATCCAACACTGCTCCCTGCATAGGTAGAACATTCCCCATGCTGTCCATATTAATCTGATTCTTTGCTGCTTATGTATTATCTTTTATCTGTTTCTTTAACTGTCAATTTTCAAAATATATGCTGGTTTCAATATGTTGGCTCTTTCTGTAGCTGAGATGCCATGAAGTAGCCTGAAAGGACTTGAAAAAGACTTACAGCCGGATAAATTATTACTGATGGAAAAATTATATATCTATATCTTTGAAGGATGTCTTATATATTGGACTATAATTTTCTGGCAACTTTCACCACAAAAGGTTCATGTTTGCTCTAATATATGACTGAAATACTGTCTTCTATGCCTGGCTTCCAAAACAGAATATGAAACTCCTGAGGTAAGCATATTGGCTCCGAAAAACCTGAGCTAATTTCCAGCTATGTCCCCATGATTCCTACTAGCTTACATGTCCTGCCTGTGCAGAGCCAGCCAAGAGGAAACCCATGGCAGAGGGATTTACATGCAATCTAGAAAATGTGTCCCGGTGCCTGGAAAGTGTTTGCCACTTCTGAGAGCATTGTGAGATAGAGCAGAGAGCCCTGATAACTCACCATATAACTGCTTGACATAGAAGTGCATCTGAAATCCCTCCTCTCATTTGCAACACATGGCTCAGAGCTGACAGGAAATGGATAGACAAATTCAACATCCATTATCCATAACCCTTCACTTAAGAAGTCTAAAGAAGTTAAGAAGTCTAAATGAACTCTTCCCAAGAACTCAGAAGAGATTGCTGGAGAGACACTATTTTGTCTAAAACATTCTTGTGCTTTTATGTTTTTGTGTACCATGTGAGAAAAACAACAACAACTATCATCAAATTCATATGTGCCACTTTCTAAAATTGCTGGGATGAAAACACAGGGGTGAGGTTCTTCATGTCAAAGGTGTGCAACAACATCTAGAAATCTCTCTCTCAGATTTCTCAGGTCCAAATTCTGTCCTTCTTCCTAAAAATCTTCCAAAGTTCTATATAACAAGAAATTACAGTTATATTTAGTTCTCTTTTTATTGTTTTTTGTTGTTGCCTTTTTTTATTTTAATGTGACTATCTGAGCTATCATTTTTCCCCCAAACACAAAAAGACAGATTAAAAAAAACAAAAAACAAAAAACTAAAAACTGTCAAATCAAAATAAAAGACAATATTGTCTTCATACTTGAATTACAAATTGATAAAATACTTGCCTTATTTTTACGTTAAATATTTCTGCTCTGGGAAAAGCTTGTTTTAGAAAATAATGGAATGGATAGAACAGTGAAAAGACTGGGGTGTTAGAAGGTTTGAAGCTGTTTGGATATGGGCGCAAGATTCAGATGGTTGGTTACTTTAAGATTTTCCAAGGAGTTTTTGTCAGATGAAACTAAAAATAAAAGCTAAACTTGAATACATTGTTGCTTGGTTAGACTTATATAGATTACTGCAAAATGCAAAGTCTTCTCCAGAGGTTACAGTATGGTTTGGTTGCTTATATGGGAGTATTAAAATTATTTACACCTGAAAGATGTTATTGGAGAATTCAATAGTGTCTCATTAGTTCCACACAGTTCAAATTCTACCCAGACTTTTCCTTATCCCTGTCACTAGCCATATTGAATGTCCTTCTAACTGTGAGAGGATTAAGTTGAGGAATCTGGCTCAGATAAAGCCCAGATGTAAAGCTAGTGGATGATGAGGTTCTTCAGAGAAAACTGTCAGGGTTTGCACATGCATAGAGAGATGCAGGGAGATAAACACAATACAGAAACCCACAAGATTTGAATTTCCTCAATTTGATGATTTCATGCGCATCTCTGATTATAGACTTTGAAGCTGGTCAATGAGGCAGTGAGAAACAAAACTTTACAAGCTAAATAATTGAAAAAATTAAGAGTGAAGAAAGATGTTCTCTGACTGTCAGGATGACAAGGCCCATAAACAACAACAAAACCCACATGGTTCTCTAAGTAGTCTTGAAAACATAAAAACATATGACCAGGCAACTCCAGACAACTTAGTTCTTCTATAGGAAACAAAATAAGCAGCAATACATGTATTATCTGAATAACACAACGTTCAGGATCTGGCCTCAAACAGCATAACATGAGATAAGAGCTTTTCTGAGGATTTGGGGGAATTTGGCTGTAGCTGAAGTTGCTTAACACTTCCAAATTTGGCTCTGAATTCCTCTAAGAGTCATTTAGTAGAACTGAGTATTGGATCCAATTTTCAGAATGAATATCCATAGGACCATTCTTCTTTCCAGGATATTTTACTGATAAAGGACACACTGAAGACACCTTGTGTCAGAGGCTGTATCCAATATGCCATTGTCATAAAAAAAGTGAAGGAAAATATCACAACAAAATCAGAGAAAAATGTCAAACCTGCTTGCTAAAATTCGCAGATGGAACAGGGTAATTATTAGTGAATACTTGTCTTCCAGCAAAGTGATTGGGGGGAACAGAAGGAATCTAAGCAAACAAATATGCACAGCATTCCTGAAGGAGGAATGAATAGAGATCCTATTATGTTATTATTTTTGCACAGCTTGGAAACTTCACTATAAAAACTGCAGGGAATATAAATACACTGCATGCATACAGAACTTTATTGGACTTCTTATACACTACATGCATGAAATACCCTGAGATTATGACAAAATACTTATTATTTAGCAGATCAAGCTGTTTGAGTTAGCTGTGATTTCTGCAATATTTCTTTTTATTAGAAAAACTATAATGTTGGTAAAGTCTGAATTGTTAGGGCAGCATATACTTATATTTTTGAGGTTGCTAATATGTTTATAGGCCACAGTTACAGATCCCAGGTACCTAGGGATTTTGTCTGTCTCATGACTTTTCTTGTAACAGCTTGGATTAGACAAAGCTCCATAATCACTAGTTTTGAAACATTTATCTAGATAACAGAAAACTACTAACATTCTTTGAAAGAGAGGAAGTACAAGCAAAAACCTTTTTATGGACACCCAACTTAAGAGGCTTAACACATTTTAATTTTAAAAGTTATCCCTAGATATTTGCATCTTCCCCTTGTTCCAGCTAGCAATTCATAGAAAGCAAATAAATAAACAATAATTACATTAAATACCAAAGCAGATTTACATCATGAGATGATATAATTCAAAGACCATACTATGTCTATGATCCAACAAAGAGATTCACACATTCTGGGCACCATCCTCAAGTTGCACCTCAAACAGACACTCAAAATAAGAACAGTCACAATCAGCCACCTTTTCTGAGAAGGTTAAGCTCAATTACTTGGATAGCGAGCATGATGCATGCAGTCAGTGGACTTTTTTATTCCACCCTAAAAATATTACTTTTTTGTCAAGTAGAATGATAATTTTAATTAAAAAAAAAAAAGGTGCAAGAGGATGCATTTATGTCCTCCCTTAAGCACTTCTTTCCACATCCCAGTTCAAAGATAGAAAATAAAAGAGTACCCACGGATGATGTAGCAGCTCTTTTTAAACCTTAAACATCAACAGAATTGAAAGCAGGTGTGCTTTCCTTAGCCAATCCTTACTCTAAGCTGTGGGTGATTCTTCCTGCTATGTGATTTGATTCTTTAGGTAGAGCAGGGAATATATACCAAACAGCAACTCCATTTACAACTTCATTTTAGTGGCTGTGTATCTCGTGTCACAGGTTTTAAATACATGCATTTACCTGGGCTTTAACATGTATATAAAAGTCTAGGGGGACTAAACTGAAATTGTTTAAAAGGACCAAGTAGTAAAGATGGATCAATGACAAAAAAAATAACTCTGACTCTGCCACCACTACTTCCCATGGGCACCTAGAATTTCATGCATTCAGAGCCCTCTGAATCTCCTGAATATCTCAGTGGCCATGAAGAAACCTGAAGGCTCCATGAAAGAAGGGCTGGGTCACAGGTTCTCTCCGTAGAGTGGCCAAGCCACAACCTTTTTCTTGGAGGGATGTGTTCAAGGGATTCAATAGCTTAGAAACATGGGAGCAGAGTTCATGGTGAATTTTACTCCAAAGGAAATCAGTGATGAGGGTTCTTTTTCTCTCTTGTTCTTGAGATATTAAAATTTTTCTCAGAGTAAACAATACATTTGATGAATTTCCACTGACTGATACTAAGCTCTGGGAAAGGACAGGCTTATTTTGCCAAAATTGCTTCTGGATTAAGATGTTGCATACCCCATGGCTAGGGACATAGCCTACTGCAGAAAACATTAAAATTTAATGATATTGGTGGCTCCAATATTATTTCTGAAAGCAAATTGACTTATTAGGATATTTAGCCTTCCTGGATCTTTAGAGAATCATTAAACAAAGTAATTCACTATTAACTCAATGAAAAGGAATTAATGAAAAAGCAAAGTTATCAGAAAGGTCTAAAAGCAAAATTTTATGAGTTAATAATGTTTCAGGTATTAAAATGTCCAACCCTGCAAACAATCAAAAGAAATAGCTTTGCAGGATCAAAAAATCATGCAGAGTCTCCCACAATGATTTATTCATTAAAGATCAGGGAAATTATTTTCCATTACTCCAAAGACTAACCTCACAGTGAAAAATAAATTGGCATTTACAATGTTTCATCTCTAACAAGGAATGGGAAAGATATCTGTGACTTGCAAACAAAAGATTTATTTCCATTAAAAAAATAATAAAAAGCAGCTCAATTTACTTTCCTGAATGTACTTTTATATTTTTTAAGATTTTCATACAACTATCCAGCTGTGTAATAGCAAAATGATAATCTAACCATTTAGGATAATCTAAAATATTCTAATAGAAAACTTTGCAATTAATTCAGTGTTTTGAATGGTTATTCTCAGCTGCATGCAGATTTTCCTTTCTTATGTGACTGCAAGGTCCTAGTAGATGGATTTGAGCTTAAACCTTCATTTTCATCACTGGTTGGTAATTTCAAATGATACAGCTAAAGGCCAAGGGATGTTCCTTTTACCTCCAAATGATCTTGAAAATTCTTGGAAGGATCACTGCACAGTTTCATGTCTGCCTGTGGGGAGCTTGTGAGGTTAATGAATGTTGGGGATGTCAAGAATGGAAAAAATATAGAACTTCCTTCAACCAGTCTGGTGAAAGATACGAAATACATCTCTTTGGGTATCTTCCATTACCTTAGTTCAGTTGCCTATACTTAGGTTTTTATCATTCTTTGAGATATTCCAGGTTGTTCAGGTATCTGTGCAATACTGGCAAGTGCAACACGGTATTTAAAGAACACCAGAACTCTTCTCTGCTCTGTCTGAGTGGAAAGTGGGCATCTGTGCTCTAGTCTGAACAATCAATGGAGCCAGGTGAGCCATTTGGCTGTCCTGCCACTAGGTCTTTGGTCTACAGTTGCCACTTCTGGAGGACATGTTTCCTATAGTTCCTGTATTGCGTGTGCAAACTCAGTGTGAACAAGATTCAGTTGAAATATTAGAAGAATTTATTTCTTAAATCAGGACAGTCAACAGTGGAACAGGTTGCTGACAGGTGGTATAGTCTCCATGCATAGAGTTTTTCATGACCCAGCTGGATAATTAACTTTGAACAACCTGATCAGGCCTCACAGATGACCCTGCTTTGAACAGAAGGTTGCACCAGATAACCTCTGAGGTCTCTTCAGCCCATGAATTATCCTATGATCTTATGATCCTTGGATACTGTAGAATACTTCAGACAACACTGAGTGCTGACCTTATGGCAATTACATTGAGCCCTTGACCTCCTCTGTCTATAGATGGAGCTTAAACTCCCAGAACGCATGTAGACTTACATAACAACAGCAAAATTTGGTATTCTCACCAGGACGTGATGGGTTCCACTTTCTACATGACAGTAACGGATAAACGGATACACAGATAACATGGATTAAGAGGAGGATATGTAGTTTTTCAACTTTTCAGTGTGTTTATGCATGTGAATTTGTATTCATGAGTATGAAAAGCAGTATACAAAGATACAGGAAAATACTATGCCTGCTTTTCTCTGTCTTTAAAAACAAGAAAACAAAAAACAGTCTTTGTTTTCTATTTAATCAGTTTTCTGCTAGTTGAGTCTCAGGGTGGATTAGAACATAATAATGGTTGTGCTGTTGTTTAATCAGAGGGTGAGTAAACTTCTTGGGTTAAAACAACATCAAGGAATGCTTTACAGTAAAGATTTAAAGCTCACAAGTTCTGATTCTTCTTGAAGAGAAGATGTAAAAATGCTGAATATTATTATTGCAAAGCAATTTACTCTAATTATTAGGGATGGGGGGGGGGGGGGAAGGGACTGTACTATATCTTTGATATAAAGAGATCGTCTTCAGAAAAAGAGACTAAAGAGATTGCCTTCAGAAAAGCTGTGATTGTTCTTCACGTCATATTTTTAATTCAGAAAATGAGGAAGAGACGTGAATTTAGAAGCTTTCATTTTGAATCTGTTTTCTGGTGTGTACAGAAAAGAATAAAGTGCTTTTTAAGCAGTTTGCCTGACTCATAAACAATAGAGCTCTGAATGACTGTGTTGATGTTGAACTCTCAACATTCATGCCCTTCCTGCTCTCAACTACAACTTGAGATGAATTTGGAAATTATAGTCGGTGCAGCCAAAGCTTTCTTTTCCTTTAGTTGATCACGTTCATGACTGGATTACTGAGTTGCATACAATAAATAATAATAAAAAAATCTGTGGGTAAAATTGTGCCATTCCTGAGGGATATAAAGGAAGCATAAGAAAAGCCATATACTTTAGAAACTGTCTTCACAACACTACTTCACAACATACATGGTCATATTTTTTTATCTGGTTGTACAGATAAAAAACAAAGTTACATAGACTTTCTAATCAATCAATATCTGAACTAGTCATATAGGGCTTCATTCAGATGCCCAGATTCAGGCGCGTAGTATCACTTGATGTATCCTCCTGCATCCCTTTAGCTGCCAGCTGCCATTCCAGATATGCAAATCACTCCTGTAGTTTCTGTGTCATGTGTGTCATTCCTACACAGATGTCTTGGATCCTACAGAGTATCTACCATGTCACTAGGCAGCCCTGTGTAGGCAACTAAGTTAAATCTTTAATCTCCCTTTATAGTCCAGAGAAAGTAAAAAGTAACTGCAGGGTGTAGTTCATACCCTTGCACATACATCTAAAATATTCTTATACATTGCAAAAAGTACCAATTTCTCACCCCTCATGCTAATGGGCATCTTCACTTGCCATGTCCTAAGTTCCTGTGTTCACATAGGAAATGAATAATACCAAGCACTAAGTTTTTCCATTTCCCATGTCCTGATCAACCCCATATTGGGTGGGACGTAGGCATGTACCACATCTTCCTTTTAAGGAGCCCCACCAGAAGACAGCTTCTGTTTTCTGAAGTGTTTCCTGTCACCAACCACAGAGGGAATATAGAGAGCCTGACATTAAATGAACATGCTATGAAGTACAGACATTTGCTCATAATCCCATACATCTGTGGTAGCTGTAGAAATTAAATCTGAATCTTTTCAATTTTGTGCCTTTACCACATATTTGTATGAGTAATGTTTGTTTTCAATTTTGACCTTATCAAGGTTGAAATCTCTCTCTCCTTCTTTCCCAGCTGCTCCTAACTTAAGTCAATGTTCCTTTGGAACTAAATATATGAATGGGTAAGAAGAAAAAGATGGGTAAGAAGGAAAAAAAACAGCAAACAAAAAAACTAACAGAACATGGTGTCTATTATCAAGAGAGTGGAGCGCCATCCTAAGAAGATTAATTTTAATCTTTATATTCTACAAATTGCAAGATAGCTAATTTAGAATTTGATATGGATGAAAATATGAGAGGTTTTGAATGAAGCAACCAATAATTTTAATTTTAATGTTCACTGGTGAAACTAAAAATGACACACAGCAATTACATTTCATGAAAAGCAAACATTATTCTGATCTCTGATCAAGTTACACTAATAGGCATTTAAAACTGGAAATGAATGAATGTTTTAATATACCTTTCTGAGTTAAA
This sequence comes from Aythya fuligula, assembly GCF_009819795.1. Lineage (NCBI taxonomy): Eukaryota > Metazoa > Chordata > Aves > Anseriformes > Anatidae > Aythya > Aythya fuligula. The sequence goes on from NC_045559.1 coordinate 8,097,089, forward strand.
AATACAGTTTTGGAAATATCAGAATGAATTATTTAGACTTCAACTTCTTTTATTTTTCTGTTTGTTTTTAATATAAAATACTCAGTCAAGGTGAGAAATTCAAAATGTTTATTTATTTATTTATTTTAGATCCTTTATATTCATTTGGTGTTTGGTTTAGAACCAGAAGTATTTACATCCCAGTCAGATATGGGATTTATGGTTTACTGCATGATGTTGTTTTTATAGCAGAGTTGTCACTTCTACCTATGTTAAAGCTTCTCAGGCACATTAATTGTGTTTTCCTCCTGCGATAGCTGGCTTTAATAGGTATGGAAGTTGTCATATAACTACACAGATTTATGCACTGTGGAAGCCAGGTAACTCTTACTAATGCATATCATTCTCTCTCACGCTCTAGACAAGAGAGTGCACTGATCAAGAATCATGATGTTGCTTCACAAACAACGTGAAGGACAGGGAGATGATTCCCCTTGAAGTCCTGCAGGAACACATACTGGCTGCAGCTTCGGACTGATGCTAAGTAGGCTTCATCCAAGAGTTCACCGGAGAGCATTTGGGAGTTTATGCCATGAATCTAAGAATGTTGTGGAAGGTAGTTTCTTGGGAAGAAAATTTATAGAAACTTCAATATTAAAATTCAGCTCCATTTTTATATATAGCAACAGGAGAAAATCAAATCAGCGTGGTGTTGAGTTAAAGCTAACCTAGAAGAAGAAAAAAAAAAAAAAACAGTGAAAAAGAATGTGATGGATGTAAAGCAGAATGTCTACATCTGGTTGAAAAGATGGCTACAATGACAGGATACACAGCAGTCAGTCCTTTACACAGCTTCGTGTGTTTTGGGAATTAGCACCTGTCAGGTTGTTAGAGTGAGGAAATTAAACTTCTGTTAAATACTGATCAGCTTCAATATCCACCAAATTTTGTTCCAAGCTATGCATATTGAATATGACACATATTTTCATAAAACGAAACAAAACAAAGCAACCAACCAAACAAACAAACAAAAAACAAACAACCACAATTAATATCTCTGCTACTAATTGTTACTTTTGAAAAAAGAAAAAAAATTTCCCCTTTTTCAAGTGCAGAGGAGATGACAGCCTTGGCAAACCATTGTCCAACTGAGGAAGCAACAAGCAACAAAAAGAACTCTGTAGCTACCCTTAGAAGAACTGTGATGTTTCTACAGTTTAATAGTTACAGAGGTTGTTATGACTGTCATTATAGAAAAATGTATTGCACACAAGCATAACATTTTATTTTGCTACTGTGCATAGTAAATACTATAATCAGAAGTTACGTACCACAATAACGGCAATTATTATGCAGCTTTGATACTGTTGAGATGGCCAAGAATATTTGTCAGCATCAAGGCTGTCCTATTCTTGTCATTGTAAACATAGCAGTGTGCTCCTGTCCAAACACTGCAGAAAGAGACAACCTTTGTCCAACTGTGATCCCATGGGATTCGATGATTTAGGTCAGATACCAAACAAACACAATGCACTAAAACAAAAGAATGCTGATGAATCCTAAAGCCATTTCAGACTGGGGTTGCAATGAGATATGAGTCCAAAAGCTAGATATGACCAGATAAGTTTTATTATTTAGTCAGCATTAAAATACATTCATTTGTAACATATTTAAACCTATAGGAACACATACATACATACATATATATGTACACACATACATGCACATGCATACAGACAAGAAAATATGCAGGCATGTATATACACACATACAGCTTGCATTGCAGGCATTTTGAATTTCTCATTTAAGAATATTTTGTATTAAGTCTGAATGAGAAATGGCAGAACAAATTCTAGTTTCTGAGTGTATTAAAGTAATTGCATCTTTTCATCGTAGGCCTTCCCTCTCAAATTGTTTTGACACAGATAGGATTACTGCAAACTCGGTCAAGAAAGAAAGCTAGTCTTTTATTCCTTCTCTAAGTGTTAGTGTATGAAATGTATAAATGGCAGAGCTAATTTTGAAGGTAAAGATGAGTTTTCTGGCTACACTGTAGCTTCAAAAGATCAGCATCCTGACAGAAGAGTGTGGTAAAGCCTTGATGCTAATCTTTATTTCTATAGACAGTTGCTAAGTATAAACACACTCTACCAGCTATGCAGCTCTAATCTAAAGCTGTTTATTGCCACATCAAAATAAGACCCAAGGATAATGAAGTGAACTAGAAAGAGTTTGAAAGCAAACCTCACAGGATATGCCAGCTATTGGTGATTTATCATTATTATTATTTTGGTCAATTTGTTATTTATACAAATAGATAGAACAAATTATTTATTAAAAGGGAAGAAACTTTAAAAATGCATGGGGGTAATTGAAATAGGAGTATTCAGGCATTGCAAAGTGATACATGGTAAACGAGATGGGATAATTAGATTATATTCTGTCAGTAAACATGCCAAGATTGTCAGTAGGGCAGTGGGAAGGGTCCAGTATAGTTAGTTATACCTTTGAAGACTAAGTAACTCTACTGCATGGGCTGGATCAGGTGTGAGTATCCCAGGATGACTTCTATGAGACTGGGATACAATTTAGAACACATTTTTGGAAAAGTTTTCATGACTTTTGGAGAAGTTTTAGTGCTTCTCTAATTTGCTTTTCTGTCTCACTGCCAGCATCTGATCACACGCAGCAGCTTCACATTCCCATGGCAAAAGCTGGGATGTTGTAGTTTGCATGTTACAGGAAAGCTCTCTCAACAACTGAGTGACCAAACTTGTGACTTTCTGGCTTTAAATTCAGTATCTGATCAGATTTAAATATAGTTTTAGTATATTTATATTTAGTATATTTATATTTAGTATATATATATGCAGCTGAGTATAGATGGAATATTAATCAATCTTTCATAGCTTTATTAAAGATATGTCAGCTTGTCTTAAGTTCTCTGAAGAAATGTTAAAGCTTTTCAAAAGAATAAAATAAATTTTTCCTTGTCTCTTTCTTCTCCTGTCACACAGTTGTCTAGTTATGCGGACTGGACATTTTCCCATTCAGGCATGAAATCAGATGCTACAGCCACTATATTCTTGTTGGGAGTTTCACTACTGCTCTGACTGGGTTCATCCTTAGTTATGCGCACAGCATGTTTGCATTCAGTATCCACTGGGGGAGAAGTCAAAATTTCCTTCGACTTCAGTGGTACTACACATCTGGGGCACTGAGAGAGATTCATCTTCAAAACAGATTGGACTGTTTTGATACTCGGCTCCCTAAATATTCACAAGATAAATGTGTGCATGAATGCTAAGTTCCCCATAGAACATGATCTTGGTCTCAGAGATCATGTTTCACATTTTCTCCCATACTATTTATGTTCTGCTTTGAAAGTAAATGAATACTAAATTGAATCAGCAATTCAGGCTTGCTACATTTCATTGATCTATGACAGATCAGAGCTTGATGCTGAGATAATATGGCCCCAGGCATCAACCTTTACCACTAATATGGTTTTAAAATTCTCTACTCAAGTCTATTTATTATGAATGTAATCTGTTTTAGGAAAGCACCTAAATCTCTGCTAATGATTCATTCAGATGCAAGCAGCATCCTCATTTAAAATGTCCAGGTCAACCCAGTTTTCTCTGATTATTTTAATAGTGTACTTTGCTCTGTCTTGACTGGTTTGCTTCTAGTCTCGCTCTGCTTCAGAAATTTGTTCCTCACTCCTAGTGATGATAGACTGGGATGGTTTATTTCTTTATGCAACAGTCTTTGTACTTGTGTATTTTTTGCCACAGTAACATTTTATTATTTTTCTCTTCCTGCAACTCACCCTCAAGTAAAAATAAAGGAAGGTTTATGATATTTCATATGATCCAGCCAGTCAAAATTTTATTTGGGATTCCACATCTCAGATGACACATCTTTTTCTGCTCATGAAGAATTAGTTCTTGTCCCCTGTGCACTTCCAATAGTTGTCATCCATCAGTACTAACAGGGAGGAGAGTGGACTCAACCTCCAGATGTCAGCAGATAGAGTTCAAAAACGTTTACATTTGTCATGTGGCCTGTAACCTTTGATAAGTCCCTTTCCTCACTGCCTTTACTTTGTTTATTTGATCTGCTGCATCTCCTTCAATTTCTCTACACCCTCATATGTGCTTATTCCTCCAGAGCACAAAGCAGGTGATGGAGGTCTCTGACTATTGATTAAACTTAAAAATAACTCTGCATTCATCTGAAATAGTAACATTTTAGTTCCTCATCCTAAGGTGCTTACAAACTATAGCATTATTTTTATTTATTTATTTATTTATTTATTTATTGCTGTTATCTTTTTGTCTCTCAATCATATGTCACATGTCTTGCCTTGGGGTCATCTTAATTAATTAATTATGTATTCCTAAAAAGGCAGTAGATTTTCAAATCAAAACCCTGAACTTTTCAAATGAAATGAAGATTTATTTTTAAAATATATACTATATTTCAATACTTTGTAATGAAACTCTGCTATCCATATTGGCCATATTCAGGCTGAAACTATATCTCGGTTTAACCTTAATTCATGAAAGTGGGAATTTTTCAGTGAATTTACTGTCTACAGTAATTTGTGGCTAACTGTACATAAAATCAATGTCTTTTTATAACATTAAGATTGTAAGCTTTCCTTACAGTTATTGTTTAATACTTTGGATTAGATTTCATACTTTCACGTTAAAATAATTTCGGAATATTTACCTTCTGATTTCTGTAAATAACCACAGTGCCTCTGGCATGGAGCACATTGCATATAATCAACTCTGACATTTGAGGGCTTTGGTTTTAATATAGAAATAGAGATATCCAAATTAATTCCATGTTATCTACATATATTGCTATTGTCTTGAAATTTCTTATTCAAAGATTAAAAAAAAAAAAAAAGGGGGGGGGGGAAAAAAAAAAAGGAAGGTAGATAATCTTGTAAAGTTTCTTCCATCTTGGATTATGGTATACTTCCAGATTTCTGGAACAAACTCTTGAGTTTGTTTCATGATAGATGTTGGGTTCATCTGAAATCTGGCCTTGAACATAAACTTTATTCACCATTTGGATGATTTGGATGTGCACTTAGGTTTTCTTTATCGTAGGTATGGTTTTGGCAGAGAAGCCAATTGTTTCAGGAGAGTTAAAAGAGCACCTGAAAAGTCATGTGCGTTGCAGTTGTGCATTTCTTCTGGTTGCCATGGAAACTGCCCTAGGATTCCTGGCAACAGATTTCATCCCAATCGGTAATGGAAACACCACAGGTATTAGCCAGTCAGTCACCTCCCACTGGGTGCTATTTTCAGAACGAATCAATAGATCAGATTCTCCTCTTCAAACAGCTCTAAAGCAGTGTGAGGGTTTGTCAGATGCTTTTGTCTTTGTCTCTCTCTGCACACACGAGCAGCTTCTCCAGGCGGTGAGCCATACTATAGGTGAGGCTGGTAGTATGGCTTACAGCTAAACATTGCTCTCAAGGTAAAGAAAAATCTTCAGAGCTCAATTTTAAAACTTTCTCCAACATTTATAAAGTCTGTAGCAAGGACTGAGCATCCTTCAAGAGGGTAATGCTTGTTTCAGATGTGTGCTCCTTTTCATATACCAATGCTGTACTTAATAATCATGGTTTTGCAATGGGTCCCTATATTTAGTCATCAAATGTTCTGAAGATGTTGACTGAGATCTGCAGACCCAGGAGAACACTTTGGCTGCTGTTCTGGGCTCTTCTGTGATTGTTACCTGCGGGTATCCATACTGAGAGCTAGGGACTGTCCCTGTCACTTACTTGTTTATGAACTGAGATGTCCAGGAAGCATCTGGAAGAGTAAAATGTTTTATTTTCATGAAGAGGAAAGTAAAATTATATGCATAATATACAGAGGAAATTAAAGAGTAAGTTGGACCAAGGGTACTTGAATTGTGTGGGTGGAAAATAGGATAGGATGAGGAGAAAGACAGATGGGAAGAGAGAAAATAAGACTGCATTGGGTATCTGAAAGAGGCAGGTAAAACAGGGATTGCAAACTTGTGGGATGGGAATGAAAGTAAAATAAGAAATGGCTACACTGGGAAGAAATGGCTACAGAAGGACAAAAAATCAAGGGCAGAATTTACAGTGCAGAAGGGGTTGAGTGAACTGAACAGAATCTGGTGCTCCAGACACCAGTGAGGTCACAGGACTGGAAGGAGGGGAAACTGGAATAAAAAGGAAAAGGAAAACAAGCCTGGGATGGGAATATTACAGGTGACAGGTCAGTGGTGTGATGTTAGGATTAGCTGGACAAACAAATTGCAGTGGAATGAAAAAATAAATAAACAAAAAATCTGAACAATAGTGACCAAAGTATAGCCAAATTTCAAATGATTCAGATAATGGTGTGGAGATTGAGCTTGGTCCCTTGGGAGAAAAACTAGGACTTTACTTGAGAAAGAGAGACAGAAGGGAGGTAAACCAGCCAGGGTAAATTGAGGTAATATGTGGGGATAAGGGATAATAAGATTGCTTGACAGGCTAGAAGAAATGTGTAGAAATGCCTGAGCCATCAGAACAACAGATAGAAATGGGGATGGAATTAATTTTACAAGTTAACTTTAACTTGAAGGTATCTATATCTGAACCAATTACTTAATCTCCTCTTATAACAATAGAGAGCTCAGCACAGCGCAAGGCACTCGTGCTAGGGTGAGATTATTCACCTCCTAACTCCACTGACTGCTGATTACTGTTAGCGTTGCCTGTTCAGGGATCCTGGAAAACTTGCTTAGATGTAACTACCCAGTGTTAGGCACATGAATGCTACTACAAGAACCTGTGATTCAAAGTCCAGCACCAAATGTTTTCCTCCTGAGAAACCATGGGAGAGCCTGGTGTCTCCATTCAAAACACCAAAGCTCACTGGAAAGGATATTTTGAGGTTAGTAGGTCACCTCCAAGAGGAATTGAGAGTACAACTGAATTTTCCTGTAAATTTTCTGGAGACAATTTAAACAGTGCATGTTTTACACTATTTAATTCATTTATTATTATTATTATTATTTTATTTTATTTATTTATTTATTTTTACTCACTGGTGAACAGCTTCTCTTTTTTTTTAGAGAATTATTCAGTAAAAAACTTTTGCTGTCTATGGAAAAACATGCTCATGGTAGACAGGCAAAATCTTCTAGCATGGATTTGGACTGCACATCTACTTTGCAGTAGCTGGCATGACTAATTTAACCACAAATCAAAACAATGAGATTCTGAAAATCCAGAGTAGCCTCTTACTGATTTCAATGGGAATAGAGCTTGGTGCCTGTGTGCATTGGCTTTGGACTTAGATGTTTACACAACACTAATCAATGTGGAGCCATCCAGAAAAGGGAAGAATACAAATGATAGAATAAACTGGGACATCTGGTGAACTGCTGTAATCAAGTGACAAGAGCCTGAGGAAAGAAAATGGAAACTCTGACATGGCTAACAGCAGTACTAAAAAAAAAGCAACCTAACAACTGTGAAATCAGAAATAACTACGCTATCAACTCTGTGAGCTTTTTCTAAGGAATGAAGGGTTGAAAATGCACCATTTCAGTGGTGCAATTTGCAGTTTAAAGTACACATATGCCATGCAAGGAAGGACCTATCAATATATTGGGTCACTTGAACATTTTGATTGTCTAATTCAATCCCCAAATGCCTGTCTCTAGGGAGATGGTGTTCAAACAAAGCTCTGCTTAGGCTGAAGCACTAGTCAGCTTTCCCCCTCCCTGGGGACTGTACTAGCAAGGAGGAACTGGGTTTGAGAGTTAGGAGAGACCTCCCATTTTTTTCCAATACTGGCCTCCTGGGAAAACCTGGGCATCCACATGCTGCCAAGTCTGGGTACCAGCAAAGTCTCAGGGAGGTCACTGCAAGCCTCAGCACTTTTTTGTGGCTCCAGGGGAACCCAGTTGTAAATAAATCTTCTCCCCTCTTGCAGTAGTTTAGGAGAAGCTGTGTGCACACATATCTAGTGTTGCATCCAATGATACATCATGACTTCTTTGGCCCTCCCACTTTGCATTTGGTTCTGCATGCTGGAACAGAAGAAAGGTAGGAAAGTGGTGAAGTACATATGCCAAAAGTGATTAATTACAGAAGGAAACAGTCAATAGGGGAACTGTGATCAATGGTAGCACTACCACACAAATAACAGCAGGTAGCTCCATGTCTTGGTCAGATCAATGTTTAGAGGAAATCAGTTCTTAGAAAGAAGAATGAGACAAATAATCATGTTCATCTGAAAGACAGCTATCAGATAAAAAATCATAATAAACTAAATAAGAATAAATAATGCCAAATCAAACCCAATTTCCTTGGTCTGGAAAATATCTTACATCGTAACCTCAGCTTCAAGAGTAAGCAACTTGATAGTCTTCCACAATAATTCTTATAAATAGGAGAAGGAAAAAGAAGAGGGCAATTTACTGTACATAAGATGAAAACAAGTTTGGAAAAGATACTTAGTATATGTTTTAATGGTTCAATATTAAACCTGAATGAAGGATTTATTTAGTGGTGTTCCTGAAGGACTTGTATTGAGTCTGTTGCTATTCAGTAGTGCCATTAAATAACCAATAAGAGCTTTTTAATTTCACAGGTAGAATTGAATTGAGCAACCTGGTCTAGTGGAAGGTATCTGTGCTCATGGCAGGAGGGTTGGAATTAAATGATCTTTAAGGTCCAACCCAACCCAAACCATTCTGATCCTATGGTTCTATGACTGGTGATGGCCTGGAGTGTATGAATCTAAATGACCTTATGAAACTGGGAGTGAGAACTGAAAAATACAAAACCAAAACCAAACCAAAACAAAAATTCTACATGGCTGAGATACATGCAAGATACTGTTTTTAGGAGAAAAAAAAAAAAATGCCCTACAATAGAATAGTGAAGAAATGGCTGGATTGCAGCTGTATAGAAAGAGGCTAAGGAGTATTTGTTACTCACAAGTGGCTATGAAACACAATGACAGATTACTGAAGAAAAAAAATAAAAATAAATTAAAAAATCCACCCAAGTCTGTATAAGCAGAATAAAGCCACATAACCCAACCCACCTGCTTTACTCAAAAGTGAGGAGAACATAGTTGTAGAGCTGGATTCAGTTATCTTGAGGAAGCAGCCAGAAGTACACTAAACCAACAACCAAATGGAGAAGAAGAAAATGTGGTTCCAACTCCAACTCAAGGTACCACAAGCATATTGGAAAAAGTGAAAAGGATGAAAGGGAAGAGGATAAACTGAATTATGCAAAGAGCAATACAGACTGAGGCAGAAGAAGAGGGAATGCTTATTGTTGAAAGAAAAAATGGTAGAATATTGACACAAAACCCTAGTAGGATTCCTTATTTGATTGAAAATATAAATTTAGGCATAAGCTCCTATTTAAGAGGGATAAAATTGTCATAACAAGAAAGACAGATGTTTCTTTTTTATTAAAAACAAACAAACAAACAAAAAAACAAACAAAAAAAAACACAAAAAAAAACATTCCTTATTTTGGAGTTCTTAGAAATTCAATACTATATGGTCTTGAATGCTGGTAGATCTGTTTTCTAACTAACAAAACCCAGGAGGAGATGTGTCAAATACACTAAGCCAAATTAGGCTTCAAGGGTTTGAATACACTGCAGTAAACTTCAGTTTGAGACACACACAGAGGATTCTTCATTGCACACCTCTGAAGAAAAACTACATTGAAGCCATCCAAGTTTCTGTGACAAACCAGGCAGTAACAACACGGAGCACAGTTTTGTTCTACTGAGTGAAGATGAATTATTTCCTGATGGACACATAGTGGTTACACACAAAGCACTGAGAATGACATGGTTCTGTATGTTACCAGCTTAATGTGTACCCTTAGAGTTTCAAAAGGATATTTCAAAATATAAAATTAAAAAAAAAAAAAAACTGAGTGAAGTAGTAATTGATATTGACAAGGAAGAAAAACAAAAAACAGGTAACATTGTGAAAAGAGAACTTAAAAGTTTTAAAGCAAATTTCTATATTCAGGTAAGAGTCTCTTCAGGTCAAAATAGAAAGACAACGATAATTGAGCAACTGCAGTTATTAAAGACATTACAGAAAAACTCTACGAAATAATGAATAAAGAAAGCAGTTCTGAATTAATTCAATTGAACAAAAACTCTTCTGTAAATCACTGTCTATTCACTTGGAATTTTGAGAATTTCACACTTATAATCTTATATAAGCACCAAAGAGATGAATTTACACCATTTAATTTTTTTTATATTATTTACCCCTCCATCAAATGATTATTGGCATTTGAAAACTTGAATAACCTCACAGTTTGCTTGTTTTCCCCTGCAGAATTGTGTATTCAGACTCTCATTTTATAGCCCACTGATTATTGTTCCCTGCATCTGTATCTTCCTACATGTCCCTCTTGAGAGGAGGAATTTATGGGAATTTTTCCTAAACAGTGGGTTTCTCACTAAGAGATGGAGATTTGTTCTTTTAAAAGCTGAAACAGAATTTCATGGTTATTAACATGCTGTTTTTCTCAATGCTGCTTCCTTGTGTACTTATTTTAGACAGGGATGGAGGCATCAGCTTTTACTAAGCTTATTCAACGCTTTCCATTGTACCACCATATTTTCAGTTTGCTTATAGCTTTGAGAAAGCTTTGATTATTTCTGCTCCAAATTGTCATGTGCAGTTAGAAGCTACGATATTTTATTTTTAGACTTCAGACACTATGTCACATATTACATAGATATTGGAGAGAATAGCAAAAGAATATCAGAAAGAGAAAAGAGTTTCATGTGTATGACCTTCAGCTCTGTGAGCCAAGAGTGAAAAATTATGGTTTGAATACTTTGCAGGGTAACGAAGTCTTTTTGAATCACTTGAAAGAAGAGGAAAATGGCTTGCTACTCTCCCTCAGGGCAGAGAGGAATGGCAGTGAGCATCCTAACTGTCTTGAGAAGCTGGATGTTATCGGTCTTGGGTTACTATCACTCAAGAGAGGTTAGGGTTCCTGAGACATCATCAGGAGTCCCTCTCAGCTATACCAACACATTTGATTATGCTCTGAAAAGCAACTTCACACTTGTTTCTCTGACACAAGTCCCAGGCTTAGCATTTAAATTGAGATCAGAGAACAGATGAGAGGAGGAAAGAGGGAACAAAAAGGATAAAGAGGAGGAAGAAGAAATACAGTTTATGCCATAGGCTGTAACTCCTAAAATAATGCCATTTAGAAGTTTACAGATATTTGTGTCTTTACCTTTATCTGAACACTGATTCATAAAATAGCTGAAAATATTAAATTCTTGGCAATTTAAAACTAAATTATTTGAAAAAGAAAAACAAGCTAGATGCATTCAAAATGATCACAAGAAAAAAACAGAGCACAGCAGGAGTATATTCACCCAGGTGAATGTAAGTTAAATGACACAGTAATTCCAAATGAGCCAGACAGCATAAAGACAGAACCATCCGTGTTAAGTCAGAGAAGTCTAAAATAATATGATGTGCCCAGCCTGGACAGCATCAGTGATATTAGGGGTTTCCTATATTATACAAATCTGTCTCATAAAAGGATGATTTTTATTTTTTTTTTAATATTCACAGAAATACTTGATCCATTTAAAATCCTGCCATAAGACTTAGCTTGATTATATCTTGTGACAATGACTTGCACAGATTAATTACTTGACTAATAAACTACTTCTTTTCACTATAAAATTTGCCTTAAAACTGCATGACACATCCCACATTCCCCTCTTCGCTATCCGTCATGTTATCTTTTATTTGCCTTCTATTGAAATGTGAATAGCCATAAATTATACTGCTTTGTACAGATCATTTTTCCATGACTTTAATAATCATAGCTGCCATTTTCTTCTTTTATTTTCTTTTTTTTTTTTTTTTTTTTTTTTTTTTTTTTTTTTTTTTTGGGGGGGGGGGGGGCCCCCTTGTTTTATTCTTTAATTTCTGCTATGCCCTAGGGGCATTTGTTGCTTTTTCTTTTAAAGAAAAGTAAAAATGGGAACAAACAAGATTCTTACAAGGTCCGGTGAAACTTAGTGAATCACTGCCTCTATAGAGATTTTCTTCAAACCATAGTCCAATCTTTTCTACAGCTTGTGCAGTTTGAGCATCTAAAATGTTGCCTATAGTTGTTTTTTTTTGTTTGTTTGTTTTTGTATGTCATGAGTACTTACAGTTGAATTGCCTTTGCTTGCAGTTTGTACACCAATGTAATGATAGTTTTATTTTCAGATTTGACTTTTTAAAGTTTGGGGTGAAGTTGTTACTTTTTTACTCCCTTTCCCTCCACTCCCATTCAAGAGGCTTAATAATAAAGATCTGTGTCATATCTCAAGAAGAATAGCCAAAGTTCATGGCCAATATCAGTTCTCTATTCTTTAAATAACTGGCAAAATTAGTGATAGACATTTAAGTTCAATAAAAATATAGTGATCAAAAATCTTCAATCTCAATAAAGGTTATAAAATCAGCTGGTATAAAAAAAGTATACAATTGGTGGGTCCCAGTGATAACTGATAAACTGTGTGGTAAAGAATGACATCAGAGAAATTACCTTGTATTTTTGCTAGAGATAAAGGAGAAAGAGCAGAACCCTATATCAATAAAAATTGGTTCTATGTCCAGCAGTCCAATCTTAACTCTCATGTATCACATCAAAATCTTTTTTTTTCCCAGTAACTTGATAGGACACAGTAGATCATTCAGGCTTCTTTGAGTAAACTACACATTTTAACCCAAGAAATGATATTATACTTGACTGGACCAACATAAAAAATGTTATTTTAGTCTATATTCTCATCTGATTGAGGAAATAAAGTGCAGAATAGTAGGATGAGTTTCCTTGAAGGTCTGATAGATAAAACACAAAAGAACTCTAATATATCTCTATTTTGATATCTAATATATCAAAAATCTCTTCTAAATCCAGAGAATTAAGCAGCATGACTCAGAACTTTATTAGATATGAAGGTAAAAGATCTTAGAAACTTTGCTGAACAAAGCAGTGCCCCTCAAGTTTTCTATTTCTCCTTCAGAGTTTACTGATATGAAGGTAGTCATTACTTTAATACCCCTTTTCCAATTAGCCTTATTGTCCATGAAAAGTCTCATAAAAACCTAGCACTTCATTAGTTTCAAGATGCATTGCTATATAGAATACAAGGGGATGAAAACTGCCCCAAACTATTATAATCTCCACATGAGTGAGATAGTCCTACGGTTTCATTATGTTTTATATTAATGCCTTAACTAGTTCACTAGTTAAACATGCATCTTCTTTCTAACCTTCAGCATTTTCTGGATTAATAATTTCATTAGTGTCACTCTCTTTTCTTGCTGTCTCTTCAGAGATTAATTGATATTGAACAAAATTTTAAAGTCCTTTTTGACTTCATTGCAAGTAGAAGACACATTATTGAAACAAATCCCTCAAATGTCTGCAATAGGCAGCTTCAATCAGGAATCATAGCAATGCACCATAGTAAAGCTAGGCAGTAAATCAAATATATAAAAACAAGTCACAGATTTAGACCTGTTCCTGAGATACTACAGCCATAGTAGCTGCATTTTACAGATGGAATAACAGAGGCTCAAAACCAGAAAGTGGGATTTATCTCACTTTACTTTCAATATGGAAGAGCTAAACACCCTTATGTTATGACTGAATTATGCTTTAGAGTCAGCGGCAAGTTGTAGGCAGTTCAGATGAGCAGATAATCTGAATCATTTTAGATGCTTATTTTGAAATGATATGAATTTCATTGTGTGCCCGGGTTAACATGGGTCTAGGTAAACTGCCTAAATTTATGTATTCAATGCCATATGCACTACGGTATTAGAAATATATGGAAAGAGATGGCAGATAGAGCAGAAGAACTCTGGTAGGTACCTATGTTGTAGACATCTAAATTTAGGTGTCTTCATCGGTGAGCTGAATCTTACCTCTAAGGCAGATGAAGCACACCCAAAGTGACAACCTAATGTCACTTAGTAGCACAGCTCTGTTTTACCTCATGCCTAACTAGAAGTTAGGTATCTTATCCAAAGTCAGAGAAAGAAGAGTTCTTATATTTTCTCATTAAATCTTTTCTTAACTCTCTTTGTGCACATTCACACTCTCTCCCATGTGTGAGTGCTGCAAGGATAATGTGCCAGCTCCTGACAAGACCTGAATGTGTGCAAGTGAAACTGGAACCAGCCATGGTTCCAGTGAAAATGGAACAACGTGACAAGCTGGGTAGCGGGGGCCTTGGGTCAGGGCTGGGGTCTCAGGTGGGCAGAGGGTGCACTCTGAGAAGGCCAAGGGGACTCACGAATGTGATGTGCATGAGGAATGAGCATGTGAGAGTGTTTGTGGCAAACTTTGAGGAGGACCAGGCAGTGAGCAAATGGCCTGTGGAGGGGCCCGGGGTATGGGCAGGGGTACTGGGCAGGCAGAGGGGCCATGCTGGTGCTTGAGGGATCCACTGATGTGTGTGTTCTGGTGAAGATGGAGAGTGTGGGGGGTGCCTGCAGCAGTGAAATTCTGTCTCTGCCAGAGGAAGGGGTCTTGGCTGTGTGTCTGTTCTATGAGTCCTGTGCTTCAGTGCTGTTGAAGTCAGCCCTTGACCAGGGCAGCCTTTGTGACCAGTTGTGGCAGTGCCCCATCTGTCTGTCTGTGTCTGTCTGTCTCTGGGGTGTGTGCTCAGCCTTGCTACCAGCTGAAACTACAAAGCAGAAAGTGGCATATGTGTCCCTCTGGGACCCTGGGTCCCCAGGCACTGGGCTGGGCCCCAAAGGCCTGTCAGGAGCACTACTGGGCTGGAGCAGATGGAGGATGTAGCCACGGTCTTTACCTTACTTAACAGTAAAGTATACTTTCAAAGGGCAATTGATCCCTGTTTCTGTTGCAGCTCCTGCTCAGTGAGGGTCTATGACTAGCTGGCCAGGGCTGTGAAGTCATATAGGCTCTCCTATGCCACATTTTACCCAGTCCCACAATTCTCTGCACAGAGACCATGTCGTGGTTTAACCCAGCCAGCAGCAAAACACCACACAGCCGTTCGCTCACCCTCCCCCCTCCCTCTCTGGGACAGGGGAGAGAAATGGAAAGTGAAGCCCGTGAGTTGAGATAAAGACAGTTTAATAAGACAGGAAAATAATAACAATGACAACAACAACAACAACAACAACAACAACAACAACAACAATAATAATAATAATAATAATAATACAATGATGATAATAGTACCACTACTAATAATGTGTACAAACAAGTGATGCACAATGCAATTGCTCACCACCTGCTGACCGATGCCCAGCCTAACCCCGAGCAGTCCGGCCTCCCTCCCCCGGCTAGCCACCCCTATATATTGTTTAGCATGACATCAGATGGTATAGAATACCCCTTTGGCTAGTTTGGGTCACCTGTCCTGGGTCTGTCCCCTCCCAGCTCTTGCTGCACCCCCAGCCTGCCCATTGGCAGGACAGAGTAAGAAGCTGAGATGTCCTTGGCTTAGTATAAGCACTGCTCTGCAACAATTAAAACATCGGGGTGTTATCAGCACTCTTCTCATTCTAAGCCAAAACATAGCATTCTACCAGCTACTAGGAAGAAAATTAACTCTGTTCTAACTGAAACCAGGACAGACCATAAACCCCAAGTGGGGAGCTCAGAATATCAACGGATCATTTAACTATTTTATTAAAAAAACAAACAAAAAATCATTAATCTTATACAATATTTTACTTAATTTAGTGGATCTTTGCAACCCAGCCAAAATTCTAGTATTAGGAAATAGAAGTGACATAGCCGTTCAATATCTACATGACCCTTTTATCCTTCTGTGAATATGCCGAGTGCTACTGAACATCATCAACGTCAATTAAAGAATAATCATGTCAAATGATGGGGAGCCAATATTTAAAAGTTTTGTAAATGTACTTGGTTAGACATGATTTTTTTCCCTTTTAGCTTAATAGCTAATGAGGCATTTCCATTAGAAACCTAGACAGGGTAGGATAATTCCAGTATTAGTAGAGGTTTCTTCAGATCTTGGAGGGGCTGAATTACTCTGTAGAAATGTTTACCTTCTCACCTAGATTATTACTCATAGGATCTAAATAAGTAGCTCCTAATTTGTAAGCCTTAAATTAAGTGGGATGAATGTAGGACCATTCATTAAGATGGGCCATAATTTTTTAATACAAAAATCAGAGAAATCACAGTTATCACAAAGAGAGAAAACACTACTAGATTTCTTCAATTTATAAAGAATTTAGGACACTTCACAGACATGGTGCAGGTACTTCTCTGGATTAATTCAAGAGAAAACGAACTGTTCCAGCCACCAGCTACAGAAGCTTGGTAGTTTATCTTAAGCTATAACCTTTTGCATTTCTTTTTTTAATATAGACAGCCATAAACTTAACATTATTAAGATTTCTTTACAAGGGGAAGAGGAAAGTAGAGCTCACTACAGTGTCCAGTGTTTCTTTAATTTCACAGCTGAATTACCAGGGACTTACTTAAAGAGGGAAGACTACAAGTAAATTCAGAGTTACTGGAAACATATCTATGTACATATAAATATGTTCAACCCTTTGGGTGTTATTACAGTGGAGGTAACATCTAGTATATGCTAAAGCTCTGTGTAATGAAGAAGAGGGGTCATGCATTTTTAATAGGAGATGACAGAGGGTATTTCATCACTGCAGAACTGTGTAGTTCTTACCTAAGCTAGCTTTAATAGCTAACTTAGCTTGTGGTAGCAGAGAGCTCTGAACAAGCTGAGAAAACTTTGAGCACTGACCTTCTTAAAGTGTGGTGTGAGATGTTGCAGCCCACATTGAACTCCCCATGGCTGGTATCTGAGCCAGCTAAATCTGCTAGATTCACTTATGACAGAAAAGGCGTGCAGACGTTTTGAGAGTTTGCAGGCCAAGCAAAACTATAAAAGCTTGATGACTTTAAACATTTGATCCTTTGAGGACTAGTATGAAGCAATGATTATATGCATTTTTTGACAGACAAGAGATGGGACTAGAAATTTTAGGCATGTGAATAGCAGATAGTTTGGGTACCAAGCAGCAGTGTTTGGGTACCAAGCAGCTCACCCAGTACATTTGAATAGACACAGTAATGATAAAGACAAAACTGAGCATGTACCAAGTTCTGGAAATTATGGACAAGATTGATTGTAATGAAATAAATTAACTTAAAACATTAAAGAATAGGTTGATTCATATCTGTGCTATTTTCAAAATCACCACTAATCTGTGATAATTATCTTTCACCAGCTTCAAAGGAAGAATTTGCCTTGGTTCCCCGAGGCTGAGCATTTTTCAGAGATAATATGTCCATAAATGTGGTAAAGACTTGTGATGAGAATCTCCATTCAATTAGCACCCATGAGGGCTTATGTCAGGGTAGCAGGCAGGATCACATCCATACCTACAACATACATGTAGCTACAAGACAGGGACAGGGAACCTGTTCTTTACACTACACTGGTTATGGCAGCTAGAGAACATGCAGAGCCCTAGCAGCCTCCCTAAGACAACTGCCAGGCTTTCGTTGTTCATTCATCGTTCCTGGGAGATGGGAGGAGTGGGCAGTGGCTGTTAAGCATATTACAGATTGTAACCAGAGTCATGACATTGTGAGAGGTTATCCTGGGAAAAATCAGCTGTATGAAATTAATGAGTACTGCGAGCCAGACTGCACTGTTTCCTGCAGAAGAAGGAAAGATATGTCTCCATGAAAGAGTTTTGTTGGGTGCTGAATCCCTTAATTGATACTCCTGAGCTGGCAAACACAGCCCAAAAGTTGTCTGACTACATCATTGTGGCTCTGAGCCCAAGCCTGGTTCTGCCCCTCTTGTCTTTCAAATATCATTGCTCCTTAACTAAATCTAGATGATTAGAGAGTTAAAAAGTCTCATCACATCAATAATTATTTTATGTTAGCCAGGGAGTAGCTTTCTATCTGTATCTGGGTCAGTGTTAAGCTTGGCTTCCAGTGTTAATTTTCATGCTAAATATTCTTAATTTGTTCCTCCTTTATAAGCAGCTCCTTGATCCAGTAAATCTTCTTGTCCCTCCTACGGTGTCTCTAGTTCAGAATTGTCATGATTCAGTGAATCTGCAAAGAAACTATTTTAATTATCCTCCCTTTCCTTCTTTCCATCTTTCACTAGCATGTCCAAGCCTCCTGCTGAGGGAACATTCCAATCCTCCTTCAGCTCCCCTGAGGCAATCAGAAATTTTTAATGTCAAGTTATCATTTTGTCTCACAAATCACACTGGATCAGCACTTCTTGATGCTGAGAGGTTGATTTCTGCAAGGAGACTCCAGCTGCAGGAGAAGGAAGACACAAGCTTAGGGGAGACTGTCAGAAAAAGGGGATGTGTAGCCTCTTTTATGTAAGACTGGGCAAAGACAGAGAGAGGCCTACATCTGTTACAACTCTCTCTGGACTTTGAGTGCCACAGATCTTAGTTTGATCCAAGGAGAAAAATCATATCTGCAAAATGTGTACCTGTTTTTTTTCCTGGATTCTGAACCTCACCATGTTTTAGGGATGGGTGGTAGGCGTGGGGAAAGGGACGGAGAATCTCCAAATCCCAGGCATGCATTGAATCCAACCCCAAAATCACAGTTATCTTGTCTCCATTTGAAAACTGAAAACTTGTGTTGTTGGGCATCCTAAGTCCTGAGAAGAAAATATCACAAACTTTAAAAACAATTAAGACTTTGATTCATGCTCTTGCTAACAATGTAATTGCTTATATGGCAGCTTAAGTATTAGTGTAGTTAGTTGAAAAAATGACAAAAACCTGGATAAAGTGCTTCCCTCTCAGGCTCAGGACTGTCAGTCACCCATTCAGATATCAAAAGTTCCCCCGTGCTCTTTGTTCAGCAAGAGGCTTACTGGAACCACCACATGCTGTGACAAACTACCAGGAAATCCTTTATCAGTACATCCTTTTGAAACTGTCATAGAACTGCATGGACATAAAAAGTGATAAGCATTAATAACACTGTGTTCTTTTTATCCACGTGTCTCTTGGTTTAGTCTCAGTTGTCTTTATCTTGAACTCTGGATTTCTGGTTTGAGCTAGTCTGCTGAAATTGCCCTCCTCTTTTGCCTTTAAAAATTGGTGCTTAGCACATCACATATGGATACATGTGGCAGAAAAATGCTAAATGAGTTCTTATTTAAGTCATGGGTCAATGCCTTTGTTTGTGACTTGGATGTCTTTCAGCAAATACTTTAGTAGCCTGAATACAGTGGTCCACTTGCAGAAGCCCCGCATGCAGCATAGCTCGTCAGAGTGCAGTGTTCTGTGTGTAGGTGTTGTGGGATTTTTGTTGTTTGCTTGTTGTTGTTTGTTTGTTTTATTTTTTTATTATTATTATTATTTAAATTCCTACAACAGAGCCAGGAAGCAAGGATCTGATCTGTTTCTACATCTATAGACAATTCTGATCTTAGCATCATCTGTCCCTAAACATACACATAGCCACATCCAGCTTTCCAAGCAGAGCAGGATCCACAAGGATCTGCTGAACATCTGTGTATGAAACATATTGCTCACAGCCCAGTTCAGTTCTATTCCCGGTGGGTTTATCTTCTCTTTTTGCAGGAAGCCTAAGGAACTGAACCAGCATCCAAACAGGAGTCTCATCTGTGTCAGCAAAGGTATCACCTGCAGAGTATAATTAAAAAAGTGATTATTTCACTCTGCTTGGTGTTTTTCAGGCCACACTAGGAATACTGTGTTCAGTTTGGGTCTCCACTGTTCAAAAAAGATGTGGACAGCCTGAAGAGGGTCCAAAGAAAAGCCACTAAGATGATTAAAGGCCTGGAGAGCCTGACATATGAGGCTGAAGGAACTGGGTTTGTTCATCCAGGAGAAAAGATGACTTGGGGGAGACCTCATCGCTATGTTCTAGTATTTAAAGGATGGTAACAAAAAAGACAGAGACTCCCTTTTTAAAAGGAAACACATAGAAAGGACATGGGGCAGTGTTTACAAATCATACCAGGGGAGATTCCAGTTAAATGTGAGCATTTTTTTTTTTACTTTGAGAAAAATCAATCATTGCAATAACCTCTCCAAAGATGTGGTGGGTTTCTCCAGATCAGAAGAAGAACACAAGGGTGTAAGTGGCACATCAGGCAACTAAATCCCAAATCTTCAGAGCTTCTCAGCTGTCTTCTGTAAGGACAAATAACTGAAATTTCTAGGGCTTATAAATGCCCTGAGAATCTGTTGAAGCTTTGACAGTTTGGAGTAGCTAAGGAGCCAGTTCATATAAATCCTACCTCTACCTGTCCTTCCCTTATCGAAAGTCTTTCTCCAAATATTCATAACAGAAGCTCCTGCAGAAAATACAGGGACTGCAAAAGGAGTAAATAGTGCTCTTGGCACAATGGTGACTTTTATTCAGCACTCTAGTACTTCAAACACTCATCTAGCATAACCCATGAACGCTCCCCTAGACCTGTCCATGTCTGTCTCGTGGGACTCAAAGCCTGCTGACTCTCAGACAAGTCTGTATGGAGGCTAATGTTCTCAGTCCTTTGTACTAGAATGATGGCATCAGTAATCATTTAGAGGGTGGAAGAAAAAGTATGCAAACGGAGTTGAAAGTCTATGGGTTATAGTACTTTCAGGGGAATATCTTGTGTCTTGTTCCTTATCTGTTAAACATACCTTATGTGTCACAGTAAAAATAAATAAATAGTGGTTTGGAATGAGTCAAAAATTGATGATTATTTTTTAAAGTGCTGTTTACATAACTGAAGGCATTGGAACTCTTCAGTAATTTCACCACTTGACTTTTTCCTTTAGGGATAGATTTTCCAGGAGGTGGATCTTAAGAAGGGAATGACCACCAGTCAGCTGAAGGCAAAACATCTGACAGCACAGCCATATAGCCTCCCCCTGCACGTGCTGACATACTTGTGGAGGCTGGCATGCCTGAGGGTTTCTTTTAATTTATTATGTCTTGACGAGAAGCACAAATAATCAGGACCTGTGAGGCTGTGCTATGTTCCAGCTCTTTTTGCTCCCCAATACAGTATTCCCTAAGGTAAGTACAGAAACAAAGGACTTCTATAGCTCATGATAGCATAAGAACTCATTTATATAATGCTTTTTATTTGAGACCCACGTCTGTCCCTGTTTACAGAATCTGGCTACCAAGCATCACAATATATTTCCATGTAATAACATTTGAATAGCTCATCAGGTTCAATGAGGTAGTTGGATAGATTTTCTCTCCCCCCACTCCCCTCCCCCCCCCCCCCCAAGAAGGAAAGCAAGCAAGTAAGCAAGGAAGTATTGAAAGAGAAAGAAAGAAAGAAAGAAAGAAAGAAAGAAAGAAAGAAAGAAAGAAAGAAAGAAAGAAAGAAAGAAAGAAAGAAAGAAAGAAAGAAAGGAAGGAAGGAAGGAAGGAAGGAAGGAAGGAAGGAAGGAAGGAAGAATATAATATTGCATCTTTTGTCCATCTATTAAGTCTTCAGGACTTTACAAGAGATGGTCTTAATTCTGAAAAGCTTTTGTTTATAAATCTCAGTTTTGAAACAGAAATAGTATCCCTGCAGTATTTATTTCAGTGTGGAGAGATTTACTTATGCTTTGAACATAGCACATTGGTGGTACACCACTAATCTGTCACAAACGGGACACCATGTGCCATTTGGAAAGATGATTGATAGCAACAGCACCTTATCTTCTCCTAAAATGCTCAGCAGCAGGAGAAACTGATAGGCACTAGTCAAAAACCCTGTGCCATCAGGCTGAACTTCTCTTTGTCTTCATCTGTTGGAGAGCAAATTTTACATAGATAGATAATAGGATAAGAGGGAATGGTTTTAAGCTAAAAGAGGAGAGATTTAGATTAGATATTAGGAACAAACTTTTCACTCTGAGCATGGTGAGGTTCTGGAATAGGTTTCCCAGAGAAGCTGTGGTTGCCCCATCCGTGGAGGTCCTCAAAGCCAGCTGGATGGGGCTTTGGGCAACCTGGTCTAGTAGATAGTTTCCTTGCCCATGGCAGGGGTTTGGAACAAGATGATCTTTAATGTCCCTTCCAACCCAAGCCATTCTGTGATTAGATGATTCTGTTATGCCCCAGCTAACACTGCTGAGTCTCTTCTAAATTAGATAACTCTTGAATCAACTGCTGCTCAATTTTCTTCAATGGATTCCCTGTCCAAGTTCCTCTTCCCTGTCTGTTCCCATCATCGTCACTCTGCTCTTTGTTCATCCCATGACATCTTCTCCTACAAGATACCATATCTTAGTTCATTCATGTTTTCCCCTGTCGCCTTTCCCAGTTTCTGTCCTTCATCTAAGCATATCCTTTCCAGGCATCTGGCTCTATTTTATTTTATTTTATTTTATTTTATTTTATTTTATTTTATTTTATTTTATTTTATTTTATTTTATTTTATTTTATTTTATTTTATTTTATTTTATTTTATTTTATTTTATTTTAATTTTATTTTTGACAGGGAGGTCCCAGTTCATCAGATTAATTTCTTACTTCTTTACTGCTCCTGTTTCTATGATTACACAGATCATTCTGATCTTGTTTGACTGATTCCTAGTCCTGTTTCCTGTACTTCATTCCCTCACACTTTTTACCAGTCAGCTCCAGAATATAACTCTCCTCCACCAACTCTTTGTCACAGTTATTTTGCCTCGAACAGCTCTTGATACTGTTCTTCTACTCAGTTTCCTTGTCTTCCATTATCCTCCTTATCCTTTAGCTGTCCTTTTTTTTTTTTTTTTTCCACATTCACATCACTGGTCTTCTTGATCCACACAGGTGGAGTGAGAGACAAAATATTCATGCCCTCAAAAGTTGCATGGAAAAAACAGCACCTTCCTTTCAACCTTTCCTCTGGATAGGCAGAATATAGAGAAGCCAGATGTGAACCATCAACAAGGATTTGCTGACTATTACTATTTCTAAACAAGGTGATTGTGAGAACAGAAAAAGGGCTGATATAACAGTCTACTTCCTTGCCAAGTCTCTTATTCCTTCTCCAAAGAGTAAAGACACTGCACTGTCTCAAAGAAAAGGTTAGGAGAATTTTAATGTTGATAAAAACCAACATATTTGTTCCTAGTATTGTTTTTGAAAACAGCTCAATAAAGTTGTTTGTAATTATAATATGCATCCAGAAGCAGATACCAGCATGGAAAATGTCATCTTGAACAGCCAAATTTAAAAACATTTCTATTAGGAACTGAAAACAGGGGAAATGTTCTTACAAGAGGAGGTGTCATCTAAATCTAATTATAGATGATGTTTCCATTCTTGATGTAATATAGTTAAAATTCATTATCCATCTGAAGTGAGAGAAAAGATGTATTTTAATTCATATGCCACATCTAGCATTGCTGATTCCAAAAGCTGTCACAGATAGTGACAGATTAAGGGAGGTCAGTGTCATACCACAAGGAGGAATGACTGATTATCAGTTTGGTGAAAAAAAATCAAAAGAATTCAGAGAACTCTTCTTTGAAGGGAAACCTTCAAACAATATCATTAATTCTTTGCGTTGATTTTTTTTTTTTTTCAATTGCTCAACTTTTTGCAAATTGGTAGAATTATATGTGATTGCAATATGACTATCTAAAGAACTAAATGCAAACAGGTCTTTCAATTTCTGCTGCATGATGCCCGCATACATTTTTTTAAGAAAGGTGACTCTTAGCCAAACTAAATGGTTTAGGTAAATTGGATGCAAGCATCGAGCCTTTGATGAGGGCACTATAAATAGTGTTATATTACTTCTTTCTCTCACATGCACATTCTTTTGAACTGAATAATTAAGTCCAACTGTTTTGGACAGTTGGAACACTTTCCAATATAAAATAGTTTAGAAACTATAACATTTAGGTTCTTTTAAAACTGGATGGATGCACTAAAAGAGACTTTACATTTGCATATGATCAAACAGTTGTTTATTTTATTTCAGCTAAGAAGACTTCATCTTCCCTTCCCTTCCCTTCCCTTCCCTTCCCTTCCCTTCCCTTCCCTTCCCTTCCCTTCCCTTCCCTTCCCTTCCCTTCCCTTCCCTTCCCTTCCCTTCCCTTCCCTTCCCTTCCCTTCCCTTCCCTTCCCTTCCCTTCCCTTCCCATCGCTTTTAACCAGCTCTGCCTCCTTATGCATTTCATGAGTTGATTCAAAGATTTAAAATGAAAACCAGAGTGGACTATAGCAATACACAGACATCCCTTGCAAATTTTGTGACATTTGTAATGTGCTTTATTGTCCTGTGCCACACAAACATCACTTTTTTGTTTTTCTTTGCAAAAGTCTCTTCCATACAGGTACACGATGTTGTACACTGAAAATACATGTGAGCACTAGCACACGTGGAATTTAACTGCTTTTGGACATCACCTTTGTAATGCTCTTTATGACAATCTGTATGGTGGACAGAACACAGAAATTGGCATAAATACTGCTATAAGTATGCTTAAATCAGTCGTACAATGATGATTTACACTGATTAGACAACTGACTCAATATTCCAAAGAAAATATGAATACCCATCTGAAAAACTCTAAATAGTGGTTGGGGTGGTAGCATCTTCCTTAATTTTATGGCAACATCTTAAAACACATATTTATCTATTTCCACAAAATATTGTCTTTGGATCTGATCCTTCATTACCCCATTTGAAATATAAAACTTAGAATTAGTAACTGTCCAATAAGGACCTAGACTTAAGCAAACAAACAAACAAACAAAAACAATTAGTTTGACACAGATTTCCATCAGAAACAATAGTAAGGTCTCAAATGATGCCAGACAAGTAAGGACTTGATAAAATAAAGGGAAAATCAAGTCCAGCCCATGCCTATTTAATCAATTAAAGATGAGTGAAAGATGTAATATGAACAAGTTGCTCCTCAATTACTGTTCAAGTTTTTTTTTAATGAGTTGACTGATACCCTATTTACATAAAAAAAATCTCCACTCATGCTTCACTGAGCCTCAACCAGGCCATAATTGAGAATTTATGGTTGAGCTCTGAGTGGAAATAAAAAAGTTGAACATTAATTCAATGTGCAGCAGCTGGCCTGAATTCACTGTTTTTCATGACACTGATGAGCAGTGTCCATTCACGCAAAATTCCTGTAACAAGCAAAGACTTGAATCGGAATTATACAAGGAGCTGCCAAAAATTTGGAACCAAGATTGAATGTACCTGGATTGTATATGTACATATAAAACAAATTTTCTTTCTTTTCTTTTCTTTTTTTTTTTTCCTGGCTCTTATGTGTGTGCTCATAATGTACAGAAAGTTTCTCCAAATCAAGTAAATTCTTCTTTCTGGAAACTGTCACATAGCCAAATTTGCTAAAGAGAGGAAGTTGTTTGCTACTGTCTAAAGTTCCGTGTGTTCCTTCAGTGAGTGTCTCACAGGTTTCCCTTCTCTATTCTTGTGTTTCATTTGTACATAGGGTTCTTTATCAGGGAATGGTAGGATAGTATCCCACAGTGGACTAAGATTCACTCAGGAAATTCTTTAATCATGTTGATAGCTGAAGGATGGGCCATTTGGGTTCAATTCTCTTCCTAGCCAGCCTTTTCTGTGTGGTCATTTGTAAAATATTTAAGACCCAGACCTACCTCTCCCATGCAGTAGATGACTTTGAGGACAAGCACCAAAATGGCAACAAAATCTTTAGGTTTTAGATATGTATAAAATCTGTTCTCTAAGCAGTTCATAGGAGAAATGCAGGTTGAAGGTGAGACATCTAAATTTAGTCCTCTACATGAAGGTATCTACCAATGTGCCATGTGTCTTATGTAGCCTTTATGGTCAAGGGTAACCAAACAGATTTTTGGCATCCTTGAAGCAGGTGCCTAGTGCCTGAACTGCACTGTCTGGGGTACGCTGGCTAGGGGCTGGATTCAGTTATTTAAGCACAGGCTGGAAGGTCTCTGGCTTTTCTATTGGAATGAGTTTTTCCAACACAAGTTTTTAGTAGGTAAGGGTTGCGAAAGAGTGACCATGTATGTGGAACAGGGGTCCCAGGCAAACATGGAGCAGAGTTGTGATGCAGGAGGAACACTTAGAAGCTCCAGTTGCCGCTCATTCCTTTTTACTCTGTGAGAGGGTACTTCAACACCCATTAGGAAGCCAAGGCAAAGAACACATCTACAAATGTCATAAAGAAGCTTTTTTAAGAGATTGGCACAGCAGGGAGTAGAGCAGAGGAGAGAACAGAACTTTTCTCAGGATCACCAGTTGGTGTTAAGCTATTGTAGTTCCTGAATATTCCAATTTGCACACAAATATACTATTTTCTTAGTAAATCTAGTATATTTATTTATACATTTTAGTGTTCCTTACCAGCTGAGACTAACCCTGAATCTGCAAACTTTTCTTAGTAATCCTGGTGGGTTGTCCACTAGAATTTGATTCTTTGATCAGCAGCTTGTTACAGCCCTAAGAAAAACACGTCTTCCTCCATCTACTCCTCATAGCATCTCGCCACATGTAGCAGTCCATGCTTCTGTGTCAATTACTGGGGCAATCTGTTCTGAACATGCTGGTAGAGATGCTACAGCCCCTCAAAGGCTTAGGTACGGCAGGGAAGCTCCAGACACCTGCTGAGAACAGGTGTTCTCTAAGATAACTATTTGCTTGTAAAAATCAAAGGGAGCAGAGGGAGGAAGAAGCAGTGGATGAAAGCTGCCTTTTGTGATTTCAGAAGGTCAGTAGTACCTTCTACAATAAAAGGCTGAAGTGTGTCTGGAATAATGACATGTCAAACATCCAGAGATGAATAGATATTGGCTTTATGGGATTAGTTAATTAAGATTTGTTATTTGCATGGGATTGGTTATGTGTTCCATGATATACAGGAAAGAAATACTGAAATAAACAAATAAGCAACGAATAAGGGCTTTTTTTTTTTTTTTTTCAGGAAACTTCTTTTGAAGAAACACACATATGGGACTGCCCAGGACCTCATTCCCCAAATTAGTAAGGCTGTCTGTTCACCTGAATAAACATTCAATAGGAAATGATATGCATGGGAAAATCAGTGAAGCACAGTGGAGTGAGGGGAGAATTATCTGATTCAATATTTGTACCACTGACATTATTTTTGCAGAATCACAGAAGGATTGTGATGGGAAAGAACCTCTGGAGAGCATCTTTTCTAACTCTCTTGCTCAAAACAGGATATTCAGGGCTGTGTCTAGACAGGTTTTGAGTATCTGCAAGGATAGAGTCCATGACCTCTCTTGGAAACTTGTTCAAGGACTCACTCCAGTATGCCCATGTATCTCTTGTACTGAGGTCTGTTGAGATTCTTCTGAATGGCAGCACAACTGTCTGATGCATCAGCCACCTCTCCCAGCTTTGTATTGTCTGCAGACTTGCTGGGGGTGCACTTAGTCCCATCATCTATGGCATTAATGAAGAAGTTAAACAGTTCTGGACCCAGTATCAATTCCTGGGCTACACCACTGGTCAATGGCCACCATCTCCACTTTATTCTGCTCGTCACAACCCTTTAAGCCTTTTCCTATAAATGCGAACAGGCAAACTGGATGGAAATTCACATTATTAACATATCTATATTACTCACTGGAGCATTTCTCTTGATTGAGAAAGCCATCATCCCCAAAGGGTTGTGCTCCACCTTGGAGTTGTAATTTCCAGGTCAGAAATGCTTCATACTAATTTGAAAATCCCTCATGTAGTGGGAATACCTGGAGCTGTGCCTTCATTTTTTGCTCACCTATCCTTGCTGAGCCCTCTGTGCTTGGCTGGCAGTTACTTCTGAAACTTAATCACTGCTAGAAAAATCCCTACACTCATACAGGGTCAAACTTTGCTCATTAAATGTCTTGGTCCCAGCTTTTGAGTGAGGCAGTGCTAGAGCTGAGCTGTCAATACTTAGAACACCTGGGATGGCATATCACCCACACTGGCACTGTTGTGCGTCTCACAGCTGAACAGAACACAGGACATAGACCCCAGTTATGAGCACAGAACAAAAACCCCAGTACTATCACAGCCTCGATAGTGAACTGCACAAAATCACACTGATACCTCAGCTTACATCCAGAAATACTGCTTTTGCTTTTGTGGGGTATTGCAACCACATGAGTAAATCATTTTTGCTCAGGTTTTGTAACAGCCTACCCACATCTGCACCCATGGTATCGACATTCCTTCCAGCAGTTAAGTCTCATACTGAGATTTCAGAGCCAGTTACTGTAGCTGGTCCCTTCAGCTGCATGAAGAATTATGCCTGTACACCCAGGAGGGCAACAAAATCAGCCCCCTCAGACAACTACTCAGTGTCAGAGCATGAAGCTCTACTCTAGATTTTTCTTTCTTTAGAACTTAATCAACAAGTACTGATGGAAGAAGTTGTTTCATGTTTCAGTTACAAAATTATGAAAATCAAGCTGCAACTGGGAGTTGTATTACAGGATGTAGTATGTCAGGAGAAGGACATACACACCAAAAAAAAATGCCTCTCCCTGTGTCTTTATTTTAATTCTAAGATTTGCAATCCTCTAAGACTAGTCCTATAATATCAGCTTTGCACTCACCAACGTATAACTTTCATGAACCTAACTCTATCCAGCAATCACCCCGTCTTCAGCCTTCAAAGAGGTGAAGGAATGCTACTGCTTCATACCACATTATTTAGGGGCTTCCTAGAGTTCAATATATTAACGCAGTTCACTCTATTCAGCAGTAAATCTATTTTGTCTTTAGGAAGGTTATATTCAGCTGTGCAGAATGTTAGAAATAATCCCAGTCCTGTCAGGCAATTAAAGTAGTATTATTCCTTACAACTTTAGTTTTTAATTTATTGTTTGAATCCCTACACTGTTAAGTCAAATATTTTCATAGAAAAAATCAGTGTGGCACCACACAATAATATTAAAGCCTTCTACCTCCTACATCTTTTTCTGTATGAGAGCATTAGAGTCTGGCATGCAAACAAGATAATTCAATATTTAACCTAAAGTTTAGGCAAGGAGATGTATTATTCTTAAACTTATAGATGAATTAATCATTTAATGAGGGTTATTTAAATGATAGAATTTATAAAAGGGATAATTAAGGTTAATATTTTCTTCCTCAGTTTTCCTGCTTTCCATGTTTTTGTTTGCAGTCAGGCATTTGCAACATTTTAAAAACTGAATTGTGAGCTGGAATTTTCCAGACTTATTTAGAGCTCAGTGGCAGTTCTAGGGAGGAGTGAAGATCTGAGTAAAATTGGTTTAGATGCTTATGACTTCAGACCAAAAATGAACTACATTCTTCAGCTTGGCTACTGATCTTTCGTGGGAATAATTTGAAAACAGCTGAATATGTTTTGTTCTAACTTGGCTTATGATTTCTTGGGTATATTCCTTTAATGACTTGGTAGTTTTAAAGTTTATAAGCATGAAAACTTTATTATTATTATTATTATTATTATTATTATTATTATTATTATTATTATTATTATTATTATCATAGATGCAGAGTATATTTTTCTACAAGGATTATTCTTAAAAAAAAAAAGATTTTAAACTCTGCTTCAACAATGAACAGAAGCAAACACAACTGATATTTTTGACAGTCTTTCCACAGTGTCCAAGGAGTGAGCCTCAGCTTTCTCTAACTGTTAGAGAGAAACAACTATTCCTAAGGCATGGTTCAGATAAACTAAATAGACGTTAAAACATCTGTTTCTTGTTATCACTTAAGAATGGGAGTAAAGTGCTACTATCTGAGATGGAGGTGTTTGAATAATGTATATCTTTTTGGATTGGGTATATGTTCCAAAGATATTTTTTTCTGAAAATTTATTTGAAAAGCAGAGCAAAAAGGGTTTGAGTTCCTGTTTCAATAAACGTATTATATACAAAGAGGAACAGATTGACTAACCCCCAAATAGCTGAATAGGTATAATCCTTAGATGGGCAAGGGAAGGAAGAGTTTCAAACAGAAAATGTATGTGGAGCAGTCTTCAATGCTTTGAAGAATGATGAACCCCTTTGATTTCCTCAGCCACACAGCACCTTCAGTTTGCATAAGAAGTGATGGAAATACTCCCTGATCCTCAAAAAAGCAACAAAAAAGAGGGAGTTATGAAGACCAGGCTGAGCTGTCAATACTTTTTATTTGTTTGTTGATATAATATCAACAAACCTAGCTCAGGTGTTATCATGATTTCCAAGTTCTAGTGGTGTATTGCAAGACACTGGTTAATGATGCAGAGATGGCTTTTCAAGTGCTGCCTTCCCTTTGTGACACTTAAGATATAATTCTGCATAATAGCGAAGCTTCCTGCTGTGCTTTCCTCATTCAAAAATGTGACTTCTTCTCTAGCAGGCTAAATAAATGGTGAGTTTACTGATGTCATGGTACTTATTCTTACACATAAAGGAGGACATACAGAAATTTGATAGCTGGAAAGGTACTAGTTCAGACTGCTAAATAGTCACTAGATAACATACTAGAGCAAAAATGCAGTACTTGGAAATGTCCAACATACATCAAACAAAAGAAGATCATGTCAAACCTATTCTGTTTCCTCCTCTGGTAAGTGATCTTTCTTAGCACATGGAGAAGAATCAACAAATGTGATGTATTCTGACTTTATTAATCTTGATATTCTATATACACAAAGTAAGGAAATAAAGTCAGTGTGTGTGGATCTGTGGCTGGCTGAAAAATGGCACTTAGGGAGAGGTTTTCAACCATTTTTCTATCAAACTTTTTGTTTGATCAGCATTTTATTTGATCAGACATTTTGTTTAGAGTGCCCCTGTGATTTCCCTTGGCCCCATCGCTGGTCAATCTTTTTATTTATGAATTGTATGAAGGAAACAGGCAAACATACAGTTCTTGGGTGACAAGCTGAGAAAGATTGTACATATTTTAGAGAAAAACATCAGAATTTGTGGCCATTCTGCTTTTGTGGCAAGCTTTTGAACCATGAGGATGGAATTCGATAAAGACAAGTGCCATGAATAATAATGACAGTGGAGGAAACCAGAAGCAAACAAATACAAATGGGAGAATAGCTGGAGGAACAGCAGTACAGTAGGAGAGGTCCAAGGTCATAATGGCTCACAAACTGTATGAGTCGACAAGATAATGCAGTTGCAAAAAAGGCAGATCTCATTCTGGGCTGTATTAACAGCATGACAAAGAAAGTAATTATTTCGCTGTACTAAGCAGTGGTGAGACCTCAGCTGGTGTACTGTCCCTGGTCTGAGCAATGAGCATTAAGATAGATGTAAATAAATTGGACAGTCTCTAGAGGAGAGAAAAAAAGAGAAGACATAGAAAGAACAGCTTATGTGAAATGGCTGGAAGATTTCCATTTATCCAGTAACGAGAAGATCAAGGGGAAACCCAATGATATATGGAATAGAATTAATTACTTTAAATAGAGTAGTGGCTATTTTTTCTCCACATTTTTTATGTGTATTGTAAGAGATATTGACTTCATTAAACTAAAATAAAATTTAAGAAATAGACAAATTTCAATACAAACGTTTACAATAGAGATTAGGAAAAATGTCTAATTATTAGAATAGTAAAGCTCTGGAACATGTCTGGTAAGCTGCAGGATCTCCTGTGTTATAAGTTTTTAATAAATATTGAACACGATCTCTCAAATATTGTCTAGATTTATATTTTTGTGCTTCATAGAGAGGAGACAAATAAGTGACCACTCAGTATTTTATCATGTTCATGGTTTCATTAAAATATTATTTTTTAAAAAAATACTGCAACATGATATTTAATAAGCCTTTATGCCTCAGTTTTCCACCTGAAAGAGAACATGGATAATTCATCCTAGAACGCAGAAGGATATTTGAAAATGGAATAAAATTTGGGATGTCAGAATAGGATTAATTTCTTATAAAATATCAGTGAAAATGAGCAACTAAACAACAACAACAACAAAAAAAGCAAAGAATTGTCTTTTAATGTAGAGATATCACATTTATATCTATATTTTTTAAAGTAAAGACTTTTGTAGTAACAGAATGTTTCATAAAACATTCTGTAGAGTTGAAAGGACATCTTTGAAAAGAGTTTCAGCTGAAACAACTGTGAGCTGCTCTATTAGAAATTATGAAGGCATTGTTATTTGCAACCATGATACTGTTGGGCACAATAATTTTTATCCTTTGTTGCCTTTGGATTAACTGGGCTTTTTGTTATTTCCTCTGAATATTCAAACTCAGTTTCTTAGATTGTTTCAACTTTTGCCTCACACTTCCCCAAATAACTCTCCCTCTCAATAACAAAGGCAAAATAAGGAAGACAAGTTCAGACAAACAGATAACAGGAATTCAGGGAACTCTCCCACAACAGTATATTTGTGAAAGCTCTCTGAAATCTGTCCTTTGCTTCATAAAACAATCCATTGTTGTTGGCAGAAATGACAGTGTAGAGGCAGGTAGCCTTGTGGTGTAATACCTTGTTCAAAAGCTGTAACACTCGCTCACTACTACAGTTGCTATCATTATCTCTGTGTTGGCATTTCCATTATACTCCTCCTCATGCATGAGTTGGAAACTATTTTACACTGAACTTGAATCTCATTTAGAATGCATATTCTTTCAGGGTTGTATTTTTTTCAGGGACACTTCTAACATGAATCTGGGTACAAAATGGACTCTTGCTAATTCAGTTGCACATCCAGATTGAGCCTACTTGTCCAAAAGGCAGAATTTATGGGGCACTTCACCAGCACACGTGAACCACTGACAGCATCTGAAACTCTCTAAGCACCTTCTCTCCTCCTCCCAGTCCCTGGCACCTCTTCCACTTAGGCTGACATTCTCTCAGGACTTGGTTAAGTACATTAAGGGTTAAAGTCACAGAAAATCAATGTAAGTAAGTTTAGGAAAAGTAACTCTTGCTATGCTTGAGAGTCAATCAGAAAAAACAGAAAGGCTGAGGGTGGAAAATGCTCAGGAAAAAGGACTTGAGAAGCTATACCTTGAGTCACAGAGTAAAGCTGTTCTTGGAGCCAGAAGACATGAGTTAGAGTCTTACTTCTAATATTGAGATAATTAGCTAGCTTTTACATCATTTACAGTCTCACCACTCTCTTTACAATCTCAAATGAAACACTTCCGCCTTTCACAGTACTTCCACAGTAAATTATTTTTGCTAGATACCATTTCTTCCAATATTTTATCACAGTCTCTGCTATAATAGCTCCAGGCTCATTAAGAGATCTGTTGGTGCTCCAGTAATATGAATAAACATATTTGAATATATGAATATGTTTAATGATCATATAAATATATTAATAAAGCCTTATCCCATCAGGGTTACACTGGCTTGAAGTGGAGTAACTCATGACTGAATTAATCAGAGACTTGTTGCTACCTCATTTTAACTGCCTCTAATTTGTTCCAGTCCTGTGAAAAACAATATTAATGTTCCCATTTTTCCCTTCTCTCTTGTCACACTTGGAAAACCAAGGGGGTGATACATACTAATGGAAATCTCTAGGTTCACCAAAGTCATTCAAGGTAGAAAAAGCACTGAGCTCTTAACACTGTTAGTGCACCCTCTTCTTTTCTCATAATGAATCTTCAGTTGGAGGACAATAACAGATGTGATCAGTAAAGTATTCCCTGAATAATAAATAAGAAAAAGCATGTTAATTCTGTTCTCTGTCTGGACTCATACTATCACCCTGTAGGATTTGAGTTTCTTGTGTATGATCAATCACTGGTACATTGTATTTCTGAAAAATAAATAATAATAGTGCAATAGAGAAAAGACTCTTGCAGCCAATAGCAGCTTTCAGCTGTTTCAGTTTTTGGCCTAAATAAATAAATAAATAAATGAAGGTAGCCCAGAAGACAGCAACATTATTTTGCAATTATATTCCTCTCTGACCAGCTCACGAAATGCATGAGGATATGTCCCAGTTGCTCAGCACCTTAAAGGAATATCACCAGCACTGAGAATCTAACCTACAGGACAATCAAATATTTATGCATAGCTCCTATTTAGGTTGCATTCAAATATGAAATCTATTTAGAAAAGTACCCATTTCAGCCCACTATTATTCAGGTAATCACTTTAACTTGTTACTCACTTTAAATAAGTGCAAAAGTCTCATTGATCTCAATTAAATTTATACAGATATTCAAATGAAACCTGGTGCAAAAGGTGCATTCCTGACTAAAGAGAGCTATTTTGTAAAGTGGGCCTGGCTTCAGTTGCTATGCTGAGCCTCTGATTTTAACAACAGGTAAATAACGGTGATGTTTCAGCCAAAAGGACTTGTTCAAGTTTAATTATCTCCCTGTTTCTCAGAAGATTAAGGTTCTATGAAAGCTGTTTCTGAATTTTGGGAAAGGTAATTTACTATTTATTTTAATGGTAATGTTCCCCTGTCAGTCAGCACATATTTTATGTTTCTGTCACATTTGCATTTCCATGCATCTAATATAAGCAAATATACTCATTTGAGTGATTAACAATTTTACAGTTTATACCTTTTCTATGAAAAATTATTTGTGACCTTTATTCATTTTGAAAGACAACAATTCCGTTTTTAAGCCATGGTTGCTACTAGCTGAGAACACAGCTTCTTATTATTACTGATTTTAATACATTCATGAAAACTGCAGCTTCTCAACAATATTGCAGAAATGATTCAGAATTTAAATCTATGGAAAAACAAAGAGTTTTATCTAGCTGCAAAAGAGCCATTTCATGGCATTTATCCTGTTCAAATATCAGTTATTAGGCTTTTAACAATTTTATCTCTTAAAGAATGACAAAAATCCTAATAAATTAGTTCTCCTGGACCAGGTTTAATATCAGCTAATCATGTGTGATTAAGATGATAGATAGCATTTGTCACCATAGTAGCTGGTGACAGTAGCTCTTACTTCATTCTGCATTTCCAATATCTATCAGATACTTAGAAATTATGATGAGATAAATAATGTATCATTACACATATTAGAACTTTATAAAGGTACTCAACAATTTCTAGTGCCTCCAACATGTGACTTATTCTCATGACTCACATCTGATATTTTCTCAAAGCCTAAGCTTTTAGAGATGTGGATTCTAAGAGGGTGTCACTTTTTGTGTCACTTTTTATGCCAAAAAGCAAACAAGCAGAAATGTAAAGAAAAACTTAGAAAGCTGAACTCCATAATAAAAAGATAAAAGTAATTAAAAATGTACACTATGAATAAATAATAATACAAAGTATTCCCACAAATAAACATTCTTGTGGCTTTAATAAAGACATCGATATCTTTGATTTTCACAATAACATGCAAAAGACAAAAAACAAACCAAAACAAAACAAAACCTACTACTTTATTCATGTCTAGCATCCTACATAGTTTCCCAGTAAGCTCAGGCTCACCAGTGTGTGTGTGTGCTGTAAGGTGAGTGATGACACATGGTTCTACTAAGTGCATATCTTTCACTTATGCAGTTTTGGCCATGTTTTGGGTGAATGCTGCATTGCAGTACACTACCAGGACTTAAAATCTATTTAGTACTTCAGTCTTTGCTGCTATTTTGGGGAGGAAAGATGTTAAAATGCTGTGGAGACAGAGAACATTGTTTGAGATGATTGATTTTTCTACTTATATTAAAAAACAAAAGCAACATTTAGGAACTACATCAAAGCTGCTGGCATCCACTGTTAATTTTCTGTCTCAAATCCAGTGGACTTTTCCTCCCGAGTTTAATTGCAGTTATCTACGTGATTAAGGAAACCCTAGGACATGTCTCATGACACTCAGAAGAACCCTCACAATTCATGTGATTAATGAGAAGAGTCTAGACACTAGCCATTTATTGTCATATATTTTTATGCACTGAGATGAATTCTTCCAGAGTTGGGTTGGGTTGGTACCAGCATATTCCCCAGTTAATCTCTGGGACAGACACACTAATATGGATAACTCCATGCCAGTTTAATCCAAATGTCAGTAAGGACTGTAACCACAGCAGCACAGACATCAGTGCAGGCAACAAAAATACCGTATAAGGAACTGAACATGTTTGGGAGGCTGTTCTGTATTCACCTCCACATTGACAAAGCTGGTTTGATAAAATGTGTTTGGAGGTTTTGTTTGCCCTGTGTGGCTTCTACAGTATGGGTATACACAAACTGAGGCATACACCTGCACCATGAGAACAATGGGGTTACCCTATTGAGAGTGTGTGGCTGGAGAATCTGATAAGTAGCCCAGATATGTTGTTACAGTTTGTTGCAGGAACAACGGCCAAAAACATGACAGACACTAATATGGTCAGATCATGCTCTCTCTTTATTACCCGAATAGCCTGACTTTTATAGCAAACTTAACAGGGGCAGATAGTGTCTCACACAAGATTATTGGTCAAAAGCACTCAGACAAACAACTGCAAGAAAACAACCCCACCTGTAAGAAAACAACCCCCTTGTGATTAGCAGTCACGTAGATTCCATCCTTGAAGCCAACTGCTGGCAACAATATTTTTCTAAATTCCTCAGTTGGGCGATGTGGGAACACTGTCATGGGAACTTCTCATAGTCATCCTGGTAGCTTGGTTTGCTCAGCTGCAACAAGTCATGGCCTCCTTGCTGTTTCAAAAATCCCTTAACAATAGTTTAAAGTTAAATAAAACAAAGCATGGTCTCTTGATGACTCCTAGCTAACCTATTGCCTAGACTGACAAATCTTGATGAGTCCTTTATTCAAAATGTGGATAAAATCACCATCATCAATTGATCAATCACAAGCATGCTTCTCTGCAGATAGTATGGCTGTGCTAATAAATGTGGATAAACAAATTGCAATGGTCAGAATACTGCTGTAAGTCTGTCCCCTTCTGTGTATGCTGCAGAGGATAGTATATATCCAAGCCAGAGAAGAGCATGTTAGCTTCATGACCAGGATCAGAATAGCCAGGTAGTCACAAAACTAGGATCAGAATAGCCAGGTAGTCATAAAACTATGACCATACTTCTAAAATCTGATGAATGCCAGGGATTATTGGTTTTGGTTCAGGATTATACTTGCATGTCACATTGCTTTCAAATCTGAGCTGGCTTCTGCTCTCATGGAGGCACCAGCTGAAGCTGATGCTGGGTTTGAGAGCTCTGCAGTGTGCTCTGCTGCTTGGATAAGATTTGCTATCTGACTGCAGTCATCAAGCTTTAGGTATTGCTCCTTCTGCCTCCCTGGCAGGACAATATAATGACTCTTCCCCTTCTGGACTGGGATCAAGGCGTAGTTTCCACTTTCAGTTAGATGTGGATACCTGGCATTACAGTTTTTTGGAAAGAAGCAATCAGTGGCATTCATTGGCAAGCACCTATAACAGAGCATTGATTGAAATTTTAAACTAGCAACAACTACTGAAATCCTTCATGACCAAGCAAGAAGTGCAGTCTGTTCACCAGCAAGCTCTGGAATCCCAGCCTCTGCTTTCCTTTATCTGATTTCCATCAGTTTCAGAAGTTACTTCCAATTTGTCTCAACTGCATATACAAGAAAACAAAATCCTTCCTGATTCCTGAAATATTTTATGGGAAGCAGAAGAAACTTTTCTTCCTTCATCCATGTATCAGGAGACTCAAAAAAGCACACCAAAGACTAAACTAAGCCTTGTGGTAGATGTCTTGCTACTTGGATATGCCACACCCATTACTTCTGGTATATAAATTTTAACAAACATACACAGAAAACTGTCAGCATACACATTCAAAAACCACCTTTACAATTTTCAGTACAAGTACACAAGAACATGCAACTTTAACAAGTTCTTGCATATGTCCAAGTATATTAAAGTACTTTTATTGCTTTTGACACTTACAATACGGCCTAGAATTTAATCTGCTGCAACAGGAGAGCAAACAGTGAAGTTTATTAAGGTGGAAGAGGTAACATGCTGTTTAGGGTTAGTCACTATGTCAGTTGTGCTGCTCAGAGCTCAATAACAGCAGAGCCTGGCTGGCTGCCCAGCAACTGTGGCTGCTAATGGCAGCATATGCTCATGTTGAGTCTGTAGCATGGTGGCATGCAGGGTCCTGGGAAGAGGCAACTGCTATCAACATCCTGCCCGGTCCTTTCCCTGGATCCAGGGCAAAAGAATTTAATGGCTGTTGTATCTACTAGTTAGTTACAGCCACAGTTTCACCTACTCCATCCCATTGTGCACTTATAGCATTACCTGTGTCTCCTCTGACACCTAAGATTTCCAGATATTAAATTTAGTGGCAATCAGACTTTTCATTATATTAGTCATATGAACTTCATTTCTTACTGTCCAATTGCTCCTTGGGGCGGTGATACCTTACATTTACCAGGTCACAGAAACAAAAGAGAAAGTAATGTGTTGGAAGCTACAGATTCAATGTTTCCTTTCGTTTCAGTGTATAATGTGAGTACAATTAACTTTGTTAACTAGAAACATTGTCTAGAGCATTACCTAATCTTTCAAGAAAACCTGTATTTCATAACTTGTTTAGCTGCTACATGATCATGTGCAAATACGAACTGCTTAAAAAGTGGGAAAGTCTGAGCTCAAAAAAGGTTGCAACAAAATTTCACTGTTATCAGGATTCAATTCCAATATCCCTAGTGTTTTTTCAACATTTGAATTTCATTCATTCAAATAAAAACAATATATAATTTGCCCTTCCTCTGTTGTCATAATCCTGCCAGAACTTCAATCATCCACATGACATCAAAGATTGATTTCACAATTTCTAGTGTGAAAAACATCCTGAAGGAAACAATAATACCTCTCCACCCATATACTCATTAAAAAGTATTTCAAAAAGTGACCAAATGTTCTTTTCCAATAACAAACAAGACAAAAAAAACCAAACAAACCTCTTTTATTTCCCATTGGAAATTACTTTTAAAATAAAAACTCAGTTTACGGAAAGATTGGGGAACATTTTCCTCAGGGCCAGTTCTAATGCTATAATTCATTTTGCCTTACTCAAACACCTCACCAACACATATACACCTGGTAATGTGTAAGATTTTGCTACATTCAGTACTAGATCAGATGTTTTCCAAAGTACCATGAAGATGACTCACGTAACTGCTCTGAATGCAGCTGGTGTAACTCCTGTACTCGAACCACTCAGCGGGGGTAAAGATAGCTGTCTAGACATGGCAGCCAGCAACTAAGCATTAGCTGCAAAAGTGGAATAAGAACTCCTATGCCTAAGTTGCATCTTCCTGTCATGACAATTTGAGCTTTCTCATTTAAAGTCTGGTCAGGTATGCCACACTAGTGGCAGTCAAAGAAACGCAGAAACTCAGACCAATGTAGCTGCTGCTAATGTTGCTTGTCGGTCTCTGAGATCTGGTTTCTCCACAGAGGTTTTGTCTTCTGCACACATGGGATTCAGAGCAAGACATGCTGGGTTTTGACACCACAGTATCAGTGGTGTCAACTAGCAATGAGTCACATGTCAAAGAACAGCAAGCTCCCTTGGAAGAAAAAGGCAGCGCTCTACAGTAATGTCAAATGAAAGTCAAGCATGTTGCCTTCCTGGACTAACAGAGAAATAAAATATTTACCTTTGTGCAGCATAGAAGATATTGAAGTTAGGTGGTGAGGGGAGGAGGGCGTGGAACTCCTCTTCAACAGAGCTGAATGTGTCTTCTATATGGGCAAGTAAAGATACTGGAAAAGTCAGTTCTGATTTGGCCTCTTTTCCCTCTCTTTCTCTGAGTCACATACTGTGAGCCAAACGGGATGGAAGGAGAGGAATCCAGGAAAGTGGATTGAAAAGGTATTTATTTGGCAGGAAAGGAGCTGGGTAAGCAGAACTAAGCAGAACTAACTTCACAAAGTGGTGGATGAATGGAGGTTGAGGTAGACATCTCAATGAAGCCAAAAAGTGAAGTACCTACCTGTGAGTGGAGAGGAGGACTAGAACACAGGCAAAGTTAGGACAGATAATGGTACAAATTCTATCATTAATCTCAAGGGTGACCAAACATAAAATGAGTGGAATTAATTAAAAACACTTTTCCTTAAAAAAAAATTTCCTTTTCCTTTTCCTTTTCCTTTTCCTTTTCCTTTTCCTTTTCCTTTTCCTTTTCCTTTTCCTTTTCCTTTTCCTTTTCCTTTTCCTTTTCCTTTTCCTTTTCCTTCTCCTTTTCCTTCTCCTTCTCCTTCTCCTTCTCCTTTTCCTTCTCCTTTTCCTTCTCCTTTTCTTTTCCTCTTTCTCTTTCCTTTTCTTCTTCTTCTTCTTCTTCTTCTTCTTCTTCTTCTTCTTCTTCTTCTTCTTCTTCTTCTTCTTCTTCTTCTTCTTCTTCTTCTTCTTCTTCTTCTTCTTCTTCCTTTTTTTATTCTTTTTTTTTTTTTCATTTTCTTCTTCTTTTCTTATTCTTCTTCTTAGTCTTTCTGAGAAACAGGAATCTTCATGTCCCAAAGGGCTGCAGCCTGACTTAACGCGTTATTAAACCACTGAGAAACTGCACTGCATGCAACTCAATAGGCAAAGCTTGAACTGATACTCGTAATCAGCCTCACCCAGATTCTTTAGTTCTGCTGTTCTTGGCTTTATTTGTTTCCTAGTGGGATAGATTCCCCAACCTAATTTGTGTTATCAGGGTTTGTTTTTCCTTCTATTACTTTCCCATTCTTTCTCTCCACATTCTAGGTCCCCTTTGTTTAACAACAAATGATTCTAATTAATCATTTTTGGGCTGCTTTTGAATTGTGCAGTTTGATTAATCTGGGGAACTGAAACAGTGGCTATAGGGTTGAGCTGAAGTGATAGTGAGCCATGAACATGGGCTTTATTGTGTACAATAGCACAAAATGTTTGTGCATAGTAGTTTGCAAGTTTAAGTGTTTCTTTTGTGTGCAATGTGCTATGCTTGCTTAAACCTTTGCAAACAATGTTCCTATTATATGCACTGAGAGGTTACCTGAAAGTTAAGAAGATGATTACTCAGTCATCGTAGCATATTATAGGTCAGAGGTTAATCTGCCCATTACTTTACTCTTGTTGAAGACTGAGATTATTATTGTTATTATTACTAACCTATAAATAAAGGAGGTTTAATAAATGTATTGAAAACACAGGGACCAGGTATTATTTTACAGTTATAATGCTGGTTCCTCTGACTTCCTAGAAAGTTCCTGTTCCAGTGCAGCAAAACCTTTTTTCCCTTTACATAGACCCACGAGAATAACAGATGAACTCATATAAGTTGTCTAACTCATCTACTGATAAAAGCAAACCATCAAAATAAGATATATCAGTGCTAGTAGTAAGATTTATCAGTTTTTGAGTTTTCTACACCTTGATTCAAGTATACTCATATAATTGTGCCTATGTATCTAAGTGTGCATATACAGTGCATAAGTGTGCATAAACAGACGGATGTCACTGAGAAGCCATGCAAATATATATGTAAAAAAATAACTACAGGTTCATTATAGAGATACACTGTTTCTTAAAAGGAATATGAGCTTGAATATGGAACTCAACACATGTGGCTACCATGGTAGGAATTCGTAAAGGATAAATTCTCTCTCCTGATGTCCCACTGATCCTACCTATAAGGCTGAGAATAAAAGGGAATGTTTTCCCTGTTAAAACTCTCTCTCTTCTGTCTCTGATTTCTGTGGGGAGGGAGCTTTCTTAGATTTTTGCTTAGAAATGTATGAGTTTGTGCAGTTCTTGTGCATAACTGGAACTTCTAGGGATTAGTGGAGTACAAATACTAATGAATAATGAACCATGAAAACCTAACAAGACAGCTTTAGAGATTCAAGAAATCTCTCCAAGTTCCCCTGAAGGTGCCTTGCACACCAGAGGCAGTATGGCAAATCTCTACTTCTTTAGTACACACAGAGGATTTATCCTTAGCTGCTGTCACTACTATTTACCTTATATTTTCAATTAAAACACAAAACATATCTATTGACATGTTTTTATCGTGGTAAAAGTTTGTTTGCTTAGATGAGGAGCAGAGGTGAAGGCAAAGGTGTCAAGCTGATTAAGGAACTAAGGGAACTATGGCATGGCTATGAGTTTGATATCAACATAAAAACTTCTGGGATTTTGCTATCTTGTCAGTTTATAGTACTTTCCTGACAGAAGGTCAGAAGGCTGGGAGTTTGTTTGGAGACCATGGGACAGAACTGCTGAAAAGCAAAAAGCACCTCTGAAATCTTGCCTTCTTATATCTGTTTTGAAATTATAATTCAGTCTGAGAAGCAACTTTTTTTTTTTTTTTAAAAAAAGTACATATACAGAGATAGATAGCAAGGGGAAACAGAAATATAAAT
The DNA here is from genome assembly GCF_009819795.1 of Aythya fuligula. Taxonomy (NCBI): domain Eukaryota; kingdom Metazoa; phylum Chordata; class Aves; order Anseriformes; family Anatidae; genus Aythya; species Aythya fuligula. Next base: position 8,139,445 of record NC_045559.1, read on the forward strand.
CCTTGTTTTCTCTTTAAAGCCAGTAAGCATAAAATTACAGAATGAGACATTTTCTGAATATTTAAAACATCTTTTATTTTACATAAATACCCCACTGAACATTGTTAATGCTCTACTAGAGCACTACAGTAAGCAAACTTGGCTACATAGGAAATATCTGGAGTAATTCTGTTGGCTTTAAGTTTATTACAGGGCTTTACTGGTGGACCAAGAGTGGTATTCTAAGGAATTTGAAAGTGTACTATTGCATAATGTTAATATGTTATTAACCGAATAAATATATAAAGAAATCAAGTAAAGTACTCACTTTACAACAAAGAAAGTATAACAATAAAAAGAAGTGGTGCACAAAAAAAAATAGGATAATGTATATTGGCAGGTAACTCTGGAGGTCATATTTTCAGCCCTTAGCTCAGAACAGGATTGATTTTTATCAGATTAAAATTGAAACATGATTAGAATTGCAAGACATGTCTGTTGTGATGGCACAGTAAAAAACAGGGTCCATGTGACTCTGCTGTATGTGGCACTAAGCTCCCTTTGTTCATGCTGTGTGTGTGTGTAGTCTTGCTCAAGTGGCCCATTGCTTCTAGGCAAATTGGACCTTTGTCAAATATAAGAAACATATGTGACTGGGTATTTTTAATGAAACAGTTTTAGTCTTTAAAATGCTATTTTTCATCTGTTTCAGGACCACGACAGAATTTCTAGTGAAAGACTTGCACAGTTCACTTTAACTAGAGAATAAGAGGAACAAAGAACAATTATTACTCCTTGTGTCACTTCAGTAAGTGAAATGCACATCCACAATACATATTCAAGGAACAAGATCTGTTGAGTAATAATATTCTGGCCTCTTAGAGGTCACTGGAAGTTTTGCCATTGAATTCTCTAGGACTTTGATTCTTACTCCATTTTACTGGAATAAATACTCATTTCATCCTTAATAAAACTTTAAATTAAATTGTGAAGTTGGCAAGAATGCATAAGGTGCAAAATATAGACTCATCTGTTCTGTATTGATGTTATTTGCTGCCTAAGCAGCAGAGCTATTTTAAAAGTAATTTTTTTCCATCCGAGAACAGATTATTAGGAAACTAAAAATATGCAAAGACTGCTCATATTTGCTGGTTCAGTGGTGTTAACTCAGTTCTAGTTCCACTGAATGTTTGACTAGGTTTCATCTGAAGATAATTTTATTGGTATCTTGAGTTTAATGTGCATATAAAATGACATTTTCTAGGCTTTTGAAAAGATCTGAATGTCTCAGTCCTGCTAAAATATATGACACATGCCTCTAAAATCATTTGGGTGATCCTGACTTTTTAAAGAATCTTTAATTGTGGTTAGGGGGGAATAAATCAATATGGCTTACAGTGTCAGTCTCTGTTCTTCAACACAGCAGACTGGCAGCCTGTTCAATCACTCCCTGGGCAGCGCTGTGCAAGCCCCCCTCTCTGCTTATCATTCTCTGCAAAGCTAGTGGTACTGTTACGCATGGTGTCCCTGGACTTCTTTTTTGCAGACAGAGACACACTTCTCAAGTCTAGCTCTGAACTACTCAGTGGAAATGTGTCCCTTTCTCTTGTCTTTGGACTACAGCTGTAATTTAGCATGATTCTTACTCAGGAACTTCACTTAGGTGTCTAAAGAAAAGTGAACCTTTGAGACCACCAAGAGAACAGCTCCAGAAGATGACAGTGATTTTTCTCTCTTTCACAGACATGACAAAATGGTAGACAGTTCTCCTGAAGTGGAATTTTATAATATTTGCAATTAATGGAAATATGTTTTTGGGGGGGAGAAAGGTCAAGGAACTGAAACAGACTTTGACAGGAAAATCAACATGTAGAGCCTTGAGAGCTTTGGTAAATGCTGTCAAATAGCTTAGGTCTAAACAATACAAAGTAATAAAGACAAAGAAACATATTGGTTTCTGGATGTCAAAACACCACTGATGAACAAACAAACAAAAAATCCACAAATTATTTTAAATGTTGCCCTAAGATGTTTTCAAAAAAAAAAAAAAAAAAAAAAAAAAAAAAAAAAACTCTAAAAATAACAACTCAGAAAAGTTAGCTGGTGAGGAGAAGGACCTGGGAGTCCTGGTGGACAGCAGGTTGGCCATGAACCAGCAGTGTGCCTTTGTGGCCAAGAGGGACAATGGGATCTTGGCGTGCATTAAAAGGAGTGTGGCCAGCAGGTCAAGGGAGGTGATCCTCCTCCTGTACTCTGCCCTGGTCAGGCCTCACCTGGAGTACTGTGTCCAGTTCTGGGCTCCATGGTACAAAAAAGACAGGGAACTCCTGGAAAGAGTCCAGCAGAGGGCTACAAAGATGATATGGGGCCTGGAGCATCTTCCTTATGAGGAAAGGCTGAGAGACCTGGGTCTGTTCAGCCTGGAGAAAAGAAGACTGAGGAGGGATCTTATCAATGTTTATAAATACCTGAGGTGTGGGAGACAGGGATTTGGCCAACCTCTTTTCAGTGCTCTGTGGGGACAGGACAAGGGGCAATGGCCACAAAATGGAGCCCAGGAAGTTCCTCACCAACATGCGAAAGAACTTCTTCACGGTGAGGGTGACAGAGCACTGGAACAGGCTGCCCAGGGAGGTTGTAGGGTCTCCTTCTCTGGAGATATTCAAGGCCCGTCTGGATGCTTACCTGGGCAGCCTGCTGTAAGGAACTTGTTTTGGCAGAGGGGTTGGACCCAATGATCTTTTGAGGTCACTTCCAACCCCTTCAATTCTGTGATTCTGTGGTTTAATTATGGCAGATGAGAGCTTGGACTTGCTGCTATCGAGTTTGATTTCTCAAATATGCAGAGACTTTTTTCCATAAAGAAAAGAAAACCAACCAAACAAAAATGAGATCTTCTACTAAGAAGGTACTTTAAAATCAGGATCAGGTACTTTAAAATCATGGATTGCCTTTGGCAGAACATGAGATCAGGCAGACAGAAGGGAAGGGGAGAAGGGTGAAAGCATAAGGTACTATATTGACCAGCTAGTTCAATTCATGACAAGCAGCAGAAAATAACTTATTTGGGATTTAAAAGTAGGAATACAGGCTTAGGAAATAGCGCAGAGAGACCAAATGAAGGTCAGATGAGACATACAGGCCAGCAATGAAGAAGAGGTATATATGATCTCAAAATAATAAACAGACATTTCTATCCTCAGATCTGAGAGATTATACAGTTTTGTGGGGCAATTCCAAATAGTTCCATGGAGAAGAGAAATATGATGTTTCCCTGATGCATATTTAGAAATTCAGAGTACTTTTCCCATTCCCTGAACTTTCTGACGTTTCTGGCTTCTGTCTTGCTTTTGACATATGAATGCTCACAAGCAGATGATACAGAGCTCAGCCTTGCCATTTACAATCAGTCCTCAGGGAAAATCTTCTTATCTCACGTGGTTTAGCTGCTGGCTGCTGAAGCACTGGTAAACCAACCTGTGCTGTAAGCAGTAGTTCCTATGCTTTCATCGCAAAAGAGAACATTTGATTGTTCCTTCTTTTAGTCTGAGTGAATGATGTTTGCTGCACCAATTGCCTGCAGTTGATATCTGCCTTTAACATTGCCCAGAATAACAAAAAATAAATGGATTCCCATCTCTGGTAACAAGTACTGACATTAACTAAAGGCAGATTGTAAATGACCAAACCATATGTTAGCTTGACATAATATAGGTGCTCTAAATTTCATGATCAATGCAGCTGAGTTGTAGTGCTGTTAATTGAGGCAGTTGCCCCTTCTGTCCTCGGTCCCAGACATGCATTTTGTCACCACCTTTCCTAATACCAGCACATGTGTTTGGTCAGCCAGGTCAGGAGCATATCTGAAAGCAAATTAACTTTTGTAGATGTGGTTTTCAATCTGATGGATTTACAGGCAGCTGTGGAATCACATAGCCAAGAATGTGAGGAAAGAAGGAACTATCCTTTTTGCCAAGTGCCTATCCTTAAATTGGGTTAAACTGGTCCTGAAACTGCATCCTCAAAGTGAAAAATCTATTATAAAGATTAGCAAGCTAGCCACCGTGAACTTTATATTTAAAGCCAGACTCTTAAACCCTAATGAACTCCCATGGATTTTGATGAGGATTTAATCAAACTATGCATCTTGAATCTCTTACTCAAATTTATTGTACCATTTATCTTTTCTACAAGGTCTATACAGATAGATTTTAGTAAGGAAAATTGGCTTTAATATATCAGTAAGACAGATTAAAAAATGCAGTGATTAAGTTATTTACAGCTCATACAAATAAATCTAACACAGAGATTAAGATATTTCTAACCTATGGGGCATAGAGCACACATTTTGGGTTGATGTAAGCATGTTATTTTTCATTGTGGATCTTCTAGCAGTGACTATAAAAATATAACGTAGTCAAATGTAACGTTAAATCTGTTAGACAGTCCTTTGCAACACCTGCAATATAACAGAGCAGGCAAATAGAAATATTTCAGCATCTTCTGTATTTCTGAATACTGAAATACCATTCAGAAATAAAGATATAAATTCATCTATTCTTTCTTCCCCTAACATACTGAAAAGGCATTGAAAAGTAAAGCTGATAACACAGAAGTACAATTGCAAGAGTTCTGTTTTGGCTTAATTATAGATTCAAGACACATATGCGACATCATTTGAAAATAATTGAAACTGAACAAATACTCCAAGTGGTGCATGGATGTGTGAATAAGATGTAAGTGGAGAGCTGTTATTAGTTATATTCCTCCAGGTTTGGTCTTGAAAACAGACCTACTGAGTATGCTCAATAAAGCATATTCTTACATCTTAGTATAAGAATTAGATATGAAATCTATACATGATTGTAAGTTGGAAGCTATTGGCAATGGACCAGATCATGATATAAGGGAAGTTTCTGGATCAGGAAAATACAAACTGTGTACAAACTGTGTGAAATTCTTGATTTAGAGATTCATCAAATCATGCTGCAGTAGTTGGGTGGGAACAAAAGAAATGAGATACCCTTAGGATACCTGTTGCTCTTGAGACAGATATGAATTATTATGGTAATTATGCCATGAAAAGGGATAATGGACTCACTGGAAGTATCAAATCAGGTAGTTTTTCACTAAAACAGATAAGATTTTAAAACCACTGCATAAAACTTAAGAAGACTTTAAGACTATATGTGTAGATCGGGTATCAAAGAGAAAATAAAATAATTTCTTTGCACAAAAAGAGAAATATTAAACATACCTTAAGAGATTAATTAGCAGAATTTGGCTTATTTATTTTGTTGAGGGGAAACTGAATTATTCCATATTGGTACATTTTAGGATGAGGGGAAAATGTTTAACAACAGCAATGGAATAGAAATATTTATGTTAGAAAATAATTCTGACAGAAAATCATATAGATTTAACTCATCATGGATACATTTAAACTGAAAATTAATTGACAATGAAAGTGTTGAAATAGCTTCCCAAATAAGACATATAGGATACGAATATTGCATTATTCCAACATGAACCTTAATAAGTTTATGGGGGAAAATGATAATAGAGGGATGAATCTAGGATGAAAAATATAAATCTGTGAGGTGATATTATGGATTATTAATCCACTGATATTCCCCAAAGTGGTGGCAGAAGGATGTGGCATAACTGCTATGTAATGCATATGTGATGATGATATGTGATAATTCTAGACATTCAAACTACTTCTGTTTGCCTCCCAGGGCCAGGAATATCTTTTCTGTCTTCCAGAATAACTTGACTACCAGTAATATTTCTGTTCCTTTGTTAGAAACAAAGAGGACTGACCACAGCTGAAAAGATGTTGAGTGAAGAGTCTTGCTGCTTCAGGTGCTAACAAGAAGTACCTCATTACTATGGTTGATGAGATTTGCTCAGATATAATCTTATCACTCAAAGAATATTCCCATGATCAGATTGTCTTAATTTATTTTTATTTTTTCATTTATTTCAATGTGGGTCATTCACTCTAGTTTCACCCTACAAATTGTCTACCATTACAAGAGTGTAAATTGTTAGAGGTAACAAGGGACAAAACAAAAGCCTTGCATTGTTTTGTCTCTTGTAACAGCAATGGATACCTAGAGAACAAAGCATGAAATGTTTCCTTAGCCTTGCCTACAGGTCTTCTGAGGAAGAAATTGTATTTTTTAATAGTGATAAATGGTTATATCATCCTTGCCTTTAAACTAGGAATGCCCTAGATTTCTCAAGCTATTTCCCAGTGTTGTGATACAATTCTTATGTCATTTGATCCTTTGTATAAAGGTCTGGTGGCTTTGAAGGTAAGAAAGGTGAAAAGGACTTGGAATATATGCCTGACAGGCCTATTGGACTAAAGATCGCAAACATCAACGCTAGTGCTGATAATCTATGAGCCATACTAATCTTTTTTTCCTGCATTAGTTAAGTCAGCTAGCCCCCAGGACATCCATATCTGTTTGGTTAATAGGGGTTAGTAGAAGTAGTCAGTAACTTAAAGAGGATCAGTTAAAGGAGAATAGTGACACAGATTACTCCCATATACAAATGTGGTTCAGATGTAAAACTTGCACTGTAATTTTCTTCTATTTGGCCAAAGACATATTATATGCAAGAGGTTTGATTATAAGACCATTAAGTGAGTAGCTGATGCTGTACATAATAAGAAGTGATGAAGTGTGACGGCAGCATATCTTGTACATTATCATAATAATTTCTCCACACACTGGCTAGAGAAATGTGTTGAGTTGCAAGGCTGCCATCCCTGAATGAAGAAAAGAGCTATAAGAGTGTTTAAGGGTGATTAAGGCATTTGGAGGCCTGTGTTTTTGCATAGGCTGCATGGTCTGTTCTTTAGCAGCATGACAGTACAAGCAAACATAGTGGTTGTCACAACTATTCATTTTTATATACTGGGAACATAAGCCAAGCAAAGCAGAAGCATTAAAGGTACAATCTAAATGCTTTGCTTAACAGAAAAAAAAAAAAAAAATGTGACTAGAATATGTACTAAAGATTAGTCTGCTTAAAATGTTATACTGCAATTTACATGGTCACAAATTAGAAGTAACAAAGTAAAAACCGACCGGATCATCTTAAAACCACTGTTCTTTATTTCACCAGTCTAGCACTTTTTCCCCATGAACCTCCAAGTGCTGAGGAAAGGTATGTGTATACTGCTACCCAACAACTCACAATAAAAATGTTTCACTCTTTGTTATTATATGTTGAATGTTTGTGACTGCAACAAGCCTACTAGAAGCGAAAGCTTGAAGGCTTGCCCACTTGCCTTTCCAAACACAGGCCAGGTTTGGAAGAGTCAATGAGCAGTAAGGACAGCATATTATCCAGCTTTGTCTTTTGCTTGGGCACATTGTTGTTTTTTCTTCTCTTATATTTTAAAACATGGCTGAAGTATAATGTGGCTTCTTCATCATGAATGAATCATTTTTTTTCATTGTGTTGCCCCAGGTTCTTTTCTCTTATGTCTCTGCAAGTGATGCAATAAAGTCTTACCAAGAATATATTCAGCCAGTAAAAGTTTAACAACTGGATTCTGATCTCATTTGTACCTGGGGGGGTCCATGGCACATGGCAGTTCTGAGTTCATTTGAAGTCAGCTCAGGGAGGTCCATGGCACAAGGCAGTTCTGAGTTCATTTGAAGTCAGCTCCAGGAGGATCAGCATAAGGTTTTTACACCATTGACGTTGGTGAAGTTAGTCTGTCTTTCCATTCATGCCAATAAGTTCAGAATTTGTTCTTAGTATTCCAGAAGTGAAAATCCTTAGACATCCTAAAAATCATTGCTATATAAGCCACAGATACCTCAGAAAGTTTCATCTCAATGAAACACAAGACGAATTTCAAGAAATACCAAATTATCCCATATTATGAGTTCTAAATAACCAGTTTAGGCCTCAGCCATGCTTATCTCCTCATTGCTGATTTAGGAACAGTACAGGGAACAGATCATAAATCAGAGTCCTAATTCTCTCTCTGATCTCTCTCTTTAAGGCTCCGCTTGTGCTGCCAGACAATACTGGTAAGAAATTATCAGAGAGGTTTAATAGGTTAATATAAGTTAAGGACCTGTCATTAGATACATTCACCCAGAGAGCCTGGGAGCTAGAGTATGTGCGTAAATGAAGCATGGGGTTCCATGCAGACGGAGTAGATGTTCACAAAAAAGACATTTTGTCTATGCCACGGCTACAAGATTACTGTGTAATTCAGGTCATATTTTAGATTTTCTTGTCTAACTTGGTTTAAAATCAAGCCTCCTGCCTAAACTAGTTATCTGGGCTTCTCTATAGACAACAGAGAAAAGTGTTATCTTTAGTAGTGAATTATCTCACCTAAAAGAGGCATCTAAAATGTAATGGAATCATGCACAAGAGGTGCCTTTCTCCACTGTGTGCTGTCATAAGGTTACTCAGACTGCTTAGACTGAACACCTAAGTTTAAGATGGTGTTCTTAAGAAGGTTGTTCAGCTGAAAGCTAGAGGTATTTTTTGTGTTGTTTTTTGTGGGAAGGGTGAGCATTTACAGCTCAAAGTAGTTGAAGAAGAAGTTGATGAGGACTGTGCTTTGACCATTTAAACATATATAAGGTTGGATCTGTGGGAAAAAATGTATATATTTCTAGGTCCTTGGCATCTTTAATTTATGTCCCCAAATTAGAAAATACTTTTAGCTTTAATCCCACCAATTCTGCATTTCTTAATGAATAATACGTTTTTCTGTATTGGAGTATGAGATGAACCTACAAGGAGACAAGCAGCAGAAGCGCCCTATTATGTCTGGCTCAGTGGGTCCATGTACCCTTGGCATGGGCTACCTCAGAATAGGGTACTTCAAGGACTCGAGGGATAGTGACGAGACTTAGATGTAGCCACCATGAATGCAAAGAAGGTTAAACAGTTGCCTACCTTGCTCAGCCTCTTGGAGGATCTTCCTACTGTGGCAATGCTGCATGTGGAAGTACAGCAGTTGTTGTTTGTTACCATGACAGTGCATTATGACAGAGCATTATGACAGCTGCTGTATCACACCAACTGAGACTCCTTGGTCAGAGCCTTTGTGATATGACTTATGTAATAGCGGACCAGAAGCCTCTTAAACCTCTCTCTGAGGCTAATGTCACCCTCAAACAGTCCAGAGAACAGCACTATGGAAAGGAATCTGTGGCTTTTTGTTGACATCAAGTTAAATGTGAGTCAGCAGTGTACCCCAGCAGCCAGGAGGGCCAACTGTACCCTGGGGTGTCTCAGGTACAGCACTGCTAGCTGGTCTTGGGAAGGGATTGTTCTGCTTTACTCTATGCTGGTAGGGCTTTACCTTGAGTACAGTGTGTAGTTTTGGGCAACACAGTATAAGAAGGAGATAAAGCTATTAGCGAGTGTACAAAGGAGGGCTATGAAGATGGTGAAGATGGTGCAGGGTCTACAGGGGAGGACATATGAGGAGCAGCTGAGGGCCCTTGGTGTGTTCAGCCCCGAGCAGAGCAGGCCGAGGGGAGGCCTCATGGCGGCCTGCAGCTCCCTCACGAGGGGAGCGGAGGGGCAGGCGCTGAGCTCTGCTCTCTGGGGACAGCGACAGCATATCCATGAATACATTATCTTCCTCTTCTTATTGTGTTACATCTTATAACACGCTGTTTAAACATACCCTTGGTGGGCTGGCTTAGGGATTCATCCCTGCCTCCATTTTGTCCTAAATTTACAAGCATAAGAACCCCAAGATTATATATTTTGGATGTTTCATAGCTGACAAACTCTATGATCTTGGAGCACAGGTACTTTACAAGAAGTATCTGAGAGACATAAAGGTTCCAGAATCCCATTGAAAATCTACCAGTACTCTTAAACACTGATTTTGGGAAAATAAGGTGCAAGCTATCATACTGTCCATGAAAAATTCTCATCTTTTATGCTGCTTAAGGCATCTTCCAGCCATATGAATTTCCAGGCAGGTCTGCACTGCTGTGTTGGATCTGTCCTGGAGTTCTGCCCATGTTCTGAGGTGACTGAAGTAGAGCTTATTCTTCTTTGTAAACCATTTAACTAAATTATCATACCCATGTTAGATGGAAAATTTAGTCTCTTCTGGTGGCAAAAGACTAAAATGACTGTGTTTCAAAGGAAACCAAGGATTCAAATAGCTCCTACACAGGAAATCATTATTTTATTTTTTTTTCTCTCTCTCCCCTCCCCTATAGTAGTCTGAATTAAAGATAGTCTGTTCAGAAGATATTTGGTAAGTTCCTACTTGTTCTTTCTCTTTCTTTCTTTTCCTTCCTTCCTTCCTTCCTTCCTTCCTTCCTTCCTTCCTTCCTTCCTTCCTTCCTTCCTTCCTTCCTTCCTTCCTTCCGTTAATGTACATTGCCTGTGGCATCACCTGTTGCAGGCACAGATGAAGGCTAATACATCGTTATCAGCATATTGAATGAAGAGGTTTTGTGGAATTGTCTAAGTGTATGGTTGCTTACTTGCATTGTAATAAGACCTGATGACAAAAACCCTCCAGGTCATTTTGTCTGAGTCTTTGGAGAATGTTAATATGGCTGTAATGAATTGCAACTTGTACATGGTACAAATGCACTTGCATACAAACCATTCAAATTATTTCACTAACCTGTAGAAGCCAAACCCCATTTGTGTATGTTCAGAGGTTATCCGTAGCTTCACTGAGCTTTGGATCAGACAGATACATAAAACTGAAAAAAACACTCAGTGCTGGAATGTTAAGACTATGTTCAGTCAACAAATTGGGATTAGTGACAATAAAATTACTAGTGCTGGAAATGATTGTGACATTGACAAATGCAGTCTTTGGATTCATCTCTCTTAACATTAGATGCATAGGTTGTCCTCAAGCACACCTGACAGAGTTTTCTGGATTTCTGTTTTGTGAGCTAAAGACACTCTTATATTCTCTTGACAGCTAAAATAGTTCCAGTAAATTACACTTTTAAAATGTTTGTTTATGTCCATTGATTGCAAAGGATACAGAAAACTGTTCTGATTTAGACATATGCATTGAAAACATTTAGTGTGATGTGGGATGAACCCCACACTATAGCAGCTTTTGGAAGCCATGATGTGACTGGCACATAAACTTTAGCACTTACCTTATATATTACCCAAACCATTCACTTTCTACAATGGATAGAACCCATTTCATCTAAATTTAGGCAAGCCTGGTGTAGACATCCATGTTGTAAGTGGATCAACCTAGGCTGTAGCTATCACCTGTAGAAATAATTAGGCATTTGTTGTACAGACATTTATATACAGTCAGATGAATCCCACCCATGGAGTCTTCATTTGGCATTTCTTCTGTCTGCTGAGGCTAGGTATCCTGGGGAATAGAAATCTAATGGGCATCTAATTGCAGTTTTCCACAACTTAAACAAGCATCACAGAGAAGATGGAGCCAAACACTGATGGGCATGATGGAAGATTTGAAAGGAAGTTGTCAAAAGTTGTAGCAAACATAATCCTAGTTACATACAAGAAAAAATGTCTTTGCTGGGCACATTTATTCTATACTGCAGGGTTCACAGAATATACTTTATCGCTGGTAGCCAAATGTTGAAACAGGTTGCCCAGAGATAGTGAGAAACCTGATTCTGGAAATTAGGCCTGCTTTGACCAGGAAGTTGGACTACCAACCATATTTATTTTGTGGTTCTGAGGTACAAAGCATTATAAAAAGGGAGGGAGGTGGGAAGAGAGAGTGGACAGATGCATTGGTACCTGAGACATTTCCCCATGGAATACAGGTATCTTCTGTCTCTGGAGGACAGCTTCCACCTGGGTTTCTTTCATCTGATGCCACTGGGCAGAGGTGGGATCTGATTAACTGGGGCAGTTAAAAAGCCTTGTTTTGCACCCAGTGTCTATGGTAATCACTTCACAGCAAGATCTCTATTTTCCTAAAGCAAACATCTAAAACAGGTTAGAGAGATGCACCTTGAATGCACTTTCTTAATCATCCTAAGATAAATAAACCTGATTACAGAAGCTGAATTTTCACTGGAAAGACTCAGAGACTCCATGAGAAGCAGTTATGCTGTGCCTCAGTGAGTTACTCTGGTATCAATGATGCCCTGTACTATTGCTGCTTTAATTGGCCTATGTTTGGTAGTAAGATAATTAGATGCTCCAAAGTGCACTTATTCTCAGGCCATCCAGTACTTGCTAGATTTATTTTCTGTTACTCTGCAGCTGAAACTGGATCTGGGTGCTGCTGGCTGCTGCCCAGTGCAACCCCGCCGACTACAGAGGGTTACACAAGATGTGACTGGGGGCATTAGGTTGCCCTATGCTGTAAGGGCCATGTGAACTTCCAGCCAATGAGGTTCAGGTCAGCACAAACTACTCACAGCACAGAGAGCTGCTAGCAAGGCAAGGGGATGGTTGTGTACAGCACAAGGCTTTATTTTTATGACTTCCAGAGTCTGTTATTCATGAGTGGCCTAGCAGGCATCAACCTCTCTTTTATCTTTTGTTCCTGGATGTTGCAGAATAAGCAAAAATAGGGATTGGATTTACCTGCTGCAGAAAATCTAATTTGTTTATCAGGAGATATGAGAAATGGGAACTGCACTAAATATGCTAAAGTGCAAAGGAGTTAACTAACACATTTTTGGAGTTATATTTCCAATCTCCTCTTAATAAACATGTATGCACTTTTAAATTCAGATGACTTCTTAAGGGTTATGACTATAATCAGCTGACAGATTATGATATCTCTAAATCACAAAGAGTGAAATAGGTCCTATTCTTGGAGCACATGCTGTTCAGTTGGTTTTTGTAGGAGAGTAAAGCAGAGCAGACTGGGAAACTGAGATGCGGGCACTAATAGGAATCTGGCATTTTTTTTAGATTTCAAAATAATGTTTTATCCATGCAAGTTTGGTGACATTTTGATGGAGAGTGACAGCTCGTTAACCTCCCTAGGAACATTTCTCTGTCCACCTCTGACCCACCACGGGGGAGAAGTTAAGGCTTTTGTTCCCCTGACTGATTTTGTCTGCAACTGTAGAGCCTGAGGGAGGACATCTTTTGCCCTGCTCAACACTATATGAAATCCTTGTAGGAAACAATGAGCAACCTATTGTTTTTCACAGATCTTTTCCTCCTACACAACCCCCTCAATAATTAACCAGCATCATCTTCAAAGCAGTATTGTGTTAAATAAATAAATAAGGAGGAGAAAAAAAAAAAAAAAAAAAAAGTGATAATACCCACATGACGCAGAAGTGACAAGGTATTAGCCTCAGAACAGTTCATCTTTTATGAGCTTGCTGGCATTTATGCCTGTCTTCAAGCTTCACAGATACTTTGTCTGTCACAGGTGCACTTTCACTGCCTCTTGCTGTTCTCACCAGCACCTTCTCCTCTCCCCACTGCTCAAATTCAGCTGAGAGCACTAAGAGAGGAGGGGGCCCTATTTTAATTTTCCTGACATCCCACTGGGGGACAAACAAAATTGTCTTCTTGCCTGGCTTATCTTCCAGCGTCTTCACTGAGATTAGGAATGTACCAGAGGAAATCAGTACTGAGAAAGTATTTTGCCTCCAAATATTTTTGCAAGTACATTTTTTTTTTAAGTTTTACAGAATAAAAGAAGGTAAAATCCAGGTATCTGAGCTTACTGCACAAAAGCCACTGCTTCTGAAGCTGTATTTCATGTCAGATAACTTTGTCCATACTCCTATTCATAGGAGTATGTAACTTGTACAGCCTCACCCAGCAGTACAGGAGAAAAAAAAAGAAATCAATTTGATAAAATGGAGCTGCTTAAAATGAATGTGTTTTCCATGTCTGTTAATTTTTACTTTTATCTCTCTTAAGAGACTATACAGACTTTATCTGGGTCCATATAAATGACATTTATGAACAGTATACATATTTGACAAAAGCTGTTACTTTGACCAGTTTTTAATAGTTCCTGTATCAGAAAATGCAGAGTGCGTGGGTTCACTCAGTTTTTCAGGGGACATCTTGTTTTGATATGTAACAAAATTCAGAGGTTTTATCTTCCAAAATTAGTATATTTTCCTGAACTTATGACTAAAAATGATTGAATATTTGTACTCAGAAATCATTTCATTGAAAAACTTTCAATATCTTACAGATTTTACATATTGGGTTATGCTGCTCTCCAGCTCTCAACCACTTGGCTGGGAGTAGTAATATCTCTCTATCCATTTGGGGAGGGAAGGAGGAGGGGGCACTCAGATTAATAGTTATCTGTAGTAGCTTCTTGTCAGAGAAACAAAACAGAACACAAATAGACAAAGAAACAAACAAAACAATCATTGATAAAATTATTAATTCTATTTACCCATGTTCCACTGCAGACTGACAATAGCTCAGTTCAGACACATCTCTCCTTTACTTTATTTAAAACAAATTTAGATAAACTGCAAGGAGGAAGAACAATGCACCTCAAGAATTTAACAATCCAGATCTGTGTTATCTCAAATCACAAGTCTGCCTTAAAACAGATTTAGATCATTTTTGGTTGTTTTGCTCTTTTTGGTTCTTTTGTTTTGTTTTGTGGGTATTTGTCTTCTGTTTTGAAACCTTCAGGGTTTGTATAAGATACTTTTATTTTTTTTTCACGGTATATAATAGAACAAGAAAAAATAACTGGTCAGCCTAAAACCATATATCAAATCAACACTAGAGTTTGTGTCTGACTCTTCCTTCTCTCCAGGAAAGTCTGATTCCTCAATCTCTCCTTTGGCTGTAAGAAAATGTTTCCTCCCATATATATGTGCCTCTGCTTTGTCTTTTTGCTTATGCCCTCCCACTTTCAATAACAAGGTAAAAAATATTCTCATAAAGAAATGCATCACACTGTTTTTTTGCCATCACCAATTGCCAGCTTTTATTATTTCTGTGCCTACTCCTTGCCTGGAGCAATATGATTTTAATGTTCTGATAAAAATTAAAAATAAATAAATAAATAAAAGGCACAACTGTCATCCTCTAGGAAAATAGAGTCTGAAAGACAACAAAGTACATGTGTGCATGAGCATCTTGGCAGATCCTCTGCCTATTTCTTTATCCTTGATGATATCAACATTTTTTTCCCCTCAAGCAAACAAACTGCTTTGAAGTGATGCCTCCCATGTCACCATGAGCTATTGAAAAGCTGTCATGACTGGACAATAGACAAAATTCTATTTTTGTCTATTCATGCCATGTCTGAAGGAATCCGGATACTGATGTGCCATAACTTTGGCTATCAACTGAAATATACAGAGGCCATTACATGTATCTGTGTAAGAGACATAGGTCTAATGTATGGTCCCAGTACCGACCCATGAGGAACACTACTTGACACTGACCTCTACTCTGACATTGAGCCATTGACTGCAACTCTTTGAGTGCAACCATGCACTATTGCAGCAGCTGGGAGAGTGAGGAGTGAGAATCAGCCCTGCAGACACCAAAGTCAATGCAGAAGGAGGGCAACAGGTGCTCCAGGCATGCAGCAGCAGTTCCCCTGTGGCATGTGGAGAGGCCTCTGCTGGAGTAGGTTGTCCCCCTGCAGCCCATGAGTCCCACATGGAGCAGATCTCCACGCTGCAGCCCATGGAGGAACCCCAGGTGGAGCAGGTGGATGTGGCCTGAAGGAGGCTGCAGCCCATGGAGAGCCCCTGCAGGAGCAGGCCCCGGGCTGGAGCTGCAGCCTGTGGAGAGGAGCCCATGCAGGAGCAGGGGGTCTGGTGGGAGCTGCCGCCCATAGGGGTGCTCCTCATACAACATGACTTCCACCCCTTTAACTACCTTAATGACTTATGGATTTTATTGGGAATATGCAAAGATGAAGCTAACATGTGGACAGTACAAGGATGGAGACAAAACCAAGCTGCTCCAGCCACAAGATGGGAAGACTGGGTAACCTGTCTTGCTGCTCCTGGGCAAAGTGATTGGAAGTGTAGTGAACACTGATGGTCATAATGAGTTGACTCACTGACCTGTGCTTTTCCTTTGGCACTAGCAGTTGGACAAGTCTAGCTACCCGGATGTTTTGGTAACCACTGGGGTCATGGCTACTTTACTGCCCCTGGTAATCAGCTTTCCTTGATAACTGTCTGCTTTCCTTATACCTAAAGCCAGCATAGGGCAATTCTATGTTCAAAGGTGATGCAAAAAGGCTCATCTAAACCTCACAATCATAGAATCATCGAATAATGCAATGTAGCAGAAAATAGGAACAAAGTATGTAATTGCTAACAAAGATGCTGCATGTTTCTTCCAGGGAGGTTATCAGAAGGAGACCCTGTTATGCTGGTGTTGCTGGCTTTTCTGTGGAGAGAAGAACCAACATGAGGACAATAGCCTCTGGATCCTAGCTAACAACCACCAGCCATGCTAACCACAGTTAAAAAGATTATGGTTTTCTCAGCTAGAGGTTATTTCCTCTGTGCCGTGGTACCTGGTCTGCTATATAAGCTTAAAAATCTCATAAAGATGTGTTTATTTTAACATGGTTGTGCTGAGACATTAATACATCCCAGCCTGCAGATTCTGCCTTAAGAGCAGTAATCACCAGTTACAGGACAGGCAGATAATCAGTAGTAGTGTGGTCCTAAGCTCTTGCAGGTGTATGCTTCAGGGTAGATGAGTCAGAGCCCTTACTGTACACCACTTACTGAGCAGTCATGACATGACCAGTTTTTACAATGTGTCATAGCCTGCTGTTCTTATTCCTTCAATTTTCATTTGTAGAATTGCAACGAACAAGCTGAACCAAAATGATTAACATGAAAACGTATTCACCCTGGATTTATCTGAGTAAAACATAGATGAAAGACTATCCTATCACAGTCCCTTGTGTTACACTGTCTCTTTAGTAAATCGTTTTTGAGAAATATTAGAATGAAAAAAATGAAAGCTTGCTAAACATGTTGTAAAATGCTTTGCTTCTCCCTGGAAGCCATTGTATGTTGTATATTATAATCTGAAGTGTATGGAGGTGTAGCTTAAAATATGTCAAAAGATAGGAGTTCAGATTCATGGCAAACTCACTAACACTGATGATTCTGGGTAGTAACAATGGCTACTCCATTTGGCTACTCCACTTCTAACCCCTGTTCCAGACTGCTGGGATAATGTGTATCATGAACTAATAGTAAAGCAACTTCCTCCCAGAAACCAGCCAGGAGCTGTCAGACAGAATGCTGAACCATGGAAAAACAATATTTTTTTCATCATTTATCTGGAGCTCAGATATGAGAATTTTGCAACCCATAACAGATTGGACTGGGGTCTCCCTCCCCATCCAACCTTTGTATTGGTTTCTGACAAGTATGCATCTGTAGACTTGTCCCCTACAGTTAGACTTTTATGGTTATTTCAGCTTCTGTGGTCTAAAAGGTAGGTGTTGGCCTTCGAGTTGAAATTCACATTCAGTACTTTAACCATTAATAGGGAATTGAGCACAAAAGTTTGAGAAATGGAAAAAGGAATGCAGCAGGCAAATGGCAAAGAAAAGAGCAGATAGTGAGAAATAATTTGATCTTGATTTTCTCTTAAAACTCGACTGGTAGAGGAGCTGGTGGTTCTAACCTATTTTATAGATAAGTCGTGATTAGAAAGCTTCTCCAGAAATTGGAAAGCCTGTGTTTTGAGCCCAAAATGACACTGAAACAAATAACAAAGAGATTTTATCTGCTTATAATTTTAACTGGAATAAAGCTTTCACTGCCACATCTGAAATTTTGGGCAACTCTCTTTACTGGTTCTTTCTGGTCCTCTCAGAGAAGGAAGTTTGAAACCACCCACTTAACCTCATGTTAAGTGAATGGGCAAAGAGGGACCACCTCCCTCATTTTTTTTCCTACAGCAGCTGAGCTACTGCTCAGGTTACTGTACAGAAATGAATGACCCCCAAGGCAAAAAGGAGAATAAAGAAGAGAAAGCAGTGCCATGTGTTTTATGACTATATGAGATAGAAAAAGAAAAAAAGAAAAAAAAAAAAGAAAAAAAAGACAAAAAAAAATGGACCTAGCATCAGCATTCATCTCTAAATATCCCCTAGCACCACCACTGGCGCATTCCCCAGGCTCAGGAAGGTAAATAGGTAGAGGACAGACTAATCCTGCCAGCCCCCAGGCACTCAGTGGCTTGGAAGTGTCACAGCTTTGAGTATTATTGCATACCCAACAGCAGAAATGTAGACACCTGAGACATTTCCACATAGCTGCAGAGGTCCCTTTGGGTTTGGCACTGGTGATTTTGAGGATCTAAATTTTGTATTTTCACAACCAAAGTGACAGGCAGGTATTGAAGCCTCCTCCAAGGCATTTATGTCTCTGCACTCCAGTTACTTGTCAGAAGCCCTTTCTTCATCTATTTACAGGATATGATAGGATCTGTGTGTGAGGGAAGGTTCAGATTATGTACGTGCCTAACTCCACACAGAGAGGCATATAAGTTCAGCTGGTGCAATAAAAACAGTGGAATTCATTAATTAGGTCAATTTAAATTACTTATGTAGAGGAAGTTGATTTCCCCTTAACAAGATAAATCCAATTAAAAAATCCTATCACCTCTCTCTCTCTCTTTTTCCTTTTTTTTTTTTTTTTTTTTTTTTTTTCTTTTTTTCCTTCCAGGAGATATCCTTAAATGGGCCTTTTCTGTTATCAGATGTGTGAAGCAACATTACTGCATATTTTCACACCTAGTTGATTACTTAACCATCTGTTCTTTCTGACAATACAGGATACAAGATGGGAGAAAGGGAGGGGAAGAGAAGTAAACAGAAACATTGCTGTGATTACTTTCTAACCCATGTCTTAATTTTTCATTTGAACCATAAATCCCAGGGCAATTTTTATTACAGTGGTATGTATGCTGAAACAAAGGCTATATATAAAACAAACCTCTTACAACTCTTTTTTTTTTCTTTTTTTTCTTTTTTTTTTCTTTTTTTTCTTTTTCCCTCTCAGAATAATGGAAATGTATCACAACATTCTTCATATCCTTTCTAGATGACTATAAAATGGAGGTGGAGGGAGGAGAATTTTGTAGGCAGAACATTATGTGCGTTAGATAAAAATCAGTTACTTAGTAGCTCATATTTAAAAATATTCACACTTAATTTAACTCTCTTCATTCTCTGGGAGGACTGTGGGTGTATTAATCTTTTGGGTTGATAAAATCATTCATTTGGATGGGCAGGTTGGAAACTGACTTCAAATTTTTATGTATTTATTTATTTATTTTAATGTGTCCTCTTTTGCTTAAACATATTTTCCAGAGACAATTTAAAACAGAGGTCTGGATAGATTTAATTAAAATATATAGAATACAATTCAATACAAATACAACAAATATTCTTCTATCCCCTTCAATTTTATTGGTTCATTATAATAATAATTGCCTTAGATAGCACATATAATAATAAAAGAAAAAGAAATAAAATTTCTTGCTAATGGACAAAGGATTCTTTAAATACAGAATCTTAGTGACCACATTCAACATGGAGTCGTCTGAAACAGTCATAGCAGTCATTCTTTCTTTTTTTTTTTTGGTCAGATGAGGTATTTATGCAATAAATAAATAAAATAAATATTTATGCAAGTGAGAATTAATGAAGAAAACACAACAGAAACAGTCAGAGGCAAGAGGCATTATAGAAATCCCTCCCTTACAGGAATAAAACTCAGCCTACATTAGGAGTGACAAAAATAAAATAGGGATTACTGAATTTAAAGAAACCCTAAAGTAACCCTTGTGTGGGCCACAATGGTCTTTACCTACCTGACAGCTGCCTGACCCCTGCAGCATCAACACAGTGAATTGTCATCTCATCAGTCAAAAACAGAGATGAGCAAGACGAGTTAATGCGAGCTCTGCTGTCTCTGACTTGAGTGATTGAGCAAGTCATAACAGAAAGAAGCACCCCGGGAGCTGCAGGTGGCTGAAGTATGTTGAAGCACTGTGGGTGTTCAGAAACAGCAAAGGTTAATGTGACAGGAAGCGTTTACTTCATACTTTTTTGTTCACAGCTACTTTCTGTTCACCTAAGAAGATCACTCAGGTGGGAGGTTTCTCTTTACTGGACAGCCACAGAGCAAATGAAGGAAGGAAATGCAGTGAGACTTTGGGTATGACTTCAGGAAGAGGGTGGGCAGGAATCACAGTGAGGAGCTAAGAAATGCAAAAGCTTTCTGGGAACGAGAAAGCTCCAAGAAATTGTCACTGAGTGTGGCTTACAACCCAGGAAGTCAATGCATTAACAACCATGAAGTCAATGATATGTCTTGAAGGATACAGGTGGGTGGGAAAGAGTTATGCATGAAAGCTTTTAGTTTCTCATTTGTCTGCTTCAGGTATTTTGAGGATTCTCTGCTTAAAATATTAAGTAATTCTAAGTGAATAAAATTTGTTTTTTTTTTTTTTTTTTTTTTTTTTTTTCTAGTTCCTTTGGAGGCTTGCTGCAGTAAAAGTTCCAAGCAGAACCATCTCAAAGCTTTGTTAAACATGGGGTCTTTCCACAGACCTTTATTGGGATGGATAAACAAGGCTGACTTTCAGTGTCTCTGAGTGGAGAAATATGGGCTGGGTCAAGGAAGTAGCTGTACAACAACATGGGACCAGGCTTTTGTGCCAAGAGGCATATGGTGGGGCTCTCTGCTCACTTTTCTGCAAAACAGATGAGAACTATACTTGGGTGCTCTTTCCTTCAGCATAAGCTATAAATCTAAGGTTTCTATGTCTTCTGAACTGAAAGCCAAGCTTTAATTACAGCTTTGAGTGTTAGGGAAGGAGTTTAGTTAGTGAGCTTACCTGTCACACGTGTGAAAATGCCTAAGATAGCCTTGCATTTCTTCAGGTATCATGTCTACTTAAAAAATAATGCTTCCTGGAGTAAAAGCTAGGTTACACTTTCCAGAAAAACCCTGCCAGAAGTCTGTGGTTTAAAAATATGTTAGGTTTGCAGTCCATCATATTTATGATCAATACACTACAGAGAGCTGACACAGATCTTCCACAAAGACAGACTGCACTTTCAAGAGAATTTCATACCATTTAAAAATGGAATTAACCAAGATGGAAATGCTAAAAATATGTGGAAGACAAAGTTTAAGTCACTAATGGAAAACCCTGTGTGTCATTCTGCTTATTAAAAGACAACAGAATAAATGCTCCCTGCTGATGAGCTAATATTTAATCTGCACTGTACTCCGTCCTCCAAAGAAGTGCTTCTGTTGATCAAATTTTGTTATTGGTCCTTTAAAAAAGTAGATGGAAAAATCAAAGGCTATATTTAAATTGCTCTTTTTTTTTTTTTTTTTTTTTTTTTCCCTATGCTGTGAAGTAGGAGTGTGTTGTGGTGCTTGTCATAATTTTCTTTATGACCCTCAAGCCCTCAGTCTCTAAGAGTAGGAGAGAAAATGGAGGTCACACTGCTTTCTTATACGTGTTGTCATGCAGATATGTGCTCTTCATACAGAAGTGGGCTTTCAAATGGGGTTCTTAGTTCTTAACCTCAGGGTAACTTACTTTTTTAATTATGATTTCCACTGGCTTCTTTGCACTACAGAAATTGGACTGCTGCTGCTTTTTGGTCTTCTGTTACTGCCTACAGGAGATGGAAGGCATCTACTTGCTGAATCCTGTGAGATGTTCGTATTCAGTAGGTAGGCAGAGTAACCCATTTTGCTGCTTAGGACCCAGATTTCACCAATGGACTTCTGCAGGAGTGAGTTTGGCAATGGAACAGGGAGAAGAAAGCTCAGTTATGAGAAGAAAGGAGATTTTGCCAAAGGGCTGAATAAAAAATAATAAAACTGGGGTGGTGGTAGGCTGAGTTTTGATAATCACCTTCCTCTTCTGTACCGTTTCCCCCCTTTTCAGGTTTAAAATAAATATGTCTTTTCAATGAAATTCTCAATAGCCAAAGGAAGTTTAATTGCTTATTTCCAGCTGTGACTGATGTATGAAATTGTATTTCAAACTGTACAAAAAGTCACCACCTGGCAAAAATTTACCTGACACTCTCCCTCTGCTGCAGAAATTCTTTTTTTCTTATTGCTCAGGCCAATAAATTAACGATGGTTTCCTCACTCTCAATAGCCTTTACAACTTCCATAGTATTTCATCAAGGAGATAAGGTCTCTGATTTACTATTTAACTTTTCAAGATCATGTTAGACATTAAATTAGGAATATTTTTTCACCATTAACTACTAAAACTCTGCTGTCATTTACTGCATAGACTGAGAGATACTCTGGTCTGCATGAAAATGATAGATGCTCCACATGTTTTCTCACCTTACTAGCCTCATTATTGATGACTGGCATAGAGAGCTCTGTGGCAGTACAGGACATTTTCTTCCTTCTGGTTTTGTATCTCTTCCTCCCTCCTGGGCAAACTTCCCTCCCATGACCACAACAAGTCTTCTGAGTTTTGATTTCTTTAAACTAACACCTGGCTCCTATTTGGACTGGTGTTTTCTCACTCTTCTGTGAATCACTCTTCTGTGAATCCATTAGGAGGATGTAGCATCTTCTTGCTCCAGCCACCTTCCTTGGAAAACCAATTATTGCACCCAGTGCACATCTGTTAAATACAATCATTCCCCATGGTGTCCAGCCAGGGACAAAGACTGCATTTTACCTTGTCAGAAATGCTATATTCAACATCTTCAGAAAGCATTCTAGAGATTATACAGTTTTCATAATAACATAATAAGAATTCACAATAATTTTCACAATAAGAATGTCTATAGGAATTTAGAGATCTTTGGTTTTGCCTAGACAAATTCTTCAAACTGTTATATCAGTCAGAGATAAAAAGAGGTTAGAGGGGTAAAAGAGGCAGTGTAACACATTCATAACTGGTGGGAAGGTAGGCTTTGTATTCCTTCCCTTCTGTGACAGAATATCTGCACTCTTTATTAAAACTTGCAGTCACTAGGTCTAACCATGCTGAGCTGATAGCAAGTAACGAGTAAGGATGAAAGATGTGATGGAGATTGCCTGTTCCTTTCAGTCTTGGTTTGGTTGTTTTCAGCTATAAATTGAAGTTCATTTTAAGGAGTTACTGGGCTAAGATGAATATCCTGGGTGGGGAAGATCACTCATTTTGGGGGGCAGATATTGAGCCTTTCCAGAACAGAGGAAGTGCAAGGAGCAAAAGCAGTGGTAGCCATTTGAGATGCCCAAAGACAGCTTGCCTGGTCTCCATCTATCCCTCTAGAAAGCTATGGATCTCCCAGAGGTCTGTTATGTCTGCCGTCTCTAACTGAATGTCTTATTTTCATCTGTCTAAAATAGCTACAGATGGATGCTTCTGCATACATAACTGAAGCCTGTCTTATGTGTCTCCTTTCATGATCTGAAATGCTCCCTAGGCTCTATTTAGACTACATTAACTAGATCTCTGTCAACTGTAACAGAGCTTGGATACTTATCTCATATATTGACAGCTACTAATAGACACTTGCATTAGGTGTCTAATCTTGTTCCAAATTCAACCCCAAATTAGCAATCACTATGAGTGAAAGCAAGAACTCAACTTTGGCCAGGGAAGAACTGTGCAAAAATACTTTCAGTCTTTTCCTTTTGAGTTATTACTTTTTTTTTTTTCCAATTTGGTAAGTTGATAATCTAAACTTTTACTCTAAAAGAGTAAAAAAATGGCTTTTTAAGAGCCTTTCAATCTTTTTTTGAGGACTTTCTCATAGGAAACCTTCTTGACTATTGAAAGCGGTGAGGTCCAAAGCACTGTATATATATGAAACTATTAGTCTTGCATTCTTAGGTTCCCAGGAGTCCCGCTTCCATAACCACATCAGGTTAGATGACATCCCAAAGTAAATGGGCTGGGATTCCGGTACTTACTGTAGTGAGAGCAGTAAGGTCTCTGACCCTTATACAAACCTCTCCGTCTTTGGCTTTTTGATGCTGTACACTGCACTAGCATCGCTCTTCTTGGGTGGCAACAGAAGACTTCAGCTTCTCTGAGGTTTCAGAAGGGAGAAGGGGTACTCCACTGGGAATGGGAGAGGATGCAACAGTAATTACAGACTCACATACACAATGGTTCCTTGATTCACTCCATTCCTCATTTCTTTGTCTTTTCAAGACTAAAACAAAGGCAGAGGAGGACTTTCCCCCCTTCTTTTGGAACTTGTTTTACAGATGTAAAACCTGACCACTGACATTTATCCAGAAATTTTCTCTCTCTCTTATCCAAATGGCCATAGTTACAACTATTTAGACTGATCCTATTTCTTCCAACAGCCCTCACAGTAGTGCAGCTGAGTAAGAGCATAGATTTCCTGGAAAGAAGTCTGCACATTGCTCACCTGATATTATCTAGATAAAAATGCTCTTCTAACCTTTAGGCTGTTATATAGACCTAGATATTTTTATGCCTTGTCTTCCATTTTCTTCTCTCTGTTGAGTGAGATTTGCTGTGTAATCCTGATTGTCATTTTTTCTGGTTTATTTTTCATGTCCTCTATTCATTTTCATTCTTTTGTTGTTGAATTCATAAGAAGTTGTCTGGTTGCATGGTCCCTACCCTTTTGATAGATGATCGTAGTCTTCAGTATGTCACAGTGATTCATAAACTACGTTACTTCTTAAATGAATAAGTCACTTTAGCAAAACTCCTTGCAGAGTAGTGTACCACTCAATGCAAGTAACAGGGTTAGAATGGGACTCTTCAAATGTAATTACTACAAGGACAGAAAGCAAGGTGTCAGACAAGATTAAAGACCATCTACCATAAAAAAGGCTAATCTACCTAAAAGAAACATACCCACTTTCGATCCCAAAATGGTACAATTAAATTCTCCTACTTAAATGCTGTTATTTTCCATGCTTGTAGTACATGATGTTGTGATGAGTACAAGCAAACAAAAGAGATATAGGTTGTCCTAGTCAACACATTGCCTGAAGACAGACTGAAGAGGAAGGCCCTAATAAAGTTCAGCCTATACAAGTAAGAAAGAGTGGAAGAAAGCTGATAAGTTACCTCCCAGCTGACAGAGCTGCACAGCGGAACTCACAGCCACAGGTGGGCTGAGGTCAGACTTTGGAGGATTAATCTCAGCACTTGTGTTGCTGTCAGAGATCAATAACTCTTGGATGTTTATTTGTAATCTCTTTACTGAAAAGCACTCTAACTCAGTCTGTGTTGTTCTGATTTCTGTTGTGTTGTCCCTGTAGACTTCATTTTAGAAGGACAGAGAGATAATATGCTCTAGGGAGGTGACATATCTTGAGAACTCTGGATATTCCGACACTGATTCTAAACACTAGTGCCCAATTGTTTTTTCCTCTTAAACTTGTTTATTCTGTTAGCTCCACAGGGAACTGATCTAAGTTACTAGTAAAGTAGAAAATGTACATGCAAGATTATGTACAAGAAATGATACGTATTTATGCAAAGTTTTTCAGATGGATAGATTCCCTGACAACACTGAGGGGGTCAGAGGCATGCCCCAGGACCAGGAGTAATTGCTGTGGTAGAAATGAGGAGGAACTTCTTTAGGCAGTGCTGCTGCTGCACCTTTTGCAAACATCCAGTTGCAGAACTTCTTTATTCAGGCACAGTGGTAAATATGACAGGGATCTGAATTTGACTTTTTATATTGAAAGGGGCTGCATTACCTGTTTACTAACTGGCTAGAAATTGTACTTTTTGATTTGGCATACACCCTAGACAGTATCTGTACTGTTTGTATGGCATCCTTGCCATAGTTCTTTTCTGCTTACAAAAGACTTTCTGAAGTAGGCATTACTGCATTTCTATCCATATTAAGTTCAGGTTGGGGCAGCTGAGCTGCAAATGCCTTGTTCTTCTTAATTTGATGGCGTTTTTATTATACAGCTTTTTTTTCAGTGTTACACATTTAAAGACAAACCTCCTCTACTAACTGATGATTCCTCTGTTAGTTATTGCACATAGCTTTTATGTTTGCATATTGTTTGTAGCTGTGCCTTGTTGTGAAGAAAGAAAGAAAGCAATAGCTGCTGAATACAGAATGTGCCCTAAAGCCATCTTTAAAATATGGCTAGATGCTATCCAAATGTATTTGGCTAGGATACATAACAGAGGGGGGTGCTGGCTGAGGCTGTAGCAGCCCATCTCAACGTTTATATAGGATTCATACAATGCAGAAACTGCATGATAAGCTATTGACTCTGCAAAATAATATAAACAAACATCTTCCTGGGCTCATGGGATACTTCATTATCACCATTACATTATTTTCAGCTACTTTAATTAAGCCGTCTACAAAGAAAAGCTTAAAAGAAACACATTGGTAAGGAGGATGTTTTTTTACAACATACTTGCAAAACAGAGCATGTACTGTTCTCTTGAATGTCAGTGCAGAGTGGACATCTGCAAAGTATATCTCACTTCTCTGTGACAAGACTGTTTATTTATTTATCCTAAAGCAAAGGCAAAACCCAAGCTGTGTAGAACAGGCAGAACTGACTTTCCATTGATTACAGCAGAGCATCTTTTTCATCTCAGGTTGGTGTCCAGCTTAAAAGCTTAGATAAAGGAAATGTTGAGGTATTATTGGAGTACCCATGGATGACAACCTGGTTGCTCTGGTAAGTCATCTAACGTTTGAATGGTGATATAAATAGGAGCACAGAGCACATTAGTTGCCATGCATTAGCATGATAAGAGATGTAAGAGAACTCACCCACTTCACATTTGAGATTTCTGCAAAGTACAATACTTTTATATGTGTGTGTGTGTGTGATTGAAAAAGGTCTCAAAGTCTATTTTTGTATAATATAATCCTAATGTAAAGACTGAATAGAAATCTGATTCCATTCAACGAACACTTTGAAACGTTATCACAAGAAGTGTCTTTTGTACAAGGGCATGATAAATTATTACAAAGGAAAAGAAAAAACAGCCTACTTTCCTAAAGAATTGAAGCTATTCTTTTAAAAGTCCCAAACACTGTTCACTAAGACAGCATGGCTTTCCAGGAAAACAAGAAGTCTAAAAGTTTCCTTTAATATCTAAAACACAAAGAAGAAAATAGGTAAGTAGTACAAATGAGAATCCGAATTTAGTTTGGTGCAGACTTGGATACAAAAGCAAGGAGGAGAATAGGTAATTATACTCATCAAAAGATGTGCTTGCCTGATAACACAAATTGTACACGCCACAGCAGGTATTTCAGTAGGATATCTATAGCCTTTTTTGATTTCCTCAATAAATCCTCCCTTTCTACATGAATCACTGACCATTGAGCTGAACTTCCCAAACTTATCTTGGTTTGTTAGGAAGGTACCAATAGCCTGCTCTGACCACACACATGGAAAGAGTTCAGTCTAGCACTACAGTTATTAGAAGGTAATATCATGAAGTCTGCAGTCAACCAATAATAAGACATTAGAAAAAATAGAGGTAAAGGACTGGGCATTACAACTTCAGGCTAAAAGTACTATAAATACATCCTTTGTGTGAACAGATTAAGAATAATATTTCCACTTGCCTAAGAGTGAGCACAGTTAGCAGATATATTTGGTCTGTACAGTCCTTCAGTTGGATGGTGTCAAGAGGCAGTAATAGCATTAAAGTCAGAGGTGTTTCAGTGTCCACCTATTTGTGTGACTGCTGTTCACTGTTGACCAAGGTGGCTGACATTTCTGAAGTAGCTTTTCATAGGTCAGGAGTTGAGATCAGCCAGGAGCTCAGTGAAAGCCAGCCAGTCTTGAAATTACCCAAGTCATCAGGTGTTTTGTAAGGTGTGCTGAGCTCTTTAGTACAACTTTTAGACTCACACCATTCTCCAGATCAGTTAATTTTAAATTATCTTAGCTTTATCTACATGAGATCTAATTAAAAAATGTCAGTGTTATCCTTGTTGTAGTAATGTGTTTCAAGTCATCTTAGTGACTGACAAAACTTAAACCTACATTATTTCTTTTGTAGTTGTGCTGCCTTCATAGATCTGATGTGTCCAGCTTCTCTGCATCAGGGAAAGAAAAGAAAAACGATTTCTGAGAGATACAAGTGTTTATGTTCATTCTTATCACTTGTGAGGCTGTAAAGCAATCACAAATTTAGACAGGTCAGTTTATTCTTTCAGCGGCTAGTGAAAGAATTCAGTTTTGCAAACCTGATGCTTCATATAATCTTCTGTGCCTCAAAATGCATTTTCAAGTGCAGATCCAGAAATAAAAAATTGCTTTAAAGCAGATTTTGTAGGCCCAGTGTTTTTTGTTGACTTTTTTGTATGCAGCAAATCTTTCTTATGACTTCTTTCATGTGAATGTGGGGTGAAGGAAATACAGTACATAGGTAGCTCATTTCATTAGAGCTCTTTTATTTAATCTTTTTAGCTAGTGACAACCTTGAAAATATGCATCATGTTTCCAATTGTCAGCCAACTGTAGTGCTACATTTGCTTTTCATCAAGTATAAGGAAATCAAAAGAAGGACAATATAGAAAAAACAATGAGAAGAGTGGGCAGCTGATTTCCAAGTCAGTTCTGTGAAAAAAAAAGAAAAAAAAAAAAAAAAACAGGAAGGACAGTGAAATAAGGGGGTGTAAGCAGTAAACTAAGCATATTCAGAAAGCCCCATGCAGAACTTGTCCCCTCTGGGAAACACAGCAGACATTCAGTCACTTTGGGTCAGATTCCCACTTACATGAAAAACCATTGCATTAATTTAAAAAGATATGACTTACAAATAATTTCTAGGTCCCATAGGTATTCCTTGACAAACCCTAATAGTACTTCTTTTGTAATCCACATTTATTCCTAAAAGGACAGGTTGTCTTGCTGTTTGAACTCACAGTTCAACACAGAAATGGTATTTTTGGAAACATACACAGTTTGCTTCTTACAGCATTTCTCTTTCTTACTCATTTCACACAGTAACTTGTATATCCATTAAGTGATAAGATGTTCCATGGGAAAAGGTTGTAATTGCACATATTTAAAGGGTACATCATTTACCTTTATTACGACTCTTGTTGCATCTGTGGTTTCAAAAATTATTCCAGTGTGTACAAACGTGATGGTGCAATTAGGAGAAACTGGTTCTCTGTCTTTATAATCCTTCTCTGGATGAGAAATAGTAACACCAACAGAGCAGAGAAAGCATTGTACTGCGTTATAACCCCGGAAGCCATCCTGTCCCCATGACAGTTCATGGAGGAGTAAATCAGAGTTAGAGAATAGTTTGGGAAGGGAAACCTAGTTAGAATGTTTTCAGTAAATAGAAGAACTGATGCGTGGGCGTTTCAGACACAAATCCTGTTATATGCTAATATGATTTATGCGCATAACTCCCAAACATCATTATCAGAGTTAACCCCGGAGTACCTGTTGTATTTAAAATTTAAATGAAGGTATGCTGTTAGTAATTTCAAAACAATGTGTTTATATTAAACAGAAAAATTTACTATTCTAACTGATTTTTCACTGATTAGCTACACTGTCCTGGACACACTTCTTTCATTTGAACAACGATTGTCATTCATCTTGAAACTCATAATTCTTGAATTAAAATGAACTACCTTAATTGCAATTTAATTTATAAATATGGGTTCTAATGCAGGTGTTCCCCAGTTAGGAAGCAAACAATACATTAATAGACAGAGTGTGCTGTACCAAGCCAATGTTTAATGACAGTTTATGACATAATCATTCTAGAGTGAGATCTTAGTGAGTGGACATGAGACACCCAAGACAACCAAGCAAATGAGCATTTTATAGTCTGGAACTCTCTTCAGGATTATGGTGTTAATGGATGTGCCTATACTGACTTCATACTTTGTTCCAGGGCAAGTAATGGGCCTCTTGTTGCAGAGCTGTTTGTAC
Source organism: Aythya fuligula (assembly GCF_009819795.1). Classification (NCBI taxonomy): domain Eukaryota; kingdom Metazoa; phylum Chordata; class Aves; order Anseriformes; family Anatidae; genus Aythya; species Aythya fuligula. Next base: position 8,169,291 of record NC_045559.1, read on the forward strand.
CTGTACTACTCATGGCTAATTAATTGGCTTCATCCTTTCTGCATAGCATTTGGAGTGGTCCTTGACTTGCTCAAGGACTTCACAAACCTCTCTTTATACAAACCATTATGCATACCCATGCAAACATGTATGCTCCAGTTTTGTTGAGAAAACACCTGGCTGATTGGCTACAGGGAAGGATCCTGCAAAGTGAAAAATCAGGGGAACAGAGACAGATTCAACTGCTGGTGATGACACCCTCATTCTAAATAGCCTTGTTTAGCCTTTGATTTTACAAAATATTGCTACTATGTTATTATTCAATGCAATGACTAAATCTATCAACTGGGAATTAACCCTCCTTCCTTCTCTGAAGTGCTAGTATTTTCTAAGAAGGCTTCTCTATTGCAAAGCTGGAGAAAAAAAAAAAAATTGTGTTTTTAAACACTGCTGAATTCTGGAATATAAACTCAACTGCACACAGCCCTGAGGCAGGAACAGTAAATTTAAATATGCCTTCAGCACAATAATCACTATATATAATAGCTGCTGATGATAAGGTATTGCTGGAAAGGTGTTGCTCTACTCTGACTAGTAAAACAAAAAATATCTTGCATCAGGAAAGCAGAAGTTTTCATTTTGGTAATGGCAAAAAAAGTCCCTAAGATTTTTTTATTTTTTTTTTTTTTTTGCCTCTTCTGATCAGAAACAAGATTTCTCAAAACTAACTCTGTTTGTAAAACTTTGAAAAAGTTTGTTGTTCTGAGTCTGTTGTGTTTTGTTTTTGTTTTTTCTTAAAAAAAAAAAAAAATATCAAAATCTTCTCAACCATCTCAATAATTCCTTGAATTTTTACACACCAATTTCTATAAGTAAGGAAGTTTTGATAAATGTTAAGATAAACAACAGAAAGAAAAGAGCAATCCTATTGCAAACATCATAAACCAGCAATATCTTTATTTGGGGTAATGTTCTACTGGTTCATGGAATTACACATGGATATGGCTATTTTTTTGTAATCTTGAACTCAGATTGGATTAAAATTCTATTACTTTCAGCACTCCCTTTCTTGCTGTGAAATAATCTATTCCTTTCAGTTTAATTATCTGTGCTCTTAACTTTGAAAAAGATTTCTCTTCTGGTGAAAGGATTTCTGTAGTAACTATTTGTTGAGCAAATTATATACCAGTTTCTAGAGTTTCTTCTTATTATTATACTCTGTTCAGTTTGAAAACTCACATAGTAATTAGAGCTTTACTTCAACCCTCTCTCTTGATCAAAATAACAAAAGTGTTTTAAATACCATCTACTCATCTGTCATGCATCAGGCCATAGGGACCTCCTCCATCAAATTAAAGGATGAAAGACAAAAACTGTGCTGGATTCCCATCAAAACAGCTAAGGCTATAACTTAACATCTCAAAGAACAGCAAATGGAAGTGTGGAGTGGATTCACATAAGAATAGGCTATTTGTCCAAGAAAGACCTAGTTCTACTCATCTGACCTTGCTGACTTTGGCAACACATTAATAGTGTATTTGTAACATGGCCATCTCCAATAGCCAGTACATTGGTGGAAGATGAAAACAAATTATGCATGAGGATTTTAAAGAGAGAATGTTCCCATTTAAACATTAAAGTTAAAACAACAAAAAAATTGAAAACCTTTTATTTTGTTATAGACAATAATATCTATCCCCTGAAGCTCAATAGCACAAAATGTTACCATCCTGGACATTAGTAGGATTCTAATAAAGATTAGTCCTTTCTACAAAAAGCCACAACTATTTTACAGAGAATGTAAATCATAAAAGTGTAACCTCCATGCTTCAGGGCATACATCAACCATGCACACAGAAAAGGTAAGAAAAACTCCTTCCTATGAGCACATTATCCTTTAACGACCCAGCAATCATTATGGATCATTATGGCAATTAATGAGTGATTGGAAAGTTAATTTATCTATTTTCTTGTGTTATCACAGCAATTTGAAGGATACAAATCTCCCAGAATCAATGGCTTATCTTTTGGAGATCTAGGCAGTAGACTGCTGCCTTTCAAGGCTGTAATTAAAATGAATTTCCTTTCTTATAAGCTGACTATTAAAGGTAATAACATGAAATATGTGAAGGACTTCAAACTGTGTTTCAATGCCAAACTCATGAAAACACATGCAATTTAATCTGCTGTGCTTCTTGAGTGTTTTGTGAGCTTCCTCTTTTGTTGTGTGGAGCCAATACCATCTCTGCAACCTAGCAAGATTTAACTTATGTTTAATAAGTGTGTATGTGTGAACCCAGATGTGAATATTAGCTATATAAAACAGAGGAAAGTAAAGATACCTGGTGAAGAGAATAGCTTTCACATTGGACCATCAAAAAGAAGGAACAACATGGTAGTATCAGAAGCTAAGATACATATTAAATTCTTTAATGACAAAATCACTCCATGCCTCAGTTCCCTCATTCGTTAATAAAAAAGAGACACAAGTGTATTCTCTCTGATTTCTTTGGTGGTGGTGGTGGTATTTTCTTCCTAAACAAAACAGTTTTCCTATCTAGAAGTCCCTGCAGGATAGAAATCTGAACTTTTAAACAGGTTCACACTTGACAGAATTTAATTCTTCCATCACCTATGTGTTTACATTTGCTTTTTTTTTTTTTTTTCCTCTTCATTTTTTTTTCCTGTCCTCAGTCACATGAATGGCAGACACAAAGCCCAGTAGTCACAGCTTGTTGTTTTCCTCACTTCTGTTTTCATGCATGTCAGTAAAGGTAGAGTTTCTATGGCACAAAAACAGCACTGTTCAGTTTCCAATGTACTTGTTTACCTATGTGAGATGCTTTGAAGCACATGAGACATTTACTCTCTGCAGCAACACAGAGGCCAGATGAGATACTGTAAGGTGTCTAAAATGGAGCTAGGTATTTAAGTTTGGGTAACTGAATCCTGAACCAATCATCTTGCTGAAAGATGGGAGATTCCTCTGACACAAACAAATGCTGTAAACTCATTTCAATACATAGAATCCAAAGGCTCAGTCATCAGACTTGAGCCCACAGGTGTTTTATTGATAAATACTGATATATTTCAACATCTATGCTTGTTGTACCTGAATAGAGCTGTTTTTGGTCTTTGTCACTTTTAATTCACAACAGTGATCAAAAGAGCATACTGTAAATGCTTTGGATCCTTTCTTCCTACAGGCAATAAGAGATTTGCCACTAACTTCAGCAAAACCATTTTTGGGTGCCACATTTAATTAGCATATCATTCAGAGCGTCTAATAGGATTGATGTGTATCTGAATTAAAACTGCAAATAAAATGTTGCTGAGGGATAGAAGCAGAGAATGGACTTTAAATCTCATTTCAGGACTTGAGCACAAACGGCAGAAAATACCATGGGGTTAACAGACAGGGAAGAATTTGGCATGAGATAAAAGGTTTAGGCCAGGATTCATGAAACTTACAGGCATGCTCAAAGGATGAAAGTATCTGGGATTTGTATATTAACAGCCTGAATTGCCTGATATGTATGTGGTGAGCCCATATACAAGGTTTCAAGTGCCTCTGGAGATTGCCTTTTAGAGGATATGAGAGTGATACATTGTTTAGTGAGAAGTCTCAGGGTGGCTTCTGGCTGGTCCATCAGGTTTCTGAGCATTCAGAAGGGGAGAAGACACCAAATGTACTGTATTTAAGGTACCTGGGGGAGTAAGGGCAGGATTTGGGAGGAAGGGGGGGGCTACTTTTCCAGATTCACAGATTCACATAATCTAATCTGTAGGACACAATGTGAGACAAACTCTCAAGCCATTTCCTCACCTATCTTTCTGTGAATATTCATTCACAAGTTTTGAAAAACTGCTGAAATATGTCAAGTCAAAATATATTGCTCCCTTCCCTGCCTGTCTGCTCAAGTGAGAAGTCTTCCTCTTTCCAGTGAGGCTAACAGGAGAAAATAAACAAACGAATAAATAAATAATAGAATTAAAACATCTCTAAGCCTGAAATTCTGCATGACTGTTTAAATTTGTAAGATTAGGTCATTAGTTATTTGTGACCTTATAAGAATTCCTGGTTTTCATGGTAACACTGCAATTCTGCTAGGTGGACCAAAGCAGGCGGCAGTTTGTGGTCACTGGTACATCTGTCCATTCTGTTCTCCCTCATGTCCTAAATTCAGGGTGGAGTAGTATACCACACTGACAGTTTTTATGTGTTGAAAATGACATGATAACCCTTCACTCTTCTCTTTCTCATGTTTTGCAGAAGTGGCTGCATTTGGCATTGTGATGCTGGCAGAAGCAGTAGCTTCTGCTTTATTTAGAACAGATAATATCTGCACATCATATTGCTTCTTGCAGAGGTAAAGTCCTGCTGCTGGGAGAAAGCAACCCTGCAGCTGTGGGGAGAGACAGAAGTGGTGAGGCCCTGTCTCAGGCTGCCCAGAGGATCTGTGGCTGCCCCATCCCTGGCAGTGCCCAAGGCCAGGCTGGATGGGACTTTGGGCAGCTGGGCTGGTGGGAGGTGTCCCTGCCCATGGCTGGGGCTGGGACTGGGTGTGCTTTGAGGTCCCTTCCAACCTAAACCATTCCATGATTCTGTGATTCTACCTGTCATAGGACCACAATCTGAGCAGGCAGCAGGAGCTCCCAAGTGGGATCCAGAGAGCAAAGACCTGAGATCAGACCAACTCTGGTGTATCGCCTTTGTTTAGGTCCTGGATTCCTACAACATTCACAAGCGTGCTTTGTTTTTCTCTCTCACCTTGGTCTCTGCTCATATCTTTTTAGTGGTGATGGATTGGAGCTCCATCCTCAGTGCTGCAGGTGTAACTGTGTCACATGGAAAATCATGATATTTCCAACCCCAGGGACAAAAATTTTCTGTGCTCATAGGACAAGGGATAAGGGCTTTTTTCATGCATGTTTTCAGGGTACTGTTATGCTGAGGATCTGGATTTCTTTTATCATATCTCTGCTTGATTACTCAACAGCAAGTATTTAGGCTGCTGAGCCAATGTTACACACAGAGGTATTCATGCCTAAAGGATAATTGGGCTGCACAAGAGCAAAAACCTTTATGCATATTACTAACTACTGCCAACTATTGAAAGCTTTGATCATGATGAAAAAGTATAGATTTATATAAGTAAAATTGTTCAGAGAAAATGAAAATCTTTATTAACCATGTTAAAATAGTTATGTGTGAATAAGAGACTCCTTTCCACCTTCCTTCCTCCCTTCCCCCTCCTCCTTTTCTCTCTACCCTATTTTGCCCTTTCCCTTCCCTTCCCTTCCCTTCCCTTCCCTTCCCTTCCCTTCCCTTCCCTTCCCTTCCCTTCCCTTCCCTTCCCTTCCCTTCCCTTCCCTTCCCTTCCCTTCCCTTCCCTTCCCTTCCCTTCCCTTCCCTTCCCTTCCCTTCCCTTCCCTTCCCTTCCCTTCCCTTCCCTTCCCTTCCCTTCCCTTCCCTTCCCCTCTTTTTTCTTCTTTCTTTCCCTCTTTCCTCTCACTCTCTCCACTTCTCCCTCTCTCTCTCTCTCTTCTCTTCCTCACTTTTTAAACTAAAGATGTAAAAATCATTCTCAACTTTTACCTCAAATCATTTGTTTCTTGTTGAAACATCTTGTGAGAGCACAAATTTCAGCCAAAAGTTCATCAGTGCTAGTACTGGACAAGACAGTCACTTTTCAAGTGTAATACACAATTTGTTATCTTGGGTTGGGGTTAGTTATTAAAGGTTGTATATAATTATTCTTGCTTAGTAATTTCATCTAATAATAGATGCAAGAGAGCAGTAGGTATTAATTAAGGAGGCACAAGGAAGTCCAGTACTAATGACATCTGAAGCTACAATATGTGTGAGGCACAAAGTCTGGAGAGTTTTCTGATCTTCCTCATAAGAAGCAAATAAGTATCAGAGAAGTGAAATGAGAAGAGCCTGTAAAGGATTAAGAACAGTGGCTAATGGTAAAAGTAATCAAGTAGAGAGAAGAAATTATATAAAGAATACTGTTGTATTGAGTCACAGAGGAAATATACAAGTGATGGAGACTGGGCTGTCATTACAGATGGCAGGGAACTATGTCTCTCAGCTTTGGAGACAATGCAGGTGGGAAGTCCATGCATCAAGCAGCAATGAATTTCATACACCTTGACTCATCCTCAAGGAATTCCTCCCAACTGCCAGTGACACAATATTATAACAGACTGCTGTTACTGTCATCTTCAAGAAAATGCATTTAAGTATTAAAAAACATCTCAAGGAAAAAGTGTATATTTAACTTTTCAAACTATTGAGCACATATATGTAAACCACTAACAGGTTTCTATGTTGTCTATGCCCTTCTGAACATGTTATTAGTAGGGTCAGAATTTGATTACTGCAGTAATTATCCAGTAACATGGCTCAAATGATGAGGCTATTAGAGAAAAATATGCTTAGGAAGATGTTAAAATGTAGTTCAAAAGTTTTTCAACCAGAATATCCAGATTCTTGCACCTGAGATTTTGTTTAGTCAAAAAATTCTCAGTACCAGTCATGTTCCATTTTCAGTAACCACTGGAATAAAAGGAAGGTCAAAATATTGGAGGGAAGGTCAAAATATTGGAGGGAATGTTATGCCATTGCTTTTAAGGGATAAATGAAACAATAAACTTGTCTTACTGTCAGCCCCGTACTGATCTCAAGACTCGATTGTAAAGGAGGAAAATTAAACTAATGCTAACTAATATAGAAAGTAAAATAGTAATGACATGGCAGATGTAGATTTCTGTAAAATTGTGCAAAAATATGCCATTAAAAATACAACATTGATTTATAATGTGGCTGAAATGCACGCATATTATATAATTTATAATAAGATTTACTGGCTGTAATTGCCATGCACTTCTTATGCCTCCAAGAACTACATGAAGCATAAGGATTTACTAACTGTGATGAATTTTAACTACGTATCAGAACTAGGGCAGTACAAAACATGGTAGTGAGGCATCATGGGGGCTCATCTAACAGCTTCCTTTTGCTTGGTGCTAAACCAAAGCCTTCCTTGCTGCTGCAGGTTCCTTGGAAACCCAAATGTCAGGGCAAAACAGCCAGGCACAGCCAGGGTCACACCTTGATCCAACTAAAAACCTGGATTTTATCCACAGAGTTCAGAACTTTAGGGTTAGAATAGCATATTGAAAAACTTTTTCACCTCACATGAAAAGGGTAAAGGGATTCACCTCATCTCACGAGTCATTTGAAAGTTGCATGTTTAATTCAACCAAACTATTTAAGCTCCTTTGTAGCTAAAGGAGAGAGGGAGAGGTACTTCTGAAAAGGCAACTTATCCCATGGTAATGACATTTCTGCACCTATGCTTCTAAGATAAGCAGGAAAATCATGCTTTGGAGATGCCTGTCTTTCTCAATTGATTAAAATGGGAGCCTAGACAATTAGTTTAGGCTTATCAGATAAATGGCTGTACTTAGGTAAGACAAAGGAGATCTTAAGGCTGAAAACAAATGTAGTGTGCAGTCCAGAATTACACTTAGGACAGACACTTAATTTTACTTACAAGGGAAGAAAAACTTGAACATTTATCTCATTTGCACACAAAACTATGAACAAAGAACTAGGATTTACTTTTGTGAATACAGTAGTTACAGTTTGCAGAATTAAATCTTTACAATGAGGTTTTGTTTTCCCTTTGTAACTACTTTACTAAATTTATACTGAAATAATCCATGAGGAAGAGTTTTTTACAGAATCACAGAATCACAGAATTGTCTTGGTTGTAAGAGACCTCAAGATCACCTAGTCCAACCTCTGACCTAACACTAACAAGTCCTCCACTAAACCATATCACTAAGTTCTACATCTAAACATCTTTTAAAGACCTCCAGGGATGGTGACTCCACCACTTCCCTGGGCAGCCCATTCCAATGCCTCACAACCCTCTCAGTAAAGAAGTTCTTCCTCATATCCAACCTAAAACACCCCTGGCACAACTTTAGCCTGTTCCCCCTCATCCTGTCATCAGGCACATGGGAGAATAGACCAACCCCCACCTCTCTACAGCCTCCTTTAATGTACTTATAAAGAGCGATAAGGTCGCCCCTGAGCCTCCTTTTCTCCAGGCTGAACAACCCCAGCTCCCTCAGCAGTTCCTCATAAGACTTGTTCTCCAGACCCCTCACCAGCTTCGTCACCCTTCTCTGGACTTGCTCGAGCACCTCGATGTCCTTCTTGTAGCGAGGGGCCCAAAACTGAACACAGTACTCAAGGTGCGGCCTTACCAGAGCTGAGTACAGGGAGACAATCACTTCCCTAGACCTGCTGGCCACACTGCTTCTTATACAAGCCAGGACGCTGTTGGCCTTCTTGGCCACCTGAGCACACTGCTGGCTCATATTCAGCCGACTATCAACCAATACTCCCAGGTCCTTCTCCGCCAGGCAGCTTTCCAACCACTCATCTCCCAGCCTGTAGCTCTGCTTGGGGTTATTGCAAACCAGGTGCAGGACCCAGCACTTGGCCATGTTAAACTTCATACAGTTGATCTCAGCCCATTGGTCCAGACTTTTAAGATAAAGAATTTTCATTTAGAATACTCTTGATATCACATGAGAAGGAAAGTTTTCAAAATGTTTTCTTCATTTTTTTTTCAGAGTAATATTTATTAAAATGTAGTACATTGTAAGTCAAATTTAAGTGAGACCTTTCAATTTTATCAACATGATGTTTTAGGTAAATTAAGATAAAGCTTTTTTTTTCTTTTTTTTTTTTTTCTTTTTTTTTTTTTAATGTAGGTCCATGGGAAAATTATAACATGTAAAATTCCATTTACTTTCACAATTAGAAATAGTGAAATGTCAGTATATATAATGAAACATAGCTCTTAGTTTTGACCACAGTGTTCAACTGAGTCTAATATATGTGTACATGTGAATTTATAAATGGGTATTGTGGTTTAACCCTGGAAGGCAGCTAAGCACCACCAAGCCACTCGCTCTTTCTCCCTAGGGGGGAAGGGGGAGAGAATCGGCAAGTTAAAAGCGCAATAACATGTGGTTTGAAACAAAGACAAATAACTAGGTAAAGCAAAAGCATTGTGTACAAGCAAAGCAAAACCAGGAATTCATTCACTGTTTCCCAACAGTAGGCAAGTATTCAGCCACTTCCAGCAAAGCAGGGCCCATCGTGCTGTGTTGGGTCTGCCTGAGCTGGAGTCACCTTTTCCCTGCAGCAGCCCACACAGTGCTGTACTCTGCACTCGTAGCTGGAACAGCACTGATATCACTCCAGTGTTGTGTCTATTGCTGCATAGTGCTGGCACAGCATCAGGACTCCTTCCAAGCCCCCAAGAGCCAGCAGGCTGGGGGTGGGCAAGTGATGGGGAGGGGACATTGCTGGGGCAGCTGACCTAAACCAACTAAAGGGATATTCCATAACACCTGATGTCACACTCAGCAATAAAACGGGGGGCTCTCGTGGGGGAGGGGGCTGTTCCTCCTGAACAACCACTACGCGTTTGAGGCCCTGCTTCCCAGGATGTGGCCGAACACCGCTCGCTGATGGGAAGTAGAGAATAATTTTTTCTCTCTCTGTGCTTCCGCGCGGACTGATAGCTTCTTTTGTCTCTGTTTTTTTCCTCCCCATTCCCTTTCCCTTTAATTAAACCTTTCTTATCTCAAACCTCGAGTTCTCTGTGTTGTATTTTCTCCCCCTTCCTCTTTGAGGAGAGAGGGAGTGAGAGAGCGGTTGTGGTGGAGCTCGGCTGCCCACCTGAGTAAAACCACCACACGTGCGTAACTATTTCTTGGGAAGACGAACACCACCACTCTGAATGTATCCCCTTTCCTCCTTCTTCCCCCCAACTTTTATTCCTGAGCATGATGACATATGGTGTGGAATATCCCTTTGGTCAATTTGGGTCAGCTGTAATGTCCTGGCTGTGTTCCCTCCCCAGTTCCTTCTACATGATGATAAAAGAATATACAAAGCAAGAAATGTAAAATGCAATTGCTCACCACCCACCAACTGATGTCCAGCCCATCCCTGAGCAGCAGCTGCACCCCCCAGCCAACTTCCCTCAGTTTTATTGTTGAGCATGACATTAAATGGTACGGGTTATCTCTTTGACCAGTTTGGGTCAGCTGTCCCCTCCCAGCTCCTGGTGCATCCCCAGGCTCATTGCTAGGGGATTTACTGCTCTGCAACAACTGAAAACACTGGTGTATTATCTGCATTATTGTCACCCTAAATCCAAAACACAGCACCATACCAGCTACTAGGAGGAAAATTAACTCTATCCCAGCCCAAACCAGGACAATGGGGAAGATGAGCAGATTTTTGCCTAGAAATTTTGTAAATTAAAGACTCTTGAAAGAGAAGGCATTCCCATTCTACTTAAACAGGTGATTACTGAAAAAGGTAAGAGTATTCCACCCCACCTTCACTGTCATTTTTTTTTTGTTTGTTTGTTTTTGAACAATAAAGATTTATTTTGTTATCCCATCCTAAAGGGGAGCACTTTCTCGTGATGATCTGAAAAGAGGCAGAGAAATGTCATTGGTCATGGAAACAGACTTGGAAAGGCGGATAGAATCTTGCCCAGAGAAGTTGTGCATGCCCCATACCTGGAGGTGTTCAAGGTCAGGTTGGATTGGTCAAGCTGATCTAGTAAGTGGCATCCCCACCTATGGCAGGGGAGTTGGAATTAGATGAACTTTAAAGTCCTTTCCAACCCAAGTCATGCTTTGACTCTATTATTGTATGATAGAATAAACTGTAGAACCACATGGGAATGAAAGCGTTAATAGTTCATTTGAAAATAAATCTCTGTTGAATGGAGAATAAATTATTTGTCTAGAGTTAATAGGATTCAGCTAACATTAGGGAAAACTTATCACTGTGCAGAAATCAGCTGTATAGCCTGTAGTTGTTTTTGTCTCAACACAGATATAAATATGAAGGCCTGTTTAAAGCCAGAGTGAACTTCCAAGAGAGTTCAAAATGGCCTAGCACTGAAAAGTAAAGCTCTATCACATCAAAAGGCAGGCTATAGACCAAGCTGCACAAAACATTTTATCTACTTTGATTTCATGGGATCAATATTTACAAATACATTCAAACCTCCCATGTTAGCTTAGCTTAGCCTGCAGGTCTTTTTTTTCAGTCATGGGTAAAGGAAATATATTAAAATCGGTAACTTATTTGAAATCATGTATGCTCTATAGAGTGCTCAAGAGCATAACAACCTACACATTAGGATAGTTTGGCTGTGAAATCAGATGTAATTTACTTGGGATTTTCAAGGTAGGATGAAGCAGGTCTCAGTTTCCTTACAAATGTTGGTTTTATGTTAGCCAGTAAAACTCATATAAAATACATATTCTTTTAATGTGATAGAAATAGTAGAAACCAAGATAAAATTAAGTCAGTATTGAAAGGTTTTCTGTAGAAATTCAGATAAGAATAAAATATACCAACATGATTTTGAACCATCTGAATTTCAGTTATATGCCATTTTGACAGAAAAGTCATGTCTCTGTCTGTCTCAGTTAAATACATCATTCTGAATCTCATTATTGGACTACCATAACAATTGCATGAAGAAAATATTTATCTGATGCAAGTAAACTGATGAAAATACATATCACAGAACTAGAAAAAATATATTTATATATTTCTTTAAAGATAGTTCCTTCATTTAACTTCTTGTGAATATAACATATGAATTTTACGTGAAATAAACTTGAAAATGTTTCATTTGATTTCTTTATTATTTTCTTCCTTTTTTCTCTCCTTTTCTCTACTCCTTAATGGCACAATGTCCTTTGAAATAAAAAAGATAAATTCTAGTTTTTCTTTAAAATACCACTACAAGAAACAAACATTTTCTTCTGAATACGCATTTGAGAAAAAG